>NC_072387.2:123910704-124210704 GCF_028885625.2 Pongo pygmaeus | reverse complement strand
TACAACAGTGCTAGACCCTCATCTGTATGAAGGGGAACAAAGCCCTCCTTAAAAGATTTACTAGAGTTAACACCTGGGGATCCTCAAGAAATGAATGCTATCATTGTTCTGCTTCAGAAGGTAGAAATACAGGGAATACACTTTAGATAGGTTAAGATAAAAAGTTTTGTGTTTAAGGCAGCACTTCAGTTGCCTGGAAAATTCACTTCTGTATAATGTCTAATTTGTTAATGATGCCGTGAATAGATGCTTTCTAATAACTACACAAGTTTGTTTTTATGAAAAAGTAGAGTAACGTGTCCTCTGATGTTAGGAGTAGGAGAGTTTGAGTAAAGGACTTTAAACAAATGAAGCATATAATCCTATCTCTTTATTAGAATGATGAAAAGAGTGGGGGTGTTGTCTGTTTATACAGTTATCACCTAGGAGTCATATCAAGATTCTTTTCCTAATCTCAGTGAAGAGGTTTAAAAAAAGTTTAAAGATTAGAGATTTAGTAAAATTGTCTTGTATCACCTTTTTAAAATAAAATTTTTAAACATATCTTTTCAGACCGGGCGCTGTGGCTCAAGCCTGTAATCCCAGCACTTTCAGAAGCTGAGGCAGGTGCATCACTTGACGTCAGGAGTTTGAGATCAGCCTGGCCAATATGTTGAAACCCCGTCTCTACTAAAAATACAAAAATTAGCTGGGTGTGGTGGCAGGAGCCTGTATTCCCAGCTACTCAGTAGGCTGAGACAGGAGGATTGCTTGAGTCCGAGAAGCAGAGGTTGCAGTGAGCCATATCACGCCACTGCACTCCAGCCAGGGCAACGCAGTGAGACTCCGTCTCAAAAAAACAAACAAATTTTAACATATCTTTTCACAAAATCAATCACCAGCCAAATGTGTAAAACTATGTAAGAACTTTTCCTTCTTGACCCCAATAAATGGGGCATTTTCATCTGTTCCGCTATGGCTGATTTCAGATGCTCCTACAAACAGGGAATCCAGCTGCAACATATTTTAAATATCATTACTGATAGACACCTGCTTATTTCACATAGATTCAGTTTTCAATCTTATGTGAGAAAACTGCAAAAGATGTTAAAACAATGGAACAAAAAACAGGCCAAGAGAGCCTATAACATTTACCAACAGTTGAAAGGCTACGTCACCAAATTAGTATGTGAGAAAATAGGTAAAATACAAATTCTTTATCTTATACATACCAGGAGGTAGCAATTACAAAGAACAGTGAATCACATTTATTTTATAGAACACAATTATAACTTAGCACCAATAGCTGTTGAATTCTTTGAGCTTTTTAAAGCATCATAAAATGTATTAATACCTGAGTTTGTTATCTTAAATACTATGACTTTCAAAAGTTAAACTGAAATTTGATAAGTACTGCAAACAATTTATTTTATATGACTATTACTTAGCTATAGTTGTGTTTGTTTTTTTTTTTTTTTTTTTTTTTGAGAGAGTCTCGCTCTGTCACCCAGGCTGGAGTGCAGTGGCGCAATCTCAGCTCACTGCAGGCTCCGCCTCCCGGGTTCACACCATTCTCCTGTCTCAGCCTCCTGAGTAGCTGGGACTACAGGCACCCACCACTACACCCGGCTAATTTTTTGTATTTTTAGTAGAGATGGGGTTTCACCGTGTTGGCCAGGAGGGTCTCAATCTCCTGACCTCATGATCCGCCCGCCTCAGCCTCCCATAGTGCTAGGATTACAGGCGTGAGCCACTGCGCCCAGCCTATAGTTTTTTTTAAATATGACTAATATTTAGTTATAGTTTTAAGACAGCAGTGACGTCACAGAAAATGGCAGGGCAGGAAGCTTCAGGGATTAACTGGTTCTTCCACCAAAACCACCATTAAGCTGGACAAAAAATTAGCAGAATCAACTGTTTTCTAACTCTGTCACCTCATCAGATGCTTGCTGCAACCCAGGGAAGGCTTGATGATGCAGAGGCTGCAGCTTTTTGGTTAAGAGGGTGGTGTGGATGGACAGCCTACCTACCTGCTGCAGCCGGTCCTCAGCGGGGACCCCGTGCATTTTTGTCATATGATGGTGCCCTGAGGGACCAGCGTAGATGTGTGCCTTTGTCTCGATCCCCTCAGGCTGCAGCAATTTCCCCAATACCATCTATCAGAAAATTTAGAGACATACGCTTCTTTTTAAAAAAAAGATCTAGATATTGGACCAGGCGCAGTTATGCACGCCTGTAATCCCAGCACTTTGGGAGGAGGCTGAGGCGAGAGGATCATTAGAGCCCGAGTTCAAGACCACCCTGGGTAACATAGCAAGACTGCGTGTCTACAAAAATAAAATAAATAAATTAGCCAGGCATGGTGGTGCATTCCTGTAGTCCTAGCTACTCGGAGGCTGAGGCGAGAAGATCCCTTGAGCCAAGGAGTTAGAGGCTGTAGTGAGCTATGATCGTGCCACTGCACTATAGCCTAGGTGACAGAGTGAGACCCCATCTCAAAAAAGAAAAAAAGATCCAGACATTTAAGGAAATTTCTGTCAGGTTACAGGCTGACCAGAGAGACAATGAAAAGACCAAGAACCTCAGGAATACAGACTTCGCAAAAATAACTTGGAAAATTCACTACACAAATGAACTGCAGCCCTCAACAAGTAACAGAAGCAATCCCTGAGGAGAGGGATAATCTGATTTCCAGAGCTACTGCAGTGTCATATTCAAACTGTACAGTCCTTAACACAAAATTACAAAGCACACAAATAAAATGGAAAATATGGCTGACTTATGGGAAAAAAAGAGTATGACAGAAACTGTCACTGAGGAAGCCCAGATATTAGAATTACTAGTCAAAGATGTTTATCAACTGTATTAATATGCTCACAGGGCTAGTGGAAACCATGGAAAACGGACTAAAGGAACCAGGAGAGTGATGTATGAACAAACAGAAAATGTCAACAGAGATAGAAATACCAAGGAACCAAATAGAAACTTGGGAACTGAAAAACACAATAGCTGAAATTAAAGCATTCACTGGAAGGATTCAGCAGCAGACTTGAGCAGGCAGAATTAGCAAAGGTGAAGAGAAGGCAGTTGAACTTATCCAGTCTGAGGAGCACAAGTAAGAAAAGAACAGAACCTACGGGACCCATGGGATACCATCAGAAATACCAATGCACGCATATAGGAATCCCAACAAGAGAGAAAAAGGGAAAACAAAACAAAACAAAAAACAAAAACAAACAAAAAACCCTAAAGAAAGAATGGCCGGAAAGTGAGGAAGCACATCAAAAGCCAAAATGGGCCAAATGCCAGGCCTCTTGCACCAGTTGGCCAAGTTGTGAATGCAAAGGAAAAGTTATTGAAGGAAATTAAAAGAGCTTCTCCATTAAACACACACAAAAAAGCGAAACAGCCTTATTGTGGTGGATAGGGAGAAGGTTTCAGTGATCTGGATACGATATCAAATGAGATACAACGTTCCTGTTAAGCCAAAGCCTAATCCAGAGCAAGACCCTAACTCTCTTCAATTCTATGAAGGCTGAGAGAGGCGAGGGAGCTGCAAAAGAAAAGGTAAAAACTAGCAGAGATTGGTTCATGAGGTATAAGGGAAGAAGCCATCTCCACAACATAAAAAGTGCAAGATGGAACAGCAAGTGCTGATGGAGAAGCCATCTAGATGATCTAGCAAAGATAATTAATGAAGATGGCTACATTAAACAGCAGATGATCAACGCAGACAAAACAGCCTTATATTGGAAAATGATGCCATCTAGCACTTTCATAGCTGAAGAGGAGTCAATGCCTTGTTTCAAAGGATAGGCTGACTTGTTAGGGGCTAATGCAGCTGGAGGCTTTAAACTAAAGCCAATGCTCATTCACATTTTGAAGAAAATCTGAGAGCTAAGTCTACTCTGCCTGTGCTTTAAAAATAGAAAAAGTTTGGGTGACAGCACATCTGTTTACAGTATGGTTTACTATTTTAAGCCTACCCGTGCGACCTACTGTTTAGAAAAAGATTCCTTTCAAAGTATTACTGCACATTGACAATACTGACAATGCACCTGGTCATCCAAGAGCTCCGTGGGAGATGTACAAGATGAATGCTGTTTGCATGCTGCTAACACAACATCCATCCTGCAGCTCATGGATCAAGGAGTCATTTTGAATTTCAAGTCTTATTTTTTAGGAAATACATTTTGTAAGGCTATAGCTGCCATAGAGAGTGATTCTTCAGATGGAGCTGGGCAAAGAACATAGAAAACTTTCTGGAAAGGGTTCACCATTCTAAATGCCATTAAGAACATTTGTGATTCATGAGAGGTGGTCAAAATGGGAGTTTGGAAGAAGTTGCTTGCAGCATGTGGTGATAATAGCAAGATAACTAAAATTAGAAGTGGAGCTGGGCATGGTGGTGTGTGCCTGTAATCCCAGCTACTTGGGAGGCTGAAGTGGGAGGGCTGCTTGAACCCAGGAGTTCGAGACTAGCCTGGGCAACACATAAGACCCTGTATCAAAAAATAAATAAAAATTAAAAATGGAGCCTAAAGATATGACTGAATTGCTGCAATCTCACGATAAAACTTTAATAGATGAGGAGTTGCTCTCTATGGATGAGCACAGAAAATAGTTTCTTAAAATGGAATCCACTCCTGGTGAAGATACTGTGAACACTGTTGAAACAACAACAAAGGATTCAGAAGATGCCATAAATTTAATTGATAAAGCAGCATCAGGGTTTGAAAGGATTAACTCCAATTTTGAAAGACATTCTACTGTAATATGCCGTCAAACAGCATCACATGCTACAGAGAAATCTTTCATGAAAGAGTCAATCAACGCAGCAAACTTCACTGTCTTATTTTAAGAAGTTACCGGTCACCCCAGCCTTCAGCACCATCATCAGCAGCCATCCACATGGAGGCAAGACCCTCCATCAGCAAAAAGATTACAACTTGCTAAAGGCTTAGAGTATCATAAGCATTTTTTTTTTTTTAACAATAAAGTGTTCTTTTTTTTTTTTTTTTTGAGATGGAGACTCGCTCTGTTGCCCAGGCTGGAGTGCAGTGCTGTGCTCTCAGCTCACCCCAACCTCTGCCTCCTGGGTTCAAGCGATTCTCCTGCCTCAGCCTCCCAAGTAGCTGGGATTACAGGCGCCCGCCACCACGCCCGGCTAATTTTCGTATTTTTAATAGAAACAGAGTTTTGCCATGTTGGCCAGGCTGGTCTCGAACTCCTGAAAGTATTTTTAAATTAAGGTATATACACTGTTTTTTGGATATAATGCTATTACATACTTAATAGACTACAGTATAAACATAACTTTTATATGTACTGGGAAACCAATTTGTGAAACCAGTTTTATTGTGATATTTGCTTTATTTCGCCAGTTTGGAAACAAAACTGCAATGTCCCCAAGGCATGCCTGTAGGTAAACATGAGTCCATACTGATAAATGATTGAATAAACAGGAGAGAAGAAACAAATCTTCAAGAAGAATAACATGCACAGATACTGCTCTCTCCAGGGGTTGGAGCTTAAACCTCCTCAACCCACAGAGTATGGAAAGGGAAAAACAGGAACTTGACAGTGGAGAAATCTGGCAGACACCACTGTGACCAGGTGGCCAAGGTCAGCACTGCCTGGGATAGGTCGTGTGGTGGTTACAACCACCCAGTAGGATGTGATGAGAAAGGTGCTTGAGAAACACATCAAACAAACTCCAATTAAGGGACATTCTACAGACTACCTGGCCAGTACTCCTCAAAACTGTCAACGTCATGAGAAACAAGGGAAGTCTGAGAAACTGTCACAGGCAAGAGAGCGCAAAGGAGATGGGATGACTAAATGCAGTATGTGCCTGGATGGGACTCTGGGACAGAAAGCAGACATTACGGAAAAACTGGTGAAATCCAAATCAAGGCTGGATTTTAGCGAATGGACACTAACAATGTTGTTTTCTTAGTCATGACAAATGTTCCATGGGAATAGAAGACGTTAACAATGGGGGAAACTAGGTGAGGGGCACATATAAGCTCTCTGTACTATCGCTGCCATTTTTCTGTAAATCAAAAATTAGTCCAAAATAAAAGTTTATTGGAAAAGAAAAAAAAAAGACGTAACAGATGGTTTACCTTCTTTATTCCACTATGTATAACTATTTTGTAGGTTCAGAGAATCAGAACACATCTGTTGCCAAGGTGTGCGATCCAGTCTCTTAAGGCAGGTCTCTGTTCCTAAATGTAGAGATGCAGTTTGGAGTCACGTTAGGAAGTGGGACATCCTTAAGCCATGGAGAGGATGTGAGGGAATACTAACCTACACTGGGACAGTGGGACCAGGACCACTGACTGGAGTCACGTGCTGTGGTCTGACATAGATGTCTCTAACATCATGTCACTTTCATTCATTTCAATTTCAAAGGTTTCTTCCAAGGAAGGTCTGGAATCTGGAGTTTTCCTTGAGGTTTCCAATGGCGTAAGCCCCGTTTCTTCTGCAGTCTGTTTTTCTACTTCAAATTCCCTGAAATCCCACGGAGGTGAAATAATGTTTTTTAGTGTCTTCATTGTATGCACATCAAAGTCATAACATTTTAATTTGTCTTTAATGTCTGCTCCTAAAAAGAAATACTATAATTAGAATAAAATAAGAAATTCCATCGTTTATCATTTCTATTGTTATATAACACCATCTCTATCATTTAAGTCAGATTATACTATTTAGAATAAAATACAAAACTCCATCATTTATCATTTCCATCATTATACACCATCTCTAATCATTTAAGTCAAATTATACTTTTAAGAGCACAAGTTGAGAGCAGAAGGAAAACAACATTCCAGTCTTCTTCTTTTTCATTTGTTTTCCACCATTTGCAAAGGAGGTGTTAGAAGACTTTTAGAAGCACATGCAGTTGCAGCTCCAGTGTTTCAACAGTTGCCCTATTTCCAAGGCCTCCTAAACACGCATGAGGCCTATGGACAACTTTTTCCTCAGCTGTTACAGATAAGAACTGTATTGTGTGGCCAGGCGCTGTGGCTCACGCCTGTAATCCCAGCACTTTGGGAGGCCGAGGCGGGCAGATCACAAGGTCAGGAGATCGAGGCCATCCTGGCTAACACGGTGAAACCCAGTCTCTACTAAAAAAAAAAAAAATACAAAAAAATTAGCCGGGCATGGTGGCGGGTGCCTGTAGTCCCAGCTACTCAGGAGGCTGAGGCAGGAGAGTGGCATGAACCCAGGAGGTGGAGCTTGCAGTGAGCCGAGATTGTGCCACTGCACTCCAGCCTGGGCAACAGAGTGAGACTCCATCTCAAAAAAAAAGAACTGTGCTGTGCCCATTGGGTATAGTCACCAATCTTACGCATAAAAAAGCCACGATGAAATAAAATCCATTTCTCATATATTAAAACCTTAAGGGTAATATAGATTTGAACAGATCTGAACAGATGTATTAAGTACAATCATTCGACATAAACAAAATGAGTTTTACACAGTTCAAACCAATAGCTTTCAGGAATAGGTAGTTTGGCAGATAATGACATGCAAACCTTCTAAAAATAAAAATAACATGAATGGTAAATCTCTTCTGCGAGGTCAAGGAGACGTCCCTCTGACTCATTATCAACTCTCCAGCCTTTATTTAGCTTCCTATAAACTTCCTACCCTTGAACAAATGAGAAAACTAAGGCTCAGACTTGCCTTTCTTGCCACAGGGCTGCCGAGGGGCAGAGCTGAGGCTTCAACCCAGCATCTCTCGGAAACCAGAGCTTACATTTGTTTTTTAAAATTGAGCTAAAACCAAGAGTCAAGTGTGAATCCCCTTAAGCACATGGCTGAATGAACCCTATGCACATGCATCCCAGATGACCACTGCCAGAAGGGCACAGAAACGTGCAACTCCTTAAGACCACCCTGTGCCCACTCCTGGTCAATACTGTCAGCTTTCCCAAGCCTGAGATAAGCACTACTTGGACTTTTCTATCGCTACCAATTAGTTTTGTTCATTACTAATTGACATGGTTTGGATCTGTGTCCCACCAAATCTCAGGGTGAATTGTAATCCTCAGTGTTGGAGGTGGGGCCTGGTAGGAGGTGACTGGATCATGGGGGCGGTTTCTCCTGAATGGTTTAGTACCATCCTCTTGGTGCTGTTCTCGTGATAGTGAGTTCTGGTTGTTTAAAGTGTGTAGCACCTCCTCCCTTTCTCAATCCCTCCTGTTCCGGATATGTGAAGTGCTGGCTCCCCACTTAGCCTTCTGCCATGATTTCAGGTTTCCTGAGGCCTCCCTGGAAGCCAAGCAGATGCCAGCATCATACTTCCTATATAGCCTGCAGAACTGTGAGCCAATTACATTTCTTTTCTTATAAATTACCCAGGCTCAGGTATTTCTTTATAGCAATGAGAGAATGAACTAATACACTAATCTTCCCATAAATGGAAGTAATTAGTACATATTCATATTTTTGTCAAAAATCTGTGAAATTTGCTGGGCACAGTGGCTCACGCCTAGAACCCCCCCCCTTTCCCTTTTCCAACTCGGGACCCTCAGTGGACAGCACCTAAGCACAGAGGCAACTGCAGGTCTCTGGCTGGGGACACTCTGGTGACAGTGAAAGGTTTCCGTGTGGAAGCCTGACCACCACTGCCCAGTTTGGGTGAGGGACCTGAGTCTTTTTCTTGTTTTCAGTCTTTCAGTGGCCATTTCCTACCTAATTGCTCCTTGGTAACTGAGGGCAACTGGCTGGGACCACACTCTGGTGTTACCTAAATTTCTTGAGGCTCTCCTTGGAGGAATGAGAGAGTAACTAAGGCAGTAAACTATGATAAAGTAAGGGAGGTTACACAGGACAAGCAGAAAAATCCAGCCATGTTTCATGGCAGGCTGGAGGAGGACTTTAAAAATATACCAATCTGGACCCTTCCTCTCCCAAAGGCAGTGTTGAGCCCTCTTTTATTCCTAGTATTACTACTTTTGATACGAACTTTCTTTTTTAGTGATTACTCTATCTAAAAGTTTATACATTTTAGTGACTGCTTTAAAGAAACAACCTATATTGTATCATTTTCAAACCCACAGAAATGTATAAGGCATATAATTTTGACATTTTCAATTATTTTTAAGGTTTTAAGCATGTAAAATACTGTTAATATATGTAAGAATATGCATAACTACCAATACATAGCATTTTTTTTTTTTGTTTTGAGATTGGCTCTGTCACCCAGGCTGGAGTGCAGTGGCATAATCTTGGCTCACTGCAACCTCTGCCTCCCGGGTTCAAGTGATTCTCCTGCCTCAGCCTCCCGAGTAGCTGGGACTACAGGCATCTGCCACTATGCCTGGCTAGTTTTTTTTGTTTTGTTTTTTAGTAGGGGCAGGGTTTCACCATGTTGACCAGGTTGGTCTTGAACTCCTGACCTCAGGTTATCTGCCTGCCTTGGCCTCCCAAACTGCTGGGATTACAGGCGTGGGCCACCACGCCCGGCCTAGATAGCTTCTTTTGAAGAGATATTCTCTAAATTTTCATCCACAGTAGATTCACTGCAGTTTCTTAGGTGTGTTTCTCAATACATTGCCTGAATGTTTTAAAGCATATAGAAATGTGAATACTGTTTAACCTCATGTATTCCTTTGTCTATAGATTGTTTAATATTTCTAAGGATTAAAGACATCACAGCCCCCTATAAGATTCAGTAATATTGGCCAGGCATGGTGGCTCACGCCTGTAATCCCAGCACTTTGAGAGGCCGAGGAGGGTGGATCACAAGGTCAGGAGATCGAGACCATCCTGGCGAACACTGTGAAACCCCATCTCTACTAAAAATACAAAAAAATTAACTGGGCGTGGTGATGGGCGCCTGTAGTCCCAGCTACTCAGGAGGCTGAGGCAGGAGAATGGCATGAACCCTGGTGGGGGGGGAGCTTGCAGTGAGCAGAGATCCCGCCACTGCACTCCACCCTGGGCGACAGAGACTCCGTCTCAAAAAAAAAAAAAAAAAAAAAAGATTCAGTGATATTAATAATATTATCATAATAAAATTTGAGATATATAGACATAGAACCCAACACATGCAGAGAAAAACTGTTTATACTGCTGTAGAGCAGGAAACGAAACCCAGGTTCTAAGGGGGCAGGGAAACTGCTAGGTGTGCCATGAGCTACCACACAAGTGCGTCGGTGACTGGGCATAGAGCAGGCACAATTACAGGATGGTTAAGAGAGTGAGCTGTGGAGCCTACGGGAACACGCATTTTTAAACTATGATGTGCCTCAGTTTATCCAACTTTACAATGGGTATTACTCATTTTTTGTTTTTCTTCTCAGTTGGCTGGATTATTTCCCCAGTCTGTCTTCTCGCCACTCTGGATGTCCACATGAGAGGACCCAAGGTAATTTCTGACAGCCTTGGGCTCCTTGGGAAAACCAGAGGGTGCCACAGACCCCGTTTTAGAAGAAACCTCTGTTTTCCTCAGGGAACCCCAAGACACATAAGCAGACAGGTCCCTCTCAAAATCTAAGGCTCTGCTGTTTTGTATCACATTACCTGACCTTTTTGACTTTGGGGGAAATTACATCATAAATTACTTTAGCAGGGGCTGGGCACAGTGGCTCATGCCTGTTATCCCAGCACTTTGAGAGGCCGAGGCAGGTGGATCACCTGAGGTCAGGAGTTCAAGACCAGTCTCGCCTAAACATGGAGAAGACCAGTCTCTACTAAAAATACAAAATTAGCTGGGCGTGGTAGCACATGCCTGTAATCCCAGATACTCGGGAGGCTGAGGTAGGAGAATCGCTTGAACCTGGGAGGCAGGGGTTGCGGTGGGCCGAGGTTGCGCCATTGCACTCCAGCCTGGGCAACAAGAGCGAAACTCCATCTCAAAAAAAAAAAAAAAAAATTACTTTAGTAGGAACGGGAGTTAGCAAGCTTGCAACTTTCCTATCCTAGATCTCAAGATTTAACCTCACCACATCCTCCTTATCACATAATGTTTATAACTAAACGAGTGCCCAAGTACAGCAATTCCATCCAAACTTATACTATTACTTATTCACTGTTATGGAAATGTATGGCATCTCTATTGAAATGTAAAGATTTATATTGTTATACCCTGCATTATAAAATAATGACAGAGCCTCTTCAATTGTTTATCAGAAAAATGTTGCTAAGATTTCTTTTTCCATTACAGAAACAGATGGGTCCTTCTATAACAAAGTGCTTTACACATATTCTGTAGTGGTATTTTGCACTTAGCAAGTATTCAGCTTTAAACTGAATGCGTCCTTGGTGAGTCACTAACTCCCCCACAGCATTGTTCTAATAAAATAAATGGAGTTTCTTGTTTTTAATGCAGCACGAATGGTTAGAAAGATAAACTTGGAACCTCAGATGAGAATATGAGAAACATACACAGAGACATATGACAACCTAAAATATGGAGTACAATACCAATAAGAATAATGATTATCTTACCGATATAAGCTTCAGAATCACCAATGTACATTTCGATGCAATGACCAAGCATTGTAACAGAAAATGTATCATCTCGCCTAAGACCAAGGGCCTGCCATAAAAGATTCAGCATGGTTATTAAAAGAAAATGTATTTCCTTCTCTTATCACACTGATTCATTTCAAAATATTCCAAGGCATCCGGGGTGGAGGAAGTGGAGCTGTTAGCAGGGACATAGCTACATGACTGGCCATGAGCCAATGATTGTTGAAGTTGGTTATGGGTCATGGAGGTTCATCACACTATTCTATTTTCTTATGCTGGAAATCTACCCCAAAAAATATTTTTTAAAAAGTCCTATCTCGACTGGGCGCAGTGGCTCATGCCTGTAATCCCAGCATTTTGGAAGGCCTAGACAGGTGGATCACCTGGGCTCAGGAGTTCGAGACCAGCCTGACCAAAACATGGTGAAACCCCATCTCTAATAAAAAACACAAAAATTAGCCAGGCATGATGGCAAGTGCCTGTAATCCCAGCTACTCTGGAGGCTGAGGCAGGAAAACTGCTGGGAGGCGGAGGTTGCAGTGAGCCGAGATCACACCACTGCACTCTAGCCTGGGCCACAAAGCAAAATTCTATCTCAAAAGAAAAAAAAAAAGTTCTATCTCCATACAGAGTTCTCTGAGCCTTCTGTATTTTTTTTTTTTTTTTTTTTTTTTTTTTGAGACAGAGTCTCGCTCTGTCGCCAGGCTGGAGTGCAGTGGCGCGATCTCGACTCACTGCAACCTCCGCCTCCCGGGTTCAAGCAAGTCTCCTACCTCAGCCTGGGACTGGGCGCAGGGCTAGTAGCTGGGACTACAGGCATGTGCTACCACGCCCAGCTAATTTTTCTATATGTAGTAGAGACGGGGTTTCACCATATTGGTCAGGATGGTCTCGATCTCTTGACCTCGTGATCCGCCCACCTCAGCCTCCCAAAGTGCTGAGATTACAGGCGTCAGCCACCGCGCCCAGCCGAGCCTTCTGTATTAATCAGATCTCAGAAGAAAGGTAAATTATACAATACTCAAATATACATATTTAAAAGGTCATACAGGACTAGAAAATGTGCTTAGTCCAAACTTCTGACAAGCTCAGTGTTCTGGTGAGCATCACGGTACTTTCAAGACTTCATCTAACCTCAAAATCTCTAATGAACTCTTGAAAATCAGTTACGAACGCTCATGAGTTTATCTTTGATAAATTTTCTCATATTTTATCTCTTTCTCCAGATACTATTAGTTCACTGATTCTAAGACCCACATTTTCTCAAATTCGAACACTGCTTCCATTTTACCTGTGGTTTCCTATTACTGCCATCCACCAGCCACCGCTGTGATGTGGGTAACCTGCCTGAGCAGCGTGGACTTGGTGGTTATGTTAGCAGCACAGACTAGATCACAAACCATGTGAGGAACACTTAAACAGACACAGGAATTGTGGTTTTCTAAAAACCTTCTGTTGACACTTTAGCAGACTGAGAGGGATGAGAGAGAGAGTTGGAAAGCAGGTGTCTGTGGCTGGGAGGAAACCCAGAGTCAGGAACTGGGTGTGTGTGCCAGCACCAGGGCACTATTTTGGGAAAACACAGATACTGGCCCTCCGGGCTGAATACTGTAACCATTTATTTCACTTATATGTACATTCCTATGTATGTACTAGAATAATACAAATCTGCCTAAATATGTTCAAGAATATTTTCTCTAAGTACAAAAAAATTAAGTGACAGGAAAAAATTATGTTAAAGTTTAATTGGCAGCACTTTTGTCTTTGTGGTCATCCTGCTTACTCATGGTGTCTTAAATTTGACGGAATATGGTACATGGATTAACGAAAGGTTCTTTCCTTGTGATGACTGCAGAGACTGTTTTGTTCCTCTACTAATGTGATCTAAAGGGACAGTCATGAACAGAAAGACTGGGAGTTCCCAAAGGGGCTACTGTGGGCAGATAACCCCGTGCTCAGCACTCAGATCACTGGTGAGTGCCACTGGGCACCCGCGCACCTCACTGTAAACACTAAGGACAGGACTCATGTTTGTTTCTAATTTGATGAATACTGTACAACACCCACATGCTTTTCTCTGCAAAGAAAAGAATAACACGTAAGGTTGCTTAAAGAATATTAAAATAGTAAGTAAATATTACCTAGAAAAAATATTTTCAAAAAAGGAAGTGGTCAATGTTAACCAGATTTAAAATTAGGTACAAAGAAAAGACATACTGTGTGGAAGTAGTCCACAGCATTTTCAAAGTTGCCCATCAGACTGTGGATATATCCAATAGCAGAGTAGGTGGATGCGTTCTGAGGAATCAACACCAGTGCCTGACGGTGGTAATCCAAGGCCTCAGCATACTTTCTGTGGGGGAGAACGCAATTATTGGCTACAGTAAAAGCACTAAATTCCTAAGTCTAAGATGCGCATCCATCCATATCAACACCCAAGAAACACTGTCTCAATGAGAACAGCAGTCTAGACTGGTGAATGTCCTCCACACCTACTCTCATGCCTCTAAATGCATCTTCCAGGCCCGCTCCCTCCGCCAGCCAAGGGCACTCCTGCAGGGATGTCTGCTGTATTCCTTTTGATGTTCAGTGGGACACTGCAACCAGAACCTAATCCATGCCTCCTAGCTGTGCCCTTACCACACACCACCCTCTTAGGTGACAATCAGTGTCCCATATCAGGGGTACATAAAAGCAGCCAAGGAGTATCGCTTTAAGGTCCAAAAGATTTACTTAGAAAAGTGTTCCTCAAAGTTCTCTGGAATACTTGACTTGTAAAGTCTTTTGTGAAAAAAATGTTTTATGCTCAATTAAACTTTGGAAAATGCTATAAGCTCGTAATACATAGTAAAGACTCAAAGAAATCCTGCAATAGAAATACTTGTCAAATCTTGAGTAACCTAAAATTGCCCAGACATATTTAACCAAAAAACCCATTTTTCAACTGTTGCCTGTTTATCAAACCACAAAACCTCTAGCAGAAAACAGACTATGGACAGGATTTTAATTATATCCTACTGTCCTAATTCTTCTGAATTAATTTTGAACACTAAATTTTCATGTAAAAAAGTAAAATTCTCAATGTGTTTCTAAATGTGTTTCTAAACACATTTCTAAAATTCTCAATGTGTTTCTAAAATAAAATTACACCAACACAGATAAATAATAAAAACTGATTTGATGCTGATTATATCTGAGCAGCCAAGTACAAGAAAGCTGGTTGATCTCATGAAATAAGAATATGACAAATATTCAAAATTAAGTAAACTTTGAGTCACAAAGTATATTTCTGAAAATGCTCTACTTCACTTACTTAAGTTTTCTGCAGACATGCCCCAAGTTGTTCAACAAAGGTTCCCATTTGTCAACTGTTACCTAAAACATAGCAACATCAAGCCCACGAGTTATATATGTCACTGTTCAGCCTGATTTGTTTGCACTGAATTATTTCACGCCTTGCAAGCTGGGCTCTCTCCCAGTGTGTGCCTCCAGCACACCACAAGGCCAGGGTAACTGCTGGTTTATCTATCTCCCTTTCTTTCCTACTAGGAGACTTCCTGAGGACTCTGTTATCATTAGGACAAGTTTATCCAAGAGTCTATCCCTGCTGGAGTTCAAATGAGTATCTGCAGCTCAGAGCTTTCCCTCAAACACCAGACATCTCTATCCATCTGCCTGCTAAATACTTCTGCTTGGAAATGTCACAAGCACTTTAAGTTCAGTGCACCACACACCACACCCATCTCTCCCTGGCCATCCCAGCCCCTGACCTCACTGCTTCTGAGTGTCCCTCCAGTCAGTGAATGGCACCCCCACGCCCTCTGACCCTTCCATGAAGCACACCAGGGCTGGTTCCTTCTAATCGCTAGGCATAACTCCAACCTATTTAGTCCTCACCTTCCTCATTAACAGAGTCAAATCTGGGCCCCAATCATAAAAGTCTGACCGGGATGTTTCCTTCTGAAATCCCTTTTGTTTTCCCACTCTCCTCAGGATAAGGCACAGACTCTTTCATTCTGGGCCCTCAGTGACCCACACTTAACCTCCTGGCCCACCCCTCGACATTCTCTGTGGACTCAAAATCCAAAAGCCATAATGCATCAGCTCCAATTGTTGCAAACACTGAAATACTCTTGCCCTAATTTTTGCCTAGCTGATGTCTGATGACTTTCAGGACTGAGGTGTATGCAAAAGGCTCATTTCTGGGTGAACTGCCTTTCTCTGCGGGCACCTTTAGTTCCTCAACTGCACCGTATTTTCACTGTCAATTTGCGTCCTTACATTCCCCAGTTGATCTGAGGTCAGGAAACAGCAAACTCATTCCCCGTTGCATCCCAAGGCCTAGCTCAGAGCCTGTGGCATGGCTGACACTCATTAAATATATGTCAACTAAATGAATGAACAGACCTGAGCCACAGATTCTCTAACTCTATTGAGACCAGTTCTAGGAGGCACAGCCCATGTGAATGAAAAACAAATCATTTAATGACTCTTAGGCATGACTGTTTCTCTTTATTTTGACATTTGCTGCAGTTCCTAATAAAGTCAATATTTTCTCCCTCTTCGTATAACTATTTAATGGGCATTTTGACATTTCAATAGTATTGTGCTTTCATACTTAAAACCATTAAGTTTCTGTAAGACTCTAAATTTAGTGCCTCTTAATCATCAAAGAATACAGGTTCAACTTAAGTATGGTTTAGGAAAGTGCTTCTCAAACTTTTCTGTGCATGATAATCCCCTGGGCATCATGCTAAAACTGCAGATTTCGATTCAGTTGGTCTAAGATTCTGCACTTCTAGCAGGCTTCTAGGTGATGCTGATGCTGCTGAGCCCGTCTGGGGCATAAGGCAGTCACTTCTCAGAAAACTGACAAGGTGGCAAGTGGCAATCCCCTATTAACAAAACACTTGGATTATCCAGAACTACCCAAGACTATGCGACAGAGGCACCTGCTTTATATACACGCATGTGCAAACACAGAAATGGTGTTTATAAGTTCAGATGACATGAGAGACCAAAGTAAACAAAGCTGTGTCTGTGGGGAAGATCGCTTGACAGGGAGGCAAAGCTGTGTCTGTAACAGCAGAGAGAGCTAACAGCCAAGGGAGAAGAAAACTTTGGGCAGGTGTGCACAAACAGGAACAGCAGGAAGCTGAGAAGTGAAAATCAGAATAGAATGAAACAAAACAGGCACGAATGAAACAGAAGAGCATCATGCAAATCTCTTACTACGCAAGTTTATGGTATCTAAAACTGTTACTACTTTCAAGTAATATCAGTATATACACATCCTTGATAATTGTTAGGTTAACTCATAAGCACCAATTCATGGGATCGTTCATACAACAGAAGCAGTCAAATATTTTAAAATGGAAAGGCCCAAATACACACTCAGTAAGGAGTAACAGCAACAAAAGGTGTGAATTTCAGTAATACCTATCCCATCCCTATCCTTTCAGAAGTGGGACCTGCTGCTGTACTTTATTTACCCTTCAGTCAAAGAAGCTCTCTGAAGTTCTAGAGGAATATTACATCTGACACTACAGTGCCCAATAGTTTCCATGAACCAATGACTATTCCTAGCTTCAGATAATCATCCGATCTATTCTGATGCCTCTCACGTTTCAAAGCTAGAGCCCATTTAAGAAGCAAACGCCCAACACTTGCCCTCTTAGGAAAAAAACTCATTTCTTACACCATGTGGTAAAACAGTTAACTGACAATGCAAACATTAACAGCTGCTTGTTATGAACATATCAGGTTACTATCTTCGAAGGCAAGAGATTTCTGTGTTGTTTTCCTCATTTAACAGTAAACACTCAGGGGTGTATATGTGTATATTTACAGATACTACAAAGAATACCTCGTTCCCAATTGCTTTAATTTTTTCCAAAGCATCAAGAAACCATTTTTCGGCTGTTTTCCATCTAAAATGAAAGGAAAAAAGGTTGCAGATTATTCAAAATTAGCAAATATAAACTTTTTAAAAAATTTTGATTATCTTTCTAGTAGTACTAAAATGCAATGGGGTAAACTGCTGGAAATAATTATAAAAATTCAAAGTTAAGTCACAAATGATTAATTTTATGGCATTAATATCAAGAGTTCAAGATTTCAAGATTTTGGGAGATACAGTATTTATATTCCTTTTTTTTTATTTTTTTTTTAGTCTCACTCTGTCACCTAGGCTGGAGTGCAGTGGTGTGATCTCAGCTCACTGCAACCTCTGCCTCCCGGGTTCAAGTGATTCTTGTGCCTCAGCCTCCTGACACAGCTGGGATTACAGGTGTACAACACCATCCCCGACTAATTTCTGTATTTTTAGTAGAGACGGGGTTTCGCCATGTTGCACATGCTGGTCTCAAACTCCTGGCCTCAAGCAATATGCCCATCTCGGCCTCCCAAAGTGCTGGGATCACAGACGCGAGCCACCGCTCCCAACCGCAGCATTTATGTTCTATAAAGTCACTGTGCACACTGAGTTAGCAAATAGTGAACTGCGGCTCCCAGGGGAAATATAGTTAGATTCCTGCAATCTCTGGTCACATTTTCTCTAATTGATCAATGCATAACCTTGTTTTATGTGTGTTTGTATTTAAAGACATCTTATTTGATACATATTGTTGATTCATCAATATTGAAGTCAGGGCCAGCAGCACTATAACTGATGCCTGCCTGAATGAAGCTTCTCTAATACATGTTTCCTCTGTAAGATACATCACAATTAACACTAGATAGCATTTCACTAAGCTTGGGGATTATTTCAAAACAGTGAAATCATCAACAAAAAGCACAAAAATATGAAAACTGTGGCACTAAATAGACCACAAAAAGTACACTGGTTTATAGTTGAACTGGGAAAAAAGGCAGAGCGTTGCCTTCTTAGACTCCAGCTGGGAGTGTGTGTGCCAGGAGACCCAGCTTTCTCCCAGCCCTGGGCATGTCTGCCAATGGCTCAGAAAGCACCGCAGGAACTGATTTGGGGGTTACAAATAAATTTTAGTGAGTAGGCAAATTCGCAAATACTGATGATTACTGTATTATATTAAAAGATTACTATTTATTTTAAAGGTTCAAACTTTTAAAAACTACCTAGATAACCCATTTTTTAGAACATATACATGCCATAAATGACACTGTAGTAGTATTAATACTAATATTACAGGCGTGGAGGCTCACGCCTGTAATCCCAGCACTTTGGGAGGCTGAGGCAGGCGGATCACCAGGTCAGGAGTTCGAGACCAGCCTGACCAACATGGTGAAACCCCGTCTCTACTAAAAATACAAAAATTAGCCGGGCATGGTGGTGGGCATCTGTAATCCCAGCTACTCAGGAGGCTGAGACAGGAGAATTGCTTGAACCTGGGAGGCAGAGAATGCAGTGAGCCGAGATTGCGCCACTGCACTCTAGCCTGGGCGACACAGCGAGACTCCACCTCAAAAAAACAAAAACAACTAGAACTAATTTACCATTTTAAAATTTGTATATCATGAAATGCAAAGGATTACAGACATTTTTCTCTTTGAGTATAACGCCAAATCACTTATTCTACAAATATCCTAGGGTACAGTAAAGCCTCCACTGACCAGGAATTAAATTTTCTGACTAGTAACTAAATAGAAAACACTATTGTTTCAAAAACCATGCCAAATCTTCCTCAAATACATAAATCCAACTCCTTATCAACACAGAGATAACTAAGGATTCCACAGTGCCCCCAGCCACACTGTGGGGTATGTGTAATCTGAACTGTCCAATCACGTAAGAAAACAAGTGGTAGCTCAGATCAAAAAAAGACCAAAACCTGGGTTTAGAATTTTTAAGGAAATCCAAGATAACAGTTTCTCTCTCTTTTTTTTTTTTTTCTATCTCCTTCTCCTAAAATAGAACATTTAAAAGTACAAATCTACTGAAGAGTCGCTTTGGTCAGTGAACTCTAGTGATCATCTATTCTATTTACAATCACTAGTTAACAGAAGGGTTTCTGGTCTTCTAGTACTTACTCTCCATTCTGAAATGCAACCACGCCGACTTCATGCATAACAAAAGGGTCTTCCGGTGCGATGCTCAGAGCTTGGCTGAAGAACCTTTCAGCTAGTTTTGAGTTATTGGTCAAACCATATTCTAATCCAATATACAGCATAGGCAAATGACACCTAAAAAATTGGAAAATTTCACATATTCAACACCAAAAACTGTGATTTAGCAGAAATTAATCTGTCAACTTCAAATCCTATCTGCAAAATAATTTAAAGGTAGCCAAAACACAGCATTTACTTTTTTCTAACTCTTAATTTACAAATATTTAATGAATGCCTAATGGGCTTTGGACTAATCAGCTGCCACTTCTAGAATCTATCTGCAACTTATTTACCTTTTTCATTATTATTCCACTGTAAAAAAACAAAAACTCTCTAAAGCAAAAGGGCAGGTCTCTGTGGTGCTGTCTTCCTCCTGATGCTAATGTCATGCCCCAGCCGACACTGGTCTTCCTCTTATTTATTCACCACCATTTATCCTTCAAAATTGTGTTCAAGTTCTACTTCCCTTTATGAAGCTACCTCTGACTTTTCTAACATAAATGCTCTCCCTTCTGTGAATTCCCATTATAATCAGTTCTATGCAGAAGAGTTATGAATAATGCCGTGTATGGATTTAATTTTCCCACCTTCTGAGACAGTTCTAGGCAGAGTCAGAACTACTTTTTAATTGAATTTTCATCTGTTCACACGATTGGATCAGTGATTGCATTAAAGCAAGTGTAATAAGACAATCTTTCCTTGATGATGATCTCGGAACATCAATAAATACTGATTGCTTGGTGTGTGCTTTGGTTCTAATCTAGAGCCATAACTCAAATTAAGATTATATCCTCTACAGAAGGTCATGACAAATTATTTAAAAATATTTACACCTCATAGAAGTACTTTCAAAATGGCAGTGTAAGGACTCCAAAAATCTATTCATCCATAGAAGCAACAAGAACACTGGCAAAAATTATCAAAACCAATTCTTTCAGAACTTTGGAAGGTAACCAAGCTCTTAAAACAATCTGAGGAGTGTATATTCAAGAAAAGATGGCTAAATCTCAGTAAGAACAACAAACTTTGTGCTGCTTTAACTTGTCTTATTCCCATCTCCTTTTCCCTAGCTTTGCATTAACTTTAAAAACAAGCAGTCTCATAACCACAGCCGTTGTAAAGCCATCAGCCTAGCAGCCACTGGAGAAAGCAGAATTAATTTAGAGTTCCTCAAACACCCTACAGGGAACTGCTGCTATTTGACCTGTCTGGTAGCTCCTAAAAGAGACCCCTGGGCTCATACCTGTAATCCCAGCACTCTGGGAGGCCAAGGTGAAAGGAATGCTTGAGCCCAGGAGTTTAAGACAAGCCTGGGCACACAGTGAAACCCAATCTCTAAAAAGTAATAAAAAATTAGCCAAGTGTGGTGGTATGGGCTTGTAGTCCCAGACACTTGAAAGGCTGAGGCGGAAGTATCCCTTGAGCCCAGGAGTTTGAGAATGCAGTGAGCTGTGATGGTGCCACTGCACTCCAGCCTGGGCAAGAGAGTGAGACTCTATATACAGGTTGAGTATTCTTTATCAGAAATGCTTCAGACCAGAAGTGTCTGGGTTTTCAGGTTTTTTTTTTTTTTTTTTTAGTTTTGGAATTTATACATCCCTATTCTGAAAATCCAAAATGCTCCAATGAGCAATTCCTTTTGAGTGTCATGACACTGTTCAAAAAGTTTTGGCTTCTGGAACATTTTGAACTTTGGATTTTCAGATTAGGGATACTCAGTGTGGAATTACATTGTTGGGCCTATCATATACACAAATGTAAGGTTTACCAATAACAACATAATAGGAAGTGGGTGACAGCAAAGCTGTATTACAGTAGGAAAGTAACACTGGATGGTAACCTGAACCCATAGGAACAAAGATAACTGAAAATGGTAAATAACAGGGTTAATGTAACAAATGATATAAGTATATACACCTTCTTTCCTCACAGCTTCTTTGAAAAACAAAATTACATAAATAATAACAATGTATAATTGAGAAAATCTGTCATTAGTACATCTGCCCAGTAAGAAATACTAAAGGGAGTTCTTTATGCTAAAATAGAAGGATACTACATAGGAATTCAAATCCACATTGTTGAAGAAGAGTCAAACTCTAAGAACTTGAAGTGCAGGCTTCCAGGTTACAGGTAGATTTAAGATTTTTCTGATTGGTTGAAAGAGTTATTATCAATAGTAAGCAATGTCTGGGTTATGATAAGAGGTTGCAGAGACCAAATTTTATCATGCAGATGAAGCCTCCAGGTAGCAGGCTTCAGAGAGGATAGATGGTAAGTAAGTGTTTCTTATCAGACTGAAGGTCCATTTGATGTTAATGCTGGAGGGTGTAAAGAGGCGTGTTGGACTCCCACTTCCCATCATGGCCTGAACAAGTCTTTCAGGTTAAATTTAGAGGGCCCTGGCCTAGAGGAGGAAGCCCATTCAGACGGTTGGGGAGGGTCTTCAAATTTTATTTTTGGTTTACAACATGAAGAAATGAGAGTCTGATAAAAATAGCTATATTGGTAATTATGAGACAGTATAAAATGTGCTTGTTTTTAACTCTTCTTTCTGATTTAAAAGACAACTGAATAAATAATAACAGATCTGTGCTGATGGACTTATAATGTGTAAGATGTATTCTATATGACAATAACAGCACAAGGAGGCAAGAGGAAACAGCTATATTGGAGTAACGTTTGGGCATACTATTAAAATTAAATTGGTATTAATTCAAAGTAGGTCGTTTTAAGTTAAGGTGCTAATTATAATCCTAAAGATAACCAACCTAAGAAAATAACTCAAAAAATATAGTATAATAAAAAAAGGGGATTCTAATGGGATATTATAAAATATTTACTCAACACAAAAGAAGAAATACAGGAACAAAAGATGTGATGTATAGACAATAAAGAACAAAACGCCAGACATAAATCCTATCTTGTTAGTAATTAAACATAAATGGATCTAACTATATGTTGTCAACAAGAGACATGCTTTAGATTCAAAAAACAAGTTGAAATTAAAAGAATGAAAAAAACCACACCATATAAACAGTAACAAAAGAGAGCTGATGTGCCTACAGTAACATCAGATGAAACAGACTTTATAAAAAAAAGTATTATTAGAAATAGTGATATTTTATAATGATAAAAGGCTCAATCCATCAAGAAAATACAACAATTATAAACATATACACACCTAACAACAGAGACTCAGAATACATGAAGTGAAATGTGCCAGAATTGGAGGGAGAAATATACAATTCAACAATAAAATCTGGAGACTTTAGTACCTCACTTGCAATAATGCAGAGAATAAGTAGAAGATCAATGAGGAAACAGAAGACTTCAACAACACTATAAAACCAGACGTAACAGGTATCTTTGGAACACTCCACCTAACAACAGTAGAATTCTCAAATAATCTGGAACAATCTCTAGAATGGCTCATAAAAAAGCCTCAATAATTTTTTTCTTTTTTTTTTGAGATGGGAGTCTCGCTCTGTCGCCCAGGCTGGAGTGCAGTGGTGCGATCTCAGCTCATTGGAACCTCTGCCTCCAGGTTCAAGTGCTTCTCCTGCCTCAGCCTCCCAAGTAGCTGGGACTACAGGCGTGAGCCACCACACCCGGCTAATTTTTGTATTTTTAGTAGAGATCGGGTTTCACCATATTGGCCAGGCTGGTCTTGAACTCCTGACCTCAAGTGATCCACACCCCTCCGGCTTCCCAAAGTGCTGGGATTACAGGTGTGAGCCACTGCGCCCGGCCAGCCTCAATAAATTTAAAAGGACTAAAATCACACGAAGTATGTTCTCCAACTACAATGGAATTAAGTTAAAAAACAAAAAAAGAAGAAAATTTGGGAAATTCATAAATACGTGGAAGTTAAATGTCAACATATTCTTAAATAACCAATGACTCAAAAAAGAAATCTTAAAGGAAATGTAAAAATATTCATCCAATTTCAAACATTTATCCAAACACAGACAAGTTAAGAAAATGCAGAGCTGCTCTGATAGATAAGTAAACTTGAAAGAAAAATAATGCTTATCTTGATGAGCTATCATGAGGTTTTTGAGACGTCTCTCAACTGGTCACCCAGGCTGGATTCTGGTGGCACAGTGACCATCCTGCCTCAGTTTCCCGCACAGCTGGATTACAGGCAGGCACCATCAATCCCAGCTAATTTTAAAAATTTTTTTTTGTAAAGATAAGGTCTCACTATGTTGCCAGGGCTGGTATCAAACTCCTGGCCTTAAGCAATCCTCCCACCTCAGCCTCCCAAAGTGCTGGGATTACAGGTGTGAGCTACCACACCTAGCCTAATGTGAGAATTTAATGACAAAGTTTGTTAGATTTGGAAACACTGAAGGTATTGTGTCATTAATTATCATTGATTCTGATTCCCAGCTAGGAACTAACTAATAACCATTCTGTTTCTGAGCACCCAAAATATCAAATAAAAATTACCAGACTGTAGCATGTGCTCATAAAAACCAACTCATAGTGAATTATTGAGATTTTTTTTTTTTTGGTAACAAATTATCATGTTGATACACAGGGGAAATATGCAGATACTGGAGCTGAGCTTCAGAAGAGAACTGGAAAAGGTCTCACCCATCTTGGTGAACAGGATGGAGAGACCTGGACTGAGTATGAGGACCATTTAGGTGGATCCATAACTGGGTGCGCAACTCTCCTCTGGAAGGTTATTTCTAGTAATATGTTAGTGCTATGGACTGTTTGTGACCCCTCTGTCCCCCAAATTCATACATTAAATCCCTAACCCCTACTGTGCCTGTACCTGAAGATAGGGCCTATGAAAAGATAATAAAGGTTACATGAAGTCCTAAGAGTATGGCTCTTACCCAATAGGGCTAGTGTAGGGCTCTTATCCAACAGGGCTAGTGTAGGGCTCTTATCCAACAGGGCTAGTGTAGGGCTCTTATCCAACAGGGCTACTGTAGGGCTCTTATCCAACAGGGCTAGTGTAGGGCTCTTATCCAACAGGGCTAGTGTAAGGCTCTTATCCAACAGGGTTAGTGTAAGGCTCTTATCCAATAGGGCTAGTGTAGGGCTCTTATCCAACAGGGCTAGTGTAAGGCTCTTATCCAATAGGGCTAGTGTAGGGCTCTTATCCAACAGGGCTAGGGTAGGGCTCTTATCCAATAGGGCTAGTGTAAGGCTCTTATCCAACAGGGCTAGTGTAAGGCTCTTATCCAATAGGGTTCGTGTAAGGTTCTCATTCAATAGGGCTAGTGTTTTTACAAGAGGAAGAGACACCAGAGCTCTCTCTGCCATGTGAGGACACAGCAAGAAGGCAGTTATCTACAAACCAGGAAGAGACCCCTCAATAGGAACTGCACTGGCCAAAACCCTATCTTGGACTTCTCAACCTCCACAACCATGGAAAAATACATTTCTGCCCTTTAAGTGACCCAGTCTGTGGTATTTTGTTATGGCAGCCCTACTGACTAATACAGCTATGGAGCTATGTCCTTCACAATATTTACTTGGATGAGTAGATATAAAACTCATACTTACCAAATTTAATGACTACTGACTGAGGTTGATAATAATTTGAATGCAGAACTGAGTGCCAAAAAGTCTAACAGTTTACAAAGAGATCAAACCTAACAGGATGAAATTCAATATAGATAAATATATGATTCCACCCCTGCATACTACAAGTAAATAAACAAAGGTAGCTAACTTTCATTGAGTGCTTTCTACATGTAAGATACTCTTCAAAGTCTTTAATTGGTATTATCTCAATTACTTCTCTCAATAAGCCAGTGAGTAAATTTTGCTATTATTCCTATTTCTCAGGAGGCTAAGAAACTTGTCCAACATCACATGGCTGGGAGTGGAAGAGCCAGGAAGAGTCCAGGAGGTATGACTCCAGACTAGGCCTCTGGACCACTGCACTCCCACTACCTCTCCAGGAAGGGATGCAGTCATCAGTCAACAGAAGCAGTCCACACAAACCAATCCTGTAAGTTGTAACCGATGGTGAGACCAAACAGTCAATGTGAATAGAAATACTCTACTCCTCGAAGTAACACACTCTTAATTTCAATACATTTAATATTGATATAAATCTAGAATATTGGCAAATACAGTCCTGCACCTACCACTAAGCCACATCAAATACCTTTTGGTAATAGATAAGATACGATAGTTTTGCTCGTGAATATTTTTATTCTTGCATGAGCATGTGAAGAAGGGCTTCCAGAACTCCTCTCCTCCACCGGCCTAATGTCCTGGTTCCTTCTTGCACTGGTTGGAATCAACTGCTAGGCAAATGCATACACCAGCTTCTCTCCCCTCCACTTTCATAGTTATTTTACAATCACAAGCAACTAGATTAAAAGGCAAGTAAAATGTTTGTGTTTAGTTTAGCAACCAAATAGCAGTAATAGTAATAGAAATTTCATTTCTATTAGGAAAAACATCCCTTCATGGAGTTTGATGAGTTTGCTCTGCCGTACCCTTTCATCAGCTGTGCTGCTGTGAAGTAAGCAGCCATCGCTTGGTCGTGCTCACTCTCCACCGCAAATGAATGTCCATAGGCTATCCATGCAGGTCCGTAGGTTTTCTCAAGTGTTGTGGCTTTGCTAAAACAAAAGAGTTAATTTAAGTAATATAATATTTATTCTTTTTTTTGAGACAAAGTCTCACTTTGTCGCCCAGGCTGGAGTGCAGTGGTGCGATCTCGGCTCACTGCAGCCTCCGCCTCCCGATATCAAGCAATTCTCCTGCCTCAACCTCCAGAGTAGCTGGGATTACAGGCACCCGCCACCATGCCCAGCTATTTTGTATTTACGGTAGACATGGGGTTTCACCATGTTGGTCAGGCTGGTCTTAAACTCCTGACCTCAGGTGATCCACCCACCTCGGCTTCCCAAAGTGCTGGGATTACAGGCGTGAGCCACTGCGCCCGGCCTATTTATTCTTTTTTATTTTTAGAGACAGAGTCTTGCTCTGTCACTGGAGGCTGGAATGCAGTGGTATGATCATAGCTCACTGCAGCCTCAAAATCCTGGGCTCAAGTGATCCTCCTGCCTCAGCCTCTTGAATCACTGGGATTACAGGCATGAGCCACTGTGCCCGGCTAGTATTTATTCTTAAATTGTTAATTTTATATAAGGAGATGGCCTCAAAAACATTAACATCCATTTAGTAAATAAATGAACTATCAACATATTAAACACTAATGTAACATTTGTGTTGATTCATTTGAACTAAAACTGTTTAATAGTATAGCAAAATTTTAAGAAATTTTAGGAGATCCACAGCTTTTTATGTACTGTAGCAAAATCCATTAGCATTCTAAATAGAACTTACAGATATTACTTAATCCAGGAGCTCCAGTTTGTAACCTAGTAGATACATCCTCTCATCCTAATAACTTGCAAGATAAATTCATTTATATTTTAAAGACAGGTATACAAGGCTTGAGGGATTAAGCGATATCCTATAGATGTACCCTGGTTACAGGGACTGGACTCATATATATCAGTGAATAATTGTATAGAGTGAACACTGTATAATTAACCCACAAGGAACAAAGAGAACATATCACAAAGCGTGGAAAACATACGGGGTGATACCCTACTTCCTTGTATCTTAAGTTTTCTTTTATCCAAATGTTACCTGTTTCATGTAGAGCAGGGGTCCCCAACCCCTGGGCCACGGACTGGTATCCCTGGCCTATTAGTCCCTGGCCTATTAGGAACCAGGCGGCACAGCAGGAGGTGAGTGGCAGGCAGGTGAGTAAAGCTTCATATGTCAAAAAGAACTTGCCATTTGAAAAAAAAAAAAAAAAAAAAAAAAAGCTTAATCTGTATTTACAGCCACTCCCCTTCACTTGCGTTTCCGCCTGAGCTCTGCTTCCTGTCAGATCAGAGGCAGCATTAGGTTCTCGTAAGTGTGCAAACCCTATTGTTAATTGCACATGTGAGGGATCTAGGTGGCGCATTCTTTATGAGAATCTAATGCCTGATGACTTGTCGCTGTCTCCCACCTCTCCCAGATGGGACCATCTAGTTGCAGGAAAACAAGCTCAGGGCTCCCACTGATTCTTCATTATAGTGAGTTGTATAATTATTTCATTATATGTTACAATGTAATAACAATAGAAAAAAGTACATGATAAATGTAACGCGCTTGAATAATCATGAAACAATTCCCCCCCACCCCGGGAGGGGGGGTCTTCCACAAAACGGTCCCTGGTGCCAAAAATGTTGGGGACCACTGACTGATAAAGAGTCCATCACTGAATTGCACACTAGATCAAAGCAGCATAGCTCAAAATAACTTTTACAATACTAATCATCTATGTAGAAGTTCTTCTAAAATGCTGAACATACAACCAACCAGGGAACATTCTAGTTTCTTCCTAGTACAGGGTACTTTCGTGGCATCAGTCTTCCTAAGAATCCTGGTATATGAGTATGACATCTCCTCCACCCCCACCCCCACCCCCACCCCCTTTTTTTTTTTGAGACAGAGTCTCACTTTGTTGGCCAGGCTGGAATGCAGTGGTGCAATCTCAGCTCACTACAACTTCCGTCTCCTGGACGGTGGCTCATGCCTGTAATCTCAACACTTTCGGAGGCCGAAGCAGGAGGACTGCTTGAGGCCAGGAGTTCAAGACCAGCCTAGGCAACACAGTGAGATTCGTCTCTACTAAAAAAAAAAAAAATGTTTAAATCAGCTAGGCATGGTGGTGCCTGTAGTCCCAGCTACTCGGGAGGCTGAGCAAGAGGATCATTTGAGTTTGAGGTGAGCTATTATTGCACCACTGCACTCTAGTCCGGGCAACAGAGTGAGAACCTCTCGAGAGAGAGGGGAGGGGAGGCGAGAAGGAAAAGAAAAGGAAAGGAAGACAGAGAGAAAGAAAAGAAAGGAAGAAAAAAAGAAAAACATTTATTCTTTCACGTTGCTTTTAAAGTACTCACTAATTACTACTTGAAAGCTTATGAGCAAGACATCAATTCTATAGGTTAACTAGAGAGGAAGAAAATAAATTCATACCTGAGATATCTTCTGGCATGTTCATTTTTATGACCGACCATGAGATAGTAACATCCCACTGCAAACCAAGACACCTAAAAAGTTCAAAATTTACCATAAACAAAGATTGGAATTGGAATATCTAATTGGAATCTGCAACAAATTAGGGTAGACAGAGGGTATACTACATGTTCCTTATCACATATTCTAGTTAAGTTAGACATTTCTCTAACATGGTGTACTAAGGTCCAAGAGAAGAGGGCAGACACTCCATGGCTCTTTCTCAAGGAGACATCTACACAAGACAAGGCCCCTGAAGAGTCCCTGTTTCAAAAACCAGCCTGTGAGTCCTGACTCCCCTGCACTGCTCATCTCCCCCAGCCTGACCCTGGCTCTTCCTTGCTCTCTGTCTGAGTTCTGACTATTTAGCTGGTTTTCTCTTGCTCTGGTTTCACACTGGGATAGGGTGCAAATTCTTGTCTGGTCTGAGTCTTACACCCTGATTCCCGATTTTGTCTTTAAAGATGCAGTCCCTGATTCCATTTTCCATTCCTAGTTCTCCATTCCGATCCATGACGAGTTTGGAATCAGTACACAATTCAATAGGTTGTCTTACATGTGCAATGTGAGAAAGCTACCAAACAATTATCCGCATTTCTTAGGAAAGGGAGGCGTGACTGTCATGGTCAGTATTTTATATTGCTATATGCTAAGTATTTTAAAATAAGCATGTATAACTTCCATAATCAGAAAAAAGGGTGTAAAACCCTTTTTGCTTTGGTATAATGAAAAAATACCTTCATGGGTTGAAAAGTTAATGCTGCTTTGTTAAGTACGTTAAACACTAGGAGATTCTGTTACAACACTTTAATAAAACATCATTTGCTTGAACTTAAGCTATTGTCTAAATACGAGTTAAGCATTTTCTTAAAGTACAGGTAAAAAAAAAAAAAAAACTAAGACTAAAAGTTATATTACTTACAGGATTACTAGGATATAAATCCACCAGTTTATGAGAAAGATAGAAAAGTTCTGTTCAGGAAAAAGCAGAAAAAGAACAATTGTTCATATCACATGTAATTTAAGACATGATTTCATTACAACTATTCACAATCATAGAATTCTGTTCTTACAGCAATGATTTCACACTTGTCTTTCCTTCTAGATACAAAATTAACTCTCTAACTGGAGAGTTAGATGAAGGACACACGCTGGGCAAGGTGGAACAGACACCCCCTAAGACAGCACTTACCGAATACTGCGGAGGATACAGCAAAGCACCTCACCTCTCTCAGAAGCTCATGCCTGTCACACCAAGGGCCCATTATGGACCATCATAACCACCCACACCAATTTGGTTGAACAAACTTTCAAGTTTATCAGATCAATGATACTATTTAATCTTGAGAAATGTGTAAATCCTGGCATTTCAAGATGACGTTTCCTGCATGCAGACTTGGATTCAGTAGACCAGGGCAGCTGGAGATGCTGCATTTCCAACCAGCTTCCACAAATGCGATGTTGCTGGTCCATGGACCACACTCTGAGCAGCAGGGATTCGGTGAGGGTTTTCCTTCCTGACAGAGCTCACCATTCAGTTTAGAAAAATTTAAGGACAAATGCATCCCCAAACACAACTAAATGTCAAATGTTAAAAATACGGAAAACATGAGCAAACAATCTGCTCCTTTCCAATTTCTAAGTAGTTATCAACTCTTACCATATCAGATTTCCAGTGGAATTTACAAAAAAAAAAGGGGGGGGGGAAGGCAGAACTGACACCCAACAATTCAAAGCTAACAAACCTTGAAACATAAATGATATTTGAGAAAGGGTAGTAGGAAGCAGCGATAAAGAACTAATTGTTCTGACGGGAAAACAAAATTGGCCATTTGCTACTTTCCTAAACATTTCCTCCCCAGTTGTTACTTTTATAGTAGGGTTCCATTATGTTGTTACCTGCAATCTCAACTATCCAGAATTTCAGAGACAAAATTTCAAGTTACAGAAAAAATTTGTTTTATGTCTAAGAATTACTTTAATTTAAAAAAAAATTCTTACCATTGGCTTTATTCAGCTCTACAAGCGTCCCTATATGTACAGGTAAACAACTTGCATGGAAAGGATCTTTCTCCATTACTCTGAAAGTTAAAGCGACACATTACTATGCCCAAAACAGTAGGTGACAGCACTCATGACTATCGGCTATATGTAGACAGTCATTACGGTATCACATATGATGCTGTGGGTTATAACACTTCACTTTCTTCACTCCATTATCTTCAGCTTGATTCAGTTAAGGCCATAATTAAGTTACAAATGAAAGAAAAAATTCTGGTTTATTTGAAAGGAACAAAAATAAACATTATCACATACATTTACTTTAAGTCAACAGAATTGTAATACATAAAATAAGTAGGCCGATTATTTAAAAGAATCAAAACCAAAAGGAAATACTATTAGGTTGGCGCAAAAATAATTGCAGTTTTACCCCTACATTCAACAGCAAAAACTGCAATTATTTTTGCACCAACCTAATAAATAGGTTACGTGTATTTACCAATTAAAATTTTTGTAATTTCAAGGATTTTAAACCAAACCAAGATCTACAAAAAATAGTATATGTCATTTAGCTAAAGTTTAAATTAGGTACACTGGAAAACTGATACGTGTGGGAGATGGCTTAGCTACGGCGTGCAGCATATTAAACACCTAGTATCTATAGTGTGAGTCTCTAATTGAGAATGAATTTTACAAAACAATGTGCCAAAATGGAATTTTCAAACTTGCAAATTATCAAGATCAGTAAGAGCAACATGTATATCCCTCCCAAGTTCATGTAATAAATCTACAAATATGCACAAATTCATGTCTGTAAATTGCTCTTTTAAGACAGCACCCTGTTCAGTGCTCTACAAACGGTAAAGATAACTTAAATTATCATCTAGTTCAAGATTATTCAGAGAGCACGTCCATGAATCACCTAGGTAAGATGGAGTGAACTCCATGTTCCTACAGAAAAATGGACGGATATACTTACACAGAAGTAAGCTTGTAGCACATTTTAAAATCACAGTTATAATAATGTCTCTCAGCTAAAGACACTACCACATCCAGATTCTCTTGCAAGCCATCTACAGACTCAGGGATGACCGTTTCACTAGGCTTATTATACTGAAACACATAGAAATGTAAACATAAACTCAATCAGCAAAAACAAAACAAAATGCGGATTCAATTTGTGTTTGGCCTAAGTGGTTAAAACATTTACAAGAACAAATGTGAGCCTCTGAAAACTTATAACTTTAGGTTTTATAAGTACTCCTCTCAGTAAGTTTAATTCCCTTCTCAATTTTATCACAGAATTCCACAGCGGGATGTATTTCTCAAAGTAAACATTCAGGAAGCATAACAAAAAAATCTTCATTTCCATGCAACACCATTCCGTTTACATTTACTTGGTAATTCAATCTTTTAGTATAAGGAGTCTTTCAGATGAAGAAGGTATTTTTGGAAACTTTTTTTTTTGGAATCTTATGTATCCTAAACGCTCTATTCTTAAAAATGTGCTAAATTTAAAAAGATTTAATTTCAAAAACTTAACATAAGACTAGATGCCAAATTTAATGGAATAAGATATTTACATAAAGCAAATGCTAACTCTTTGGTTTTACTTACTTTTTTCAATTTGTTCTCAAATAGAAAACGCAGCAATTCCTGTTCTTCATTACACAGCTTGCTAAGAGGTAGTGATTCAAGAAGTTCTTTTTCTTAAAAATGGTGAGAAAAAAAAGAATATCCTCATAATATTTATAGAGGGGAAAAAGCCAACAACTAAAAATATGATTCTACAGTTCTTGGTCTAAGTAAATCAAACTCAAAAAAGAACATAAGATCAAAATGTGCAACAGAAGCTGACACAGCGGCTCCAGGCCTGAAGACGGGAATCACCTGGTGGGTGGAGGCTACTCTTTCAGGGCTGAGGCAGGTCCCCAGGTGGCTCTCGTCACCTAAGAACCACCAGCCTCCACACTCCTGACTGCGTGGATCTTGCTCTGCTGGGGCAGGGGAGCCTGTGCACTGCAGGTGCTAAGCAGGACCTCTGGCCGCTAGCCACTAGATACCAGCAGCAACCTCTCAACCTCCCTCCCTGCCCCTAAGCTGTGACAAACAACATCTCCAGACATTACCAAATGTTCCCGGGGCGGGGGGTGGCAAAATCACTCTGGTTGGTTGAGAACCATTGCACTAGGCTAAAATATGTTAGAATCCCATTAATTCAACCACTCTATTTTCTGTTTCCCTTGTTTATGCACCTCACATCACTGCCAACATGCTTGGACTGATTCTCAGTGCCTCTGGTACATTAGGGTCACCTGGGAGCTTTAAATCATCTGCTCTGGAGTTGGGAACTGGACATGGATGTTTCTCAGTCTTCCCAAGGATTTAAAGAGCAACACGGTTGAGAATCACTGAATGAGATACTGAAATCCTGGTTTATACTATCTCAATCACTTCTCAAAAAGATGGCCTCTTCCTATCACAATCCCTAGATTCGGACAGCACAGGGCACCGTACAACACTGCATTCTGCAATGTGCTTTACATTTGAAGACATTAAGAAAGTGAGTAGGTCTATTTAAACCTGTATGTGGTCTGTTGTTGACTTAGAAGATTTCAGAGACAAAAAATCCAAACAATATTAATTTTGCTAAACATAAAACACCTGAGTTTCCAAACCTTCTTGTGCTGTCAACATGTGGTGTGACGTTAAAAGATCGAATGCTTCAAAACAGTAGACATCAAGCTTCAAAGCTTCTTTGTAGCTGTAGGTAGCCAGGGTTCGGTTATCTAGAGCATCATAGATTTTCCCGCGTAGAAGACAAATAGAACTCTTTATCTGTTGGAAAAATGATGAGTCACATATTAAGTCAGTACTTTTAAACTTCACTTTTTTTTTTTTTTCCGTAGAGGCAGAGTCTCACTCTGTCTCCCAGGATGGAGTTCAGTGGTGCGATCATAGCTCACTGCAGCCTTGAACTCCTATGATCTCAAATGACCCTCCTGCCTCAGCCTCCTGAGTAGCTGGGATTACAGGTGTACAACACCACGAACAATTAATTTTTTAAATTTTTTGTACAGACAATCTTGCTATGTTGCCTAGGCTGCTCTCAAACTCCTGGCCTCAAGTGATCCTCCCACTTTGGCCTCCCGAAGTGCTGAGATTACAGGCATGAGCCACCATGCCTGGCCCTTAAACTTAACTTTTGATAGAGAATTGTGTATTTGAATGCTAAGAAGTTTTTATTGCATTTAAAAGGATTTAGTTAATCACAACTGTCAAGGCATAAATAAAAACACACAAAAAAAAATGCAGAGCAAAGCTTCTTCAATTCACCTTCCCTGGGCTCCAACCGCTCTGTTCCAACACATCTTTATAACACAAGTACATGTCACGGCTACTAGGTTCATTACCTGTTTTGTCCAAAACAGTGCAATGATTGAGAGATGGCAGAGTGTGTATGTATGTGTATAAAACTCCAAGATTGACAGTGTGATAGGTAGACACCCCTCAAAAGGATCTTAATGAGCAGAAACTGGCAACAATGCAGCAGAGTGGTCAGAGCAGTCAGCACAATGGCCTGCTGGGGCAGGACAGACCTGAGTTCAAACCCCAGCTCTGCCACTTACTTGTAACCTCGGACAAATGACTGAACCTCTCTTGGCCTCCATTTCCTTTCCTCGTCTGTAAAAAGATAAAAACACTATCTAACTTACAGAACTCTTCACCATTTAACTACAGAAGTCTGTGAGGTCTAGAGATGCCACCATCTCGTTCAACAGCCATCTCACGACTACCATAAACACGAAGATGTGGAAATCTGATGTACATTCTAGACTCTGGACCTCAAACACATCACTGAATTTAAAGATGATCCAGCAACAGGCAGCTAATATCATTAAGGATATGAAGAAGATTCGTAAAGTAAAATTTTAGAAAAAAATAATGAATTATGAGAGTCTTTGAGCTAAGCAATATCCTAGCAGTTGTTTTTTAAAAATGCAATTTCACAAAATAAATAATAATGCATTACAAATAAATCACACATTTCGTAGCAGATAAGTTAATGGATAAGAGGTCCCAAAATAATGACTGTACCACACACTTTCATAAATGCATTTCTTAACAGAAGAATCTGCTTCCCAACACATACATTAGTGAGTGGCCAGAAAAAAAAACAAAAACAAAAACTTAGAATGTGTAATATTCTTTTATGCTTAAAAATAACTATCTAAGGTGAAAAGTCGAGTAATAAAGTTCTACCAAAATATATATAAAGAATAAATGGGCCAGGTGCAGTGGCTCATGACTGTAATCCCAACACTTTGGGAAACTAAGGCAGGAGGATCACTTGAGCCCAGAAGTTTGAGACCATCCTGGGCAACACAGTGAGACCCTGTCTCTACAAAACATTTTTTAAAAATTTAGCCAACTGTGCCGGGCACAGTGGCTCATGCCTGTAATCCCAGCACTTTGGGAGGCCAAGGCGGGCAGATCACGAGGTCAGGAGATCGAGACCATCCTGGCTAACACAGTGAAACCCCATCTCTACTAAAATAGCAAAAAATTAGCCGGGCATGGTGGCGGGCGCCTGTAGTCCCAGCTACTCGGGAGGCTGAGGCAGGAGAATGGCGTGAACCCGGGAGGCGGAGCTTGCAGTGAGCCAAGATCGTGCCACTGCACTCCAGCCTGGGCGACAGCAAGACTCCGTCTCAAAAAAAAAAAATTTAGCCAACTGTGGTGGGATGTGCTTGTAGTCCCAGCTACTCGGAAGGCTAAAGTGGGAGAATCACTTGAGCTTGGGAGGTTGAGGCTGCAGTGAGCTGTGACTGTGCCACTGCACTCCAGCCTGGACAACAAAGCAAAGACCCTGTCTTAATTAAAAAAAAAAAAAAAAAAAAAAAGATGTGGGAAGAAAGAGAAATTGGTAGGTCAGGTAAGGCTTACAGGGATTCTTTCTGAATAAAAAAAATATTCTAAAATTGACCATGGTGAGGTTTGCAAAGCTCTGTGAATACACTAAAAGGAATCAAACCATACAGTTTAAATGGGTGAACTGCATGGCATACAAATTATACCTCAGTAAGTTTTTATTTTTTTTTTTAAATCCAGATTAGTGGTCTGTAAATGTCACTTAATAAGTTATTATATAATGTCTGCCAGCAAGGAATGTACAATTTCATGGAGATATGAAGTATACAAACTGAAATATACACAATTACATAGCAATGTACTTTGAAGCAAACAGAACACAAAACCATTTCCTGGAAAGAAGCAATGTACACTAATTAAAGTTTCTTGGTGTAGGTCCAAAACACTGCTGAAACACAGAAAGAAGGAGAAAAATTATTCCACTTTTAGGGAGTAGCTTAAGGCATCAAATATGAGAAGGAAGTTTCAAGCCAGCCTATTTTGGATGCAGGCATCTGCGGATACAATTACAGCTTCCAACTGAGGGCTCAGAAATCTCTCTCAGAATCTTTTTTGGTTTTGGTGGGCAAATTAAATAAACTGGCAACCACAATTGTTGTTGCCAATTTATTAGCAACAATAAATATACAGTTTTATACAGTAATACTCAAGTCAAAGAAGATAATGTGTTTCTGCCACGTAATGAGGCAATTCTCACTGCCGTTACTGAGGTGTGCTAACAGTACTACTTACTGAAGACTGTGACATTTCCCAGTCGCTGGAGGGATCTTTGAAGCCACTTTCATCCTTCAAGTACTTTTCAAATAATCTTTTGTTGATTGGCTCTTCCATATCAAGAATATCAAGAGCCTGCTGGTACTCTTTTGCAGCATACTATGTGGAAAACAGAAATGCCACTCATCACCCACGATTTCTAACACTAAACATATGATCCAGATTTTTAAAGGATAATATATATTCTGTCCATTATTTAAATGTGAAATGTCTAAAGTAGAATTTTCTTCATGCATGTCAGCTTTTAGTAAACGAAGAATCAGTATTTTACAGCAAACAACACTAAGGAAAGGAACACTTCCTCATGAAATACTTTACTAACCTGCTAAGCTCCATCACTAAAATTCTCACACATATATAAGGGATGCATAACACTCATTTTATTCAACCAAATAAAAATGAAATTGTGAGCATACTTACATGGCACCTAGCTGCAAGGTAACGACATGCTTCATACAACTAGGAAAGAAATTAATTTGTTTAAGTAGTGGTCAAAATAATATGTATCTTCACTTTCAAAGAAAGCCGTAAGCATAAAATAGAGCTAATTTCATAATTTCTTTTACTCTTGCGGTTAAAAAAAAATCCAGTCTTGTTAAACCATATTTATTATGAACCCACTGTTTACTAGGCACCAAGGATTCAAAAGCAGTAAGGCCCTGCCCCAGGAGGTTACAGTAGGGGAGATGTGAACTAAGCACAACAGGTAAGCATGACGAAAGGGGGCTACAGAAAGCACCAGCCAGGTGGAGAAGGAAACGTCTGCAGGAGAGCGAGTAAGTGAGGCAGCGAGTAAGTGGTCAGGCAGAGGAGTGGAGCACTGGGCAGCTCTTCAAGCACTAAGTGTGAATAACTGCCGGGCGTCCAAGGAGCTCGCAGCAGCTCCACTTCAGGCACTCAGTGTGAATAACTGCCGGGCGTCCAAGGAGCTCGCAGCAGCTCCACTTCAGGCCCTGAGTGTGAATAACTGCCGGGCGTCCAAGGAGCTCACAGCAGCTCCATGTGACTGGAGCACGTGCTCCGGGTATTGATGGTGGTGGATTAGACACAGACTGGAGAGAAAACATGGAGGGCCTCACAGACCTACTGATGCATCTGACTTTATCCTGCAGCTAATGGGAAGTCACTGAATGACTTTGTGGGAATATAACCACATCCGTATTTTAAAGACTACTCACTCCTGTAATAGTTCACAAGATGAACTTGTCACAGGGAAGGTGAGAAGAGAGAAACTGTTACTGGGGAAAAGAGACAAGAAGAGAGGCTGTAACAGAACAGACAAAAAATCAAAGGCCTGACACATACGAGTGGGGAGAAAGAGGAATATCCATGATTCCAGAGCTGTTGAGAAAACAGTCTTCAGAATTTACAGACTAGATGGGAGATGGGGGAAAAAGAAGGTGACAGATGAGGTATAAGACATTTTCCCTTCACTTTCACTAAAAAAAATTGGGCCTACTGTGATGACTCACATCTATAATCCCAGCACTTTGGGAGACCAAGGCGGGAGGATTACTTGAGACCAGGAGTTCAAGACTAGCCTGGGCAACAAAGTGAGGCCCTGTCTCTACCAAAAAAATTTAAAAATTAGCTGGGTGTGGTGGCATGCATTTGTAGTCCCAGATATTGGGGAGGCTGAGGCAGAAGGATCACGTGAACCCAGGAGTCTGAGGCTATAGTGAGCCACGATCATCCCACTGCACTGCTGGGTGACACAGAGAGACCTCAAAAAAACAAAAACAAAGAAAAATTGCATCAATTTAAATAACTTCAACATAAATGGAATATACACCTAAAACCCCAATGACATTTTTTTTTGAGACGGAGTCTCGCTCTGTTGTCCAGGCTGATCTCAGCTCACTGCAACCTCCACCTCCTAGGTTCAAGTAATTCTCTGCCTCAGCCTCCCGAGTAGCTGGGATTACAGGCGCCTGCCACCAGCTAATTTTTGTATTTTTAGCAGAAATGAGGTTTCACCATCTTGGTCTTGAGCTCCTGACCTCATGATCCACCAGCCTTGGCTTTCCAAAGCGCTGGGATTACAGGTGTGAGCCACCACGCCCGGCCACTAATGACATTTTTTTTAAAGCTCTGAAGAGCTTTAAAGTTCATACCGTCACTTACTTTGTCCAGTTTTCGTGACCGAAGTGCATGGGCGGCTCTGTGATATTGTGCTGTCAGGTAAAGACATTGAGCCAACCAATAGATGTCCTGGGGTTCCTCTGAAGGGAAAAATTCACGTAAGTGGTCAGAGGTACAAGGTGAAACAGAAAAAAAAATTTAAGATTAATCAGAAAACCAATTAGCATTTTGTCACTTACCATGAGAGAGTGAAGCTACTTTATCTGCCCAAAATAGAGCACTCTGGTACTGTTGCTGCATACCAAAAAAAACAAAAAAGTGGTAACTGCTCTGTTATTTTAATAGTCTTAAACAGTCATCTAATATTATTATAATTCTATGTAATAAATCTACATCTCAAGACAACAATTTGTTACATCTCTATCTTACATCTCACGTAAGGTAAGTTTTAGTTCAGTGTCACAATACAAATATTCCTGTAATATCTTTGTATATACAACTCATGAAGGTAATTTTTTAAAACTCATACACTGTAAAAATGTATCGTGAAACATACAAGTGAAATGCAAGTGAAACAGCAAAGGCTAGTCATGAACAATTCTTGTGTGATTTATATAACACTTTCAACGAGCTGTTAGTGGATCCCAAAGTGAAATTTAGAAGACAGAACACTATACTCAAATACCTTATATAACACAGTTGCAGTTTTAATAACACTCAAGTTTAAAAACACACACACATAAATTAACTAAGCTTCACTGAACATGGGGAAGAACTCACCTCCTCCAAGTCTAACAAAAATGAAGGAGCCGACAACGAGAGACACCCACAGTGACCTACGGCTAGCTTTAGTCCCTGTTCTGCTCCTCGGTCCTCAGTCTTCTACAGTTTCTGCCTCAGTTCCCCTGGAGGCAAGCCAGGACCACTGCTGCTAGCCCGAGGCAGGAGGAATGCCAACGGGATGGTTACAAATATGCTCAATACCGGTGTCTCCGGCTGGAAACCAGGCCTGTCACATTCCTCACTACGTCTCCGTACTGAAGAAAAAGTGATCAGAAAACACTGAATTCAACTAACTCATGGTAAATAAAAACACAGCCCTCCAAATGGACTGCAAACATTTGGCCACGTCATTTAGCAACCAATTCCGAAAACTCTGCATTACCATGGCTTTTCTTTCCCTTTCTTTCCAATTTCCTGAAAGAGCAAGCATTTCAACAAAAACTAAACATTATAGATAAAACTGATGCTGATTCTCGAAGACACTTCTTCCCTTAAACGCTCTCTGCTATTCAAAGGTAGTGTAGAAAACACGGACATAGTTAACGAGAATTTTTAAAGTACTGATTTGAGACAACAGGCTTCTTCACATCTTTATTCACTTAAATTCAGCCCAATAAAAATTACAACTAAACCTCTCAAAAATGTTTTATTAGCTAGCCCTGTAACTTTCCTCCAAAAATTGTCCTTCAACTTGCACTGAGTAGTCAGTGTTTCCTGGGCACCTCCTCCGCGCCAGGTGCAGAACGAGGCTCAGACCCGACTGAGGCGCCCCCTGCGCTGGGGAGCCTCCACTCCCCGGGCTGTGCCCCTCCCAACTGCAGGGACCGCTCCCTTCGGGGTGAGGCGGAGACTGCGCTGCTGGCCCCAGATGAAGGCCCAGGGCTGGCCCAGTCCTTCCCCACCAAGAGCCCCGACGGCAGGCACCCTAGCCCCACGCCGCACGGAAAAAGACCCGGCGAGGCCTTGGCCCCGCACCCCGCGCCCCGAGTCGGGGCCGCCCACCTGGTCGAGGTACTGCCGGACGCGCTTCCGCAGCCGCTCTAGGTTCATGGCCGCGCGGGCCCGGCCTCCCGCCGCACTCCGCCGCCAGGCGCGCGCCTCCTGCCCGCTAAGCGCCCCGCCCCGTGCCCGTGCCCGCGCCCGCGCCCGCCGCCGCCGCCGCCCCAAGACTCGAAGGCCGCGGACTCGAAGGCCGCTGACCCCCACCCGGTCCCTGTGCACCGCCCAGGCTCTTCCGCTCCAGGCAGGCCCCGCCCCGGAAGTCCCCAGCAAACGAGTCCCATCTAGCGCGGGAAAACGGACCCGAGTTGTTGGTTCCGACGCATCTCCTGGAACGTGGGCTTCTGGTTGCCTTGGGGCGAGAGCGCGGCCTCCCCAGAATCGCTGCGGCGCCTCTGGGCATTGGGGAGGGAGTCAGGAGGGCTCGGGGCCGGACCACCCACCCGGGCAAAAAAGCAGGTGGCTGCTGAGCCTTCTTTCCCCAGAATGTAGTCAACATTTTAAAAATAAGAGCAACGCACTCTCATTACCAAAAAAAAAAAAAAAAAATTGTGTGCACAAACAGCAAATGAAGTCAAAAGACAACCTAGGGAAAAATTTGAAACCTATCACAAAATGCTAATTTCCTTATAATGTAAAGCCAGTATTCCCTTTACATATATGTAATAAGTCAGTGGGAAGAGACCAATGGCTCAGGAGAAAGACAGGCAAAAAACAGTTCACAGGGAAAGAAATGCAAATAGATTTTAACATTCGAAAGAAAGCCCAACTTAATTCATAATAAAAATTAAAATTACAGTACGGTACCACTTTTCATATGTTAACAAAGATCACAAAGGTTGATGACACTGCTAGCAGGAATGTGGGGAAGCAGGCACCCTCATGTTTTGTGAGTGGTATTGGTATACTCCCTAGGATGAACGAGTTGGAATATCTTCCAAATTTAAAGGTGTTCGTGCTGTTAAACCTAACGATTTTTATTTTGGGAAATATACCATGGATTTGCATTTTTGCATGTGTGCAAAATGACCTGTGGCTTCGTTTGTAATAGCAAAAGATTGCAGACAATTTAAAGACCCATCAAGTATGGAACTGAGTAAATAGGTTATGATACACTCACATAATGGAATACTCGGTGGCTGTTCAAAAGAACAGGCAGCTTTGCATGGACATTGAACAATCTTCAAGATACAGTATGTGGGAAAAAGCAAGTATAGGATCGTGTTTATCATATGCCTGCATTTGAGCAAAATACGAATTTAATGATAGATAGAAAAATCCCTAAACTGTCCCTGGAAGGAAAAAAGAAAACCGGCATAGCACAAGGCCTCTGGATGGAGTGCTGGAAGATGAGAGATGGTGGAAGTGGGGGAGGTACTTCCTTGGATATCTTTTTGTGCTTCTGAATTTCAGTCCATGTGCATATATTACCTTTTGTGAAATTAAATCATTCAAACTTAAAATAATTTAAACTTAAAGCTGTTGGAACTTTGAATTACCTGAGCCTTGAGGGGAATGTGGCTACGCGGCCTAGGTCATGCCACATGCAGCTGCAACTTCTGCCTTTTTCCCTGTAAATAATAAAGACCAAATGGCACTGGAGATAAGACCCCCTCAGATGACTACCCCTCCTCATGGAGTCATAACGCAATCTTCCTTCAAATACAGAGATCCCTAACCAATGGAACCGCTGCGGCGTGTGCCCCTGGCCTCGTATAAAAACTGTGGTGATCCTGCTGGAGCTTCTGTCTCCGCCTGGTAAGTGAAACCTGAGCTCCACTTGGAAAGGCTGACCCCATTTGTCCAGGTGGCCATTCTCAGGCTCTGTGCTCAAATACACACTATATGTAATCATATTTCTGAATCTCATTATTAAGGTTGACACTTTTAAAAAGTAAATATAACTTTTATAAATATAAAAACCTAAAAAAGTAAAAAAATTCAAAGAAGCAAAAAAAAAAAAAAAAACTTGCTGTAAAGAATCCCATCCACTCAAAAATTCTCTCACGTTACTGTGAGTAATCTGCTGTGTAATTTTCTATGTGTGTGTACATATATGAGTGGGTGATATTTTGAAGTTGTGTTTAAAAATTTGTCCCCCTGTATGTTTCCTTTTCCTCCTCCTTTCCCACTTCTGCAGGCAGGCAGTAATCAACTCTGCTCATTAACTTGGGGCAGGCATGTGGTGAGGTGTGTTTAAGCCATATTTTCAACGACTTCTGTTCATTTAATGAGATTCCTAGTTAACCAAAAATGAGTGACTGAGGCAAATGTCTCCACCAGTAGAGGTCTGAGGATGGGCCCGGGAAAAAAACAAGCCACAGAAGCATCAACTGTGCCATCCAAATAGGGTTATGGGGACTGGGTGTTTAGGAGGAGACAGCAAGCAGGACGAAAAAAAGGGAGGGGTCCACAGTGACGCTCTGATTAGTGCTCAGTAAACCAACAATTTACATAAGATGAGGCAAACATCTGATGAGAGGGAGTAGAGGAAAGAGTTATGTAGCCCATATCAGGGTAGGCAGAAGAGTGACTGATCTCATCTTGTCCTTGTTTTGTACCTGGAATGTAAATTTGTAATTAATATTGCCAGGGTGAGATTTAACAGAAATCACTTTTAGGAGTCCTCTGCCAGATACCCCAACTCATCACTCTCAAGTTCAAAGTTCAAGAGATCCCTAGAGCAGGGGCACAATGCTGCCAGGTTCTTTGCTAATGCATAGCAAAAGCGACCTTTGCTTCAGTTCCTAGTAAGTTTCTCATCTCTATCTGAGACCTTGTCAGCCTGCCCATCTCTCCATATCACTATCAGCATTTGGGTCACAATAATTTAACAAGTCTCTTGGAGGTTCCAAATTTTCCCCCATCTTCTTATCTTCTTCTGAGCCCCCCACATCCTTCCAACCTCTACCCATTACCCAGTTCCAAAGTTATTTCCACATTTTCAGGTATCTTTATACGAATGCCCCACTTTTCAGTACCAATTTTCTGTATTAGCCAGTTCTCACATTCCTATAAAGAAACACCTGAGGCCAGGCCCAGTGGCTCATTCCTTTAATCCCAGCACTTTGGGAGTCCCAGGCAGGTGGATCACGTGAGGTCAAGACCAGCCTGGGCAACATACTGAAACCTCATCTCTACTAAAAATACAAAAAATTAGCCGGGTGTGGTGGCAGACGCCTGTAGTCCCAGCTACTCGGGAGGCTGAAGCAGGAGAGTCACTTGAACTCCGGAGGCGGAGGTTGCAGTGAGCCAAGATTGCACCACTGCACTCCAGCATGGATGACAAGAGTGAAACTCCGTCTCAAAAAAAAAAAAAAAAAAAAGATAAAAAGAAACACCTGAGACTGGGTAATTTATAAGAAAAAAGGTTTAATTGGTTTACTGTTCTGCAGGCGGCACAGGAAGCATAGCTGCTTCTGCTTCTGCGCAGGCCTCAGGAAACTTAACAATCATGGCGAAAGGCGAAGGGGAAGCAGACACAACTTACCAGAACAAGAGAAAGAGAGAGAGGGGGCAGGTGCCATGCACTTTTCTGCAACCAGGCCTCACAAGAACTCACTCACTATACAGTCCCAAGTGGGGGATGATGCTAAACCATTCATGAGAACTCCACCCCCATGATCCAGTCACCTTCCACCAGCCCCACCTCCAGCAGTGGGGATTATAATTCCACGTGAGCTTTGGTGGGGACACAGATCCAAACCATATCACATTCTAATAGAATGACCTGGAATCTCTATATTTGGTTAGATTTCTTGTGCTTTTCTTCCCTTTTATACCTGTAATAGCCTACAGCAAAATCATGTTTACTGATTTTAGAATGATGCCCCTTAGGTTTGTCAACCTTAGATAGAAAGATTCAGAAAATACGAGTTAGCATGGAGTTTATTTGAGCACAAGCCCTGAGGATGACCGCCTGGGAGCACAGATTTGAGTTTCCTTGAGTACGCACCCGAGCAGCAGCAGGTACCTGGGGGGGGGGGGGGGCGGGGGGGGTTAAGGAGAAAAGAAAGGGCGGTTCCTGAGTTGTTTATCAAAAATTTACATTAAAACAACATAAGCTATTGATTGACTATACATTTTTCCTTGTCTCACAGACTCCAGAAACATGAAAATAATGGGTGACACAGCAGTCAGGAACAAAATGCCTTAAGCAATTGTCCCTGTGGCATGGGGAGCAGAGTGACTGCAGTTAGTCCCACACTCATGTCCTGATACATGTTTGCATCCTTCAAATAGTTCAGACTGCTCTGAGCTATTTTTCTTTCCTCAGGTTAAACCTTCCATCACTGTATTTCCTCTACCACACTTCCTAATTGGTTAAACTGATAGGGCTCATAAATATTGTGTATTACCTCACATGACAAAATGGACTTTGCAAGGGGTGATTAAGTTAAGATGGGTTATGTGGGTGGGTGTGATGTAATCACAAGAGTTCTTACAAGTGAAAGAGGGAGGCAGGGGGTCAGAGTCAGAGAGATTGGAAGACGCTACGCTGCTGGCTTTGAAGATGGAGGAAGGAAGGAAGGAAGAACAGTGAGCTGGGAGTGCAGGTGGCCTCCTGAAGCTGGGAAAGGCCAGGGACGGGATTCTTACCTAGATGCTCCAGGAGCACAGCGCTGCTGACACCTTGATATCCTGCAGAGACCCATTTCAGGTAGTGATCAGAGGTTAGCAAACAAAATTAGAACTCTGCCAAATGTGTACATGCCTGAGGCTGGCTTGTCTAACAGAAGACATTCTGTTTATTTTCCTCCTCTTACATTCTCTCCCAGTATTTGCCCTTGTTAAAGAAGATAAAATTTCAGGACCCTCTAAAGTTACTACAAGGGGGAAGTTAAGCGCTGGAGACTGAGTCACAGAGCATGTTTGCAATTCTGCAATACTGAGTTTTGTGAAATTGAGTGTGTAAAAATCTTTGTTTTGTGGTTTTAAAAGATAATTCCTTCCTTAAACTAGTTCCTGAAATACGGTCAGGAAAACAAGACTTGGATTTTCAGTATGACCAGAATATTAAACATGCCAAGTGGTTTCTCAAGAATTTAAATTACTCTGAAAGGAAGAGAGAACAATCACCCTTCTCACTGATTAGAGTGAGGTGGTATTGTCGCCACAGGAGAGCGGTTTACAAAGTTAGAGGATACTGTTGGCTGAAACTGCAAAATGTTGAGGCTTTGAAAGAGCAAAGGCAGTGATTAAGAAGTCAATGATTGGCAGATACATCTTTGTTGTCATTTTACAAAGACAGTTCTCAAGTTTGGAATTAACTGTAGGGACCAGCCCCACAGGGTCGATGGGTCTCTCCCTGTGTGTGGCGACGAGAGAGTGTAGAAATAAAGACACAAGACAAAGAGATAAAAGAAAAGACAGCTGGGCCCGGGGGACCATTACCACCAATGCGCGGAGACCGGTAGTGGCCCCGAATGTCTGGCTGCGCTGATATTTATTGGATACAAGGCAGAAGGGGCAGGGTAAGGAGTGTGAGCCATCTCCAATGATAGGTAAGGTCACGTGGGTCACGTGTCCACTGGACAGGGGGCCCTTCCCTGCCTGGCAGCCGAGGCAGAGAGAGAGAGAGGAGAGAGAGAGACAGCTTACGCCATTATTTCTGCATATCAGAGACTATTAGCACTTTCACTAATTTACCACTGCTATCTAGAAGGCAGAGCCAGGTGTACAGGATGGAACATGAAGGCGGACTAGGAGCGTGACCACCGAAGCACAGCATCACAGGGAGAAGGTTAGGCCTCCGGATAACTGCGGGTGAGCCTGACTAATGTCAGGCCCTCCACAAGAGGTGGAGGAACAGAGTCTTCTCTAAACTCCCCCGGGACAAGGGAGACCCCCCCCCCCCCCCTTTCCCGGTCTGCTGAGTAGCGGATGTTTTCCCTTGACACTTAACGCTACCGCTGGACCACGGTCCACCTGGCAACGGGCGTCTTCCCAGACGCTGGCGTCACTGCTAGACCAAGGAGCCCTCTGGCAGCCCTGTCCGGGCATAACAGAAGGCTCGCACTCTTGTCTTCTGGTCACATCTCACTGTGTCCCCTCAGTTCCTACCTCTGTATGGCCTGGTTTTTCCTAGGCTATGACTATAGAGCGAGGATTATTATAATATTGGAATAAAAAGTAATTGCTACAAACTAATGATTAATGATATTCATATATAATCATATCTAAGATCTATATCTGGTATAACTATTCTTGTTTTATATTTTATTATACTGGAACAGCTCGTGTCCTCTGTCTCTTGCCTCAGCGCCTGGGTGGCTTGCCGCCCACAATTAACATCTATCCAAACATCAAATCTTGATCTATCCTGCGTTTCTCCACACCCTGCGGCTGCAAGTCTGCTCCAGCGCTGCCTTGGAGACCTGTCCAGGTCCACCTGGACCCCACAGACAGGGGCCATAAGCGAAGCGTCGCCTGCAGAGTTGGGCAGAGGAAGCTCAGAGCTTCCCCACTGGGACATGAGTGCCACAATAACACTCTTAAAAAGAAAAACCTTCTGGGTTAATACCTTTCCTTTGAATTAACCTCCATCCAGGTAAAAAATGATTGATGAGTAAATGTTTGTTAATTAAAATTGAGGCTTTCTGTTGGCTTATAAATGTTAAGCTTTGTGGCACTTACTGATGTGGAAAGTAAGACCCAGCAAGGCTAACTTACCTAAGCAAGGTCCCAAAGCCGCAACTAAAACCAAGTCCCTGAGCTGACAATGGCCTCTTGGGTGTTGTACCCATTCGTGAGAATACCTGGGGTTTTAAGGCAAAAGCAGGCTGTGGGGACACTGAGAACATCAGCCTGGAGTTTGCAGCTTCCCCACTCTCCCTGCCTCTTCAGGGACAATGCCCTCTGGGTGGCGGTGATCGAGTTCTGCCAGTGCGGGGAAGCTCTGCGGGGTGAAGAGAAGCCTGGAGAGGGATCTGCCAGGCCCAGCGTCCCCAGCGTCACCTCCTAAAACTGCAGTAAAAGGACTGGGAGGCTACGGGAAGCAAGCTGGGCCACCCGGACAGAGCATCCCCAGGTGCCGGATGCCTTTTCTTCCTAGCATCCTGTCCCACCACCCCCAGGACACTGCAACACTAGTCATCCTGCACAGGCTTCCGCTGCAGCTTCTCAAAGACTGCTGTCCACAGACACGGGCCCAGCCCCGTCGACATGAGGGTAACAGCCAATTCAGAAATGTTGTAATCTCTAGCTGGTTATCTGATTATCTTTTTAATGTATCAAATTAACTGAATAATGCCCTCATTTTGTGTTAGGTGGATATGAACTTTGTCATGAGCCATGGAAGTGTTCACTGGTCTCAATTCTGATGTCAAATGTGGGAAAGCACTTTCTAGTACAAGTTGTTCTGATTGACTCATTCACGTGTGCTTTGGTCTCCTGTGCCAGTGTTCTGCCAGGAGCGGGTGACGGAGTGCAGATTGTGGAGGGCCCTGCGAACACAGGCTTGACGCCTGTGGAGGCCACAGTGGCGGTCCTCAAAGGGACGCCAAAATGGAACTGAAGGATGGGTTGGCCCAGTGGATAGGGGAGGGAGTGGGGGTGGGAGAAGGCCCAGGGCATTCAGGGAATGCAAAGAAACCTAGTCTGGCTGGAACGCAGTGACTGAGGGCCCGTAAGATGAATGAGGAAAAGCTTCCTACAGTGATGTGTGAAAAAAACAACTGCCTCTGGATAGTTTACAATGCTTACAGGTGTTGCTCAGTGTCAAAAATATTTTATTAACACACAGCTTGCTTATGCCAAGAAATATTATCATTATTGTCTGAAACATAGTGCTGAGGATAATTTTTAAAAATGACAGCAGTATATCACTGAAAACAAGCAGGAAATCATCTAATCTGGAGACAGACACACACACACACACACACACACACCCCCCACACTGGTGCACACCCCCCCACAGACACACTACACACCGCACACTAGTCCACACACACCACACACAACATACCACACACAACATACTAGTGCAAACCCAACAGACATACACCACACAATATACCACACACACCCCACAGACACACACACACCACACACTAGTGCACACCCCCCACAGACACACTACACACCACACACTAGTCCACACACATCACACACAACATACCACACCCCACATACTAGTGCAAACCCAACAGACATACTCCACACAATATACCACACACATACCCCACAGACACCACACACCGCACACTGGTGCACACAACACAGACCACACACACACACCACAGCCCCCCCGCCCAATACCACACACATGTAACTATGCTTATGAATTGCTGATTTCAGTGAATGTGGCACTTGGTGATTGGTTACATTCTTCTTGATCAGTCCTCCTTATTCTGAATTACTTTGTATGTATTGAGAATTATACATTATTTTGCCACAATTTATGATTTGATGAAAATATTGGGAAGAATATGAGAAAGAGTGATGGGGTGTTGGAATTGTGGGCTCCTTAAAATTTCCCCTCAGCCTTGTAGAAAATGAGAAAATCTCCAAGTGTCTGGTTAATTTGCCCGGGTACTTCAGTCAGCGGCATCTTTTTTGTTTGTTTGTTTTTGAGACAAGGTCTCCCTCAGTCACCCAGGCTGGAGTGCGTTGGTGTGATCGCTGCTCACTGCAGCCTAAACCTCCCAGGCTCAAGCAATCCTCCCACCTCAGCCTCCTGAGTAGCTGGGACCACAGGCGCCACCACACCCGGCTAGTTTTTGTATGTTTTGTAGAGATAGGGTCTCACTGTGTGGCTCAGGCTAGTCTTGAATTTCCAGACTCAAGCAATTCGCCCTGCCCCCCCACTCCCCCCCACTCCCCCCCATCAGCCTCCTGAGGTGCTGGCAGGTGTGAGCCACTGCCCGCCCGCGGCATCTACTCCACAGGACGTCCATTCTGGAGATCGTCACTAGTGGGCACCATTTCTCCACGCATCCGTGGGCTTTTCTCCAAGGTCCTTGTTAGCGGGTGGCTGCTGGCCTGGGGCATTGCAGTTTTTGAAAGTCTCTGACCAGACATGCACTTATGCAGCGAGGGACTCAAGGTTGTCTCGAGGCCCAGATCACAGAATCTGAGAGGCAATGGGGCTTCACAGATGGATTCCCTAAGGGTTCCGTTTAAGGAGTTCTTTCCATTTCAGCCACGGTTTTGAGGATCAGTACAATTTGTGGTTCCCCTTCCCCAATCTGTGGGTTACATGAAAACTAAATCTGGTCTTTAAAGAACTATTTATTGTCTATGGAGTTTTAGGACATTATAGTTACTGTTGAGGAGAGAAGACAATTAAACAAATACCCATACAAGAAAAGTCCTAGTTGGTAAATACTGAGAGCTTTGCAGCTGCGTGAGCAGAATGACATTTCACGAGTGGCTCCAGCCCAGTGTGGCACGGCTCTGGCACATCTCCGGACCTGAAAACAAGCTCAGCGTAACATGGGACAGACGTCACAGTCCACCGCCTGTGTCAGTCTTGCTGGTTTTAATAACGTTTCAATGTGTGTTTCCCTACCAGACCCATGTGCTGAACCCAGCTGTAGGTCACTGGAGTTTGCCTTCTCTGCTAAGCAAGTCTGACCTCTAGGCTTGGCAACCATTTCTGGAACAGAGATGTTTCACAGTGTTAGCACCCGAAGGGCCTGGACTCCATCAGCTGCCCAGGTTGCATTTCCAGAACATTCCCTCCCATCTGGAATTCTATCCACATCGCAACCAGAGGGGCCTACATGCACCCTAAGGCCAAAGACATCGCCCTTTTATGGTGGCCTCGTTCTTCTCTGAGACAGATGAGGTCTGGGAGTCCTGAGAGTGGCCTTGTGTGACCCTTCTGGTGACAGCAGGGAAGAGTGTGGCAATCAAACCTGGCAGAGCCACGGCCAAAGGGCTGAGATGTCTGGCAGGCCCATCTCCCACTGACCTGGAGAAAACACACAGCAGCCACTGCTTTACCGACTTTGGCTTCACCACTGCAGGGTGGGGACGGGAGTGAGGCAGAGGAGGCGCTCAGGGCTCGGAATGAAGGAGGCTCCTCAGGTGAGCCCTGCACAGCCTAGGGCAACAGCCTCTTGCTCTGCAGGGGGCACTCCCTTCCCCCACCCCAGTACGGGCCTGGGCCACGCCTGCAGTTCTTCTTCCTCCTTCTCTTTCTTGTTGTCCATCCTCTCCCTCCCCTCCCCTTCCACTCCCCCTGCTTCGCTTCTCCTCCCCTCCCCCGTCCCTCCCCTCCCCTTCCTCCCTTCCCCTTCCCCCTCCCCCTCACTTCTCCTCCCCTCCCTACCCCTTCCCCCTCCCCTCCCTCCTCTGTCTTTCTCCTCTTCCTTCTGTCTCTTCCCCTCCTCTTCCACTATGGGACTACTTTTCTTCCTTCTTTTCCCTTCTCCCTTCTTCTCTCCCTCCTTTATTTTCTTCCTTTCTATATTTAACACATATTTCCTGTGTGCCCACCTCACATGGGATAGACAGGCTTCTGTCCTCACTGCTCCATCCGTTATATTTATGATGGTTTTAAAGCATTTCAAAGTTCTATAGGTTTCAATTAATTTGATACCCGGTGTAACATGGGACAGACACATCTCTGGATCTGAAAATGCAGCTGGTACTTGACTTTTCAGGTCATCAGAGCTTGTGGGTGGCTGGTTTTTACACTAAGGCTGCTGGCAGGATGCTCATTTGTCCACTAACTCTCTGAGCAAAGTCCAGAAGGGAAAAGAGCTGACATTATGGCTCTTCTGTGTAATGGGAAGATTTTATCTACTTCTTGACTATGTGTAGCAATTTGTCAGTCTTTATAAACTGTTTGCTCTCTGGAAAGAGACAGATTGAGAACAATGTTCTCAGGACCAGACAGCAGCCTTTCTAGTTTTGTGATAGATCCTTTGAAGTTCATTGCATTAGGGCCTATCAGGGAGGGCTGGCACAGGCCAGGACTCCTACAGCACAACCCTCGTGAGGTGGAACAAGGTGGGGACACACAGGCAGGCACATTCAGAAAATGCTGCCAGAGTCAACCCTAAACTGCCACCTCGAAAAGGAAGTGCAAATTCAAGGCTTGCAAACCAAGGACGCAAATCGCTATGGAGAGGCCATTTTTTCCATCAAGTTTAGCACAGACGTGAACTGTTAATGGAGGTCTGTGCCCAGTTGGGCTTCAAGACAGAGAGGGGCGGGGCCACCTAGAGAGGTCATGGCTGCAGTGGGCAGAGGCCAAGCCCCTCCTGGCCCGATGCAGGCATCTCAGGCTCCAGCACCACCTGTTGCACAGGAGAGGCTTCAGGAGGTCCACTGGGGGAACAGCAGGAGACCCAGAATCCACGTCCAGGCCTGTCTGACCCTACAGTCTGTGATTTTAAACACTGTCAATGGAAGGTCCCCCCTGAGGAGCGCTTAGGAATCTGGGATTGCCGAATTCCGTGTGGAGGAGCCGGAGGCAAGCTCTGCTATTCATGTCAAGTGCATTTTAAAGGAGCTTGTGCATAAAGGAATGAAATAAGGAATGAAATTAGCTGCTGCTGCTTTTTTTTTCTTTTGGTAGAGATGGGTTCTCATCATGTGGCCTAGGCTGGTCTTGAATTCCTGGGCTCGTGCGACCCTCCCACTTTGGCTTCCCAAACTGCTGGGAATGTAGGTGTGCGATACCATGCCCAGCCTGAAATTATCTTCTTATTCTCATTCAAACAAAACAAAACAAAAATCTAAATCTATAATATGGGTTAAAAATAGCAAAGAGTACTTTGGGAGGCCGAGGCAGGCAGATCACCTGAGGTCAGGCATTCAAGACCAGCCTGGTCAACATGGTGAAACCCTGTCTCTACTAAAAATACAAAAATTAGCTGGGAGTGGTGGTGCATGTGCCTGTAATCCCATCCATCTCAAAAAATAAATAAATAAAATAAAAATAATAAATAAATAGCAAAGAGTAGTTAGGGACCGTGACATTTCTGAGGGGTCAGCTATCAGCTCCATGAGGCCGAGACTACATATGCAGAGCTTTGTTGAGTGAATGAAGGTGTGTGTGTGAGTCTTTTAACTCATTTTTAAAAGGTATTGCCCATGGGCTGATGTTCATTGTTGTGGAAGAGTTTAGATGGGATCTTACCTGGGGCTGATAGAGAACTAAGCAGATCCCAAGCACTCTCAGACATACCCTTAATGTCTCCAACCGAGACTCTCTGGGTCCTTTTTTCTTTTCTTCTCTTTTTCTTCTTTTTTTTTTTTTTTTTGAGATGGAGTCTTGCTCTGTCGCCCCGGTTGGAGTGCAGTGGCGTGTTCTCGGCTCACTGCAACCTCCATCTCCCGGGTTCAGGTGATTCTCCTGCCTCAGCCTCCTGAGTAGCTGGGATTACAGGTGCCTGCCACCACGCCCGGCTAACTTTTTTGTATTTTTAGTAGAGATGGGGTTTCACCATGTTGGTCAGGCTGGTCTCGAACTCCTGACCTTGTGATCCGCCCACCTCGGCCTCTCAAAGTGCTGGGATTACAGGCGTGAGCCATCGTGCCTGGCCCTCTGGGTCTTTTTTATATCTTAGGTTATGTATTCTGGAGCCAAGCTGTAGTTTCATCATGTTGAAAAATTTTAATCTGATTTATTTAGATATTTGTTAAAGGAACAATCACAGAGCTTTTAAGGTAAGTACACAAATCCACCTAGGAATTATAGACAAATCCACCACAGCTCAAAATATGGTAACAGAATAAGTCTTCATAGCTAGAGAAAAAAATCTAATTCAAAACCTTTAGCTCCTAATATTACTCTGCATAATTTGTTTTCAGTTATCAGTCCAAGAAGCACAGAAAATAGTTTTGCTGCATCATCTGCTCAGGCACATTGTTGAAACACCGTTTTAGGAGCTGCCTCATGGGTACTTCACAGCTGCTCTGGCTGTGATAACAGTGAAGAGAGGAAGAGAGCGGGACTGCCCTGGCCACGGCCTTGGGCAAGGCTGATACCCCACACTGCCCTGAGACCGGTGGCTGTGTTAGCCTGGGGGAGCTCACGGGTGGCCTTGTGGGTCTTCCTTGTCACCCCCTCATCACACTTGTCTTCTTTCTGGATTTGTGTTCTGAATCCTCACCCTTCCTCACTTCTCTTTTAGGGTCCAGGCTTGGCTATGTGCTTGCTAAATTCCAGTTTCAGTTCCTGCTGGATCAAAAATACATATTTGAAACTAACACTTTCTTAGGCAAGAACAAGAAACTATCAACTTACTTGGGAAATGGAGTATTTCAACTCATTGACAAGTCTTTACTTAGAATTAAACATACAATTTTTTAAATAACAGCTTTATTTGGATACAATTCTATACCCCTTTACAGTGTATATTTTAGTGTGTTTTGGTGTATTCAGAGTTGTGCAACTATTGTCACAATATAATTTCAGAACATTTTCATCACCTCCCCCTCCAAAAATCAAATTCCTTAGTGATCACTCCCCAATTTCCCTTCCCCCAGCCCCTGACAACCACGGATTACTTTTTGTCTCTTTGAATGTGCCTATTCTGGACGTTTCATATAAAAGGGATCAGACAACATGCGGCATTTAGTATCCAGCTTTTTCACAGAACATAATAATGTCTTTAAGGTTTATCCATTCTGTAACTAGTATCATTCTTTTTTATGGTAGAATAATATTCCATTGTATGGCTATACCACGTTTTATCTGTTCATCAGTTGATAGACATTTGGGTTATTTACACCTCTTGGCCGTTGTGAATTGTGCTGCTATGAACATCAGTGTATGGGTTTTTGCATGAATGTATGTTTTCAAGTCTCTCGAATATAGACCTAGGAGTGGAGTTGCTGGGTGATTTGGTAACCGTTTAACTTTTTGATGAACTACCAAACTGTTTTCCAAAGTGGCTGCACCACTCTTTTTTTTTTCATTTTAAGTTTGTATACCTTTTATTTCATTTCCTTTTTTTTTTTTTTGTTATACTTTAAGTTCTAGGGTACATGTGCACAATGTGCAGGTTTGTTACATATGTATACATACCACTCTTTACCCCTACCAGCAGCCTATGAGGGTTCCAGTTTCTCCACATCCTTATTATAATCTGCCTTTTGATTGCAGACAAGTTAGTGGCTGCGAAGTGACATGTCACTGTGGTCTTCGTTTGCATTTACTAATAACATTGAACATCTTCTCATGTGCTTATTGGTCATTTGTATATCCTGTTGGGAGAAATCTCTATTCAAATAATCAGATAATCTTTTGTCAATTTTGTTGTTGCTGAAATGCAGCAAAGTACTTTTCCCGGAATCAGTACACTGAGCCATGTTTACCATCCAGCTTGTTGCTGGATGGTAAAGGGCCTTCAGGAGGAAAAAGGAAAGAAACTCAAATTTATCTTTTGCCAAGTAAGTGTGAGTCACTTTTTTTGTTTTTTGTTTTTTTGAGACGTAATCTCACTCTGTTGCCCAGGCTGGAGTGCAGTGGCGTGATCTTGGCTCACTGCAACCTCCGCCTCCTGGGTTCAAGCAATCCTCCTGCCTCAGCCTCCTGAGTAGCTGGGACTGCAGGCGCCCGCCACCACACCCAGCTAATTTTTGTTTTTTTAGTACAGACGGGGTTTCACCATGTTGGCCAGGATGGTCTCGAGCTCTTGAAATCGTGATCCGCTTGTCTCGGCCTCCTGAAGTGCTGGGATTACACGCATGAGCCACCATGCCCAGCCAAGTGTGAGTCACTTTCACAGTCATCTTTGCAAATGTTATTCACTTAACCCTGACATGAGGTCCAGGAGGTGGTTCCTGTCCCATCTTTACAAGTGAGAATGGGGCTCCCCGAGGCTGAGCTTTTGTCCAAGATGATGGTTGGAGGCCAAGGAGCTCAAAGCCAACTCACATCCATTGTGTGTCCTGTGCCAACCTGCACTGAGTCAGCCGATTATTTAAACAGCTAATTTTGCTCCTTGAGATCATTTATGTTTGTTTAATTTTTGCTTCTTTCTCATGTGCAGGAGTTATTGGGGTTGGGGCACTAAATTAGAGCAATGCATACTTCCAGTTAGCTGGGGGCTCCAGGAAGTGCCAGGATGGCCAGTGGGTTTTGTTGGATAATTGTATAGAAATCCTTCAGTAGAAACAGGTACAAAATTAGTATCTTCTCATTTTGGAGTTAGGGATAAATGACGGATGACTTGAAGAGGTAAGGAGGATGGAAAATTGAAATCCTTCCTTTAAAATGTTTGAGAAATTTTGCAAGTTAATATTTAAACCAGATTGAGATATCCAGGAGACTGGCAGTGCAGCCTCCGTCAGGTGAAGCTTTGGGGCGGAGGAGAGGGGCCTGGGCTCTGGAGAGCAGGGAAGGGCTTCTCTGCCAGTGTCATGAATTTCTGGTACTATAAAGGTAAAATGGTGTGTCCCGTCCATGCGAGGCCAGCGAAGATCCCAGAGCAAAGATCCCGGATCCCAAAGGTCTGGCAGCTGGCCGGACCATAGGGAGGTGGTCCAACAGCAGGTCAAGGTGGCCACTGGGCCCAGGAGAGTCTTCTGAAGGCTGTGTTTCAGGTTTCTTGTCTTATAAAACTTAGCATTTTTCTTTCCTAAGCCTACAGTTTTCAAATAAGTTAACTTTGTTATTCTTTCTAAAACGAGAAGACCTGTGTGCCGTGCTCCCTCCTCGCCAGCTTGGTACATGGCTGGTCTGTTTCCAAGGTGGGGAAGCACCACCGAGAGATGCCTTCACGTTCCAGTAGTTCAAAACTGCAGACCCCATGGCAGGGAAGGGGACTGAAGACTGAGGTACCCTATGGCCCTGGGCCCATCGCCTCCTTCCTTCCTCACACACAGGAGCCAAAGGCCCTAGTAGCTTAAAGATGCTGCTGAGAAAGCCATCTTCTTGGGACACACAGACCATAATTCCAGCTTGAGGTTCAGAGACAATGAGTCGTTTCCCAAGTTTCCCGTTTTTGTCCAGGTACAGGGCAGTGGGGGAGGCACGCCTCAGAGCCAGTGTCCTGCAAGAGCCTGCCCCTCCCCAGCTCTGTCTTGGAGCCTACACTTGAACCATGTGCCAAAGCTGGGGACTTCAAATAAAGTGCAGTGACTGGCCTGTGGCTGCAGGAAACTCTTTCTAGTGCTTCTGTTTTCCTTTTTTTTTGTTTGACTTTATCTTAACATTGCTTTTGTGGTGGGCTTTATCTGTTTCCTGTTACATGAAGCAGGAAGAATAAGATAGCCAAAGAAAGTAAATGAAGTATAAATTTGAAACATTGGTTGCAAGCACTGCCTTGACATTTGCTGAGGAAAAACTCAATAGTATTAATATAAGAGGAGGAAAAGTAAGGAAATGAAAACAAAAGAGCCAGAAATGAGAACAAATACAATATACTTATGTCAATACATATAAATGGATAGAACTGAGTGGGGAAAGCCTCTGGGACTAGGTTAAAATGCAAAATTATGCTATTCTGTTTATGAGACAATATAAAATAAAATGACCCAAAGATATTAAAAATAAAATGATGTAAATTTGTTTGAGTTCTTTGTAGATTCTGGATATTAGCCCTTTGTCAGATGAGTAGATTGCAAAAATTTTCTCCCATTCTGTAGGTTGCCTGTTCACTCTGATGGTAGTTTCTTTTGCTGTGCAGAAGCTCTTTAGTTTAATTAGATCCCATTTGTCAATTTTGGCTTTTGTTGCCATTGCTTTTGGTGTTTTAGACATGAAGTCCTTGCCCATGCCTATGTCCTGAATGGTATTGCCTAGGTTTTCTTCTAGGGTTTTTATGGTTTTAGGTCTAACATTTAAGTCTTTAATCCATCTCGAATTAATTTTTGTATAAGGTGTAAGGAAGGGATCCGGTTTCAGCTTTCTACGTATGGCTAGCCAGTTTTCCCAGCACCATTTATTAAATAGGGAATCCTTTCCCCATTTCTTGTTTTTGTCAGGTTTGTCAAAGATCAAATGGTTGTAGATGTGTATTATTGTTTCTGAGGGCTCTGTTCTGTTCCATTGGTCTATATCTCTGTTTTGGTACCAGTATCATGCTGTTTTGGTTACTGTAGCCTTGTGGTATAGTTTGAAGTCAGGTAGCGTGATGCCTCCAGCTTTGTTCTTTTGGCTTAGGATTGACTTGGCAATGTGGGCTCTTTTTTGGTTCCATATGAACTTTAAAGTAGTTTTTCCAATTCTGTGAAGAAAGTCATTGGTAGCTTGATGGGGATGGCATTGAATCTATAAATTACCTTGGGCAGTATGGCCATTTTCACAATATTGATTCTTCCTATCCATGAGCATGGAATGTTCTTCCATTTGTTTGTGTCCTCTTTTATTTCGTTGAGCAGTGGTTTGTAGTTCTCTTTGAAGAGGTCCTTCACATCCCTTGTAAGTTGGATTCCTAGGTATTTTATTCTCTTTGAAGCAATTGTGAATGGGAGTTCACTCATGATTTGGCTCTCTGCTTGTCTGTTATTCATGTATAGGAATGCTTGTGATTTTTGCACATTGATTTTGTATCCTGAGACTTTGCTGAAGTTGCTTATCAGCTTAAGGAGATTTTGGGCTGAGACGATGGGGTTTTCTAAATATACAATCATGTCATCTGCAAACAGGGACAATTTGACTTCCCCTTTTCCTAACTGAATACCCTTTATTTCTTTCTCCTGCCTGGTTGCCCTGGCCAGAACTTCCAACACTGTGTTGAATAGGAGTGGTGAGAGTGGGCATCCCTGTCTTGTGCCAGTTTTCAAAGGGAATGCTTCTAGTTTTTGCCCATTCAGTATGATATTGGCTGTGAGTTTGTCATAGATAGCTCTTATTATTTTGAGATACGTCCCATCAATACCGAATTTATTGAGAGTTTTTAGCATGAAGGGCTGTTGAATTTTGTCAAAGGCCTTTTCTGCATCTATTGAGATAATCATGTGGTTTTTGTCGTTCGTTCTGTTTATATGCTGGATTACGTTTATTGATTTGCATATGTTGAACCAGCCTTGCATCCCAGGGATGAAGCCTACTTGATCATGGTGGATAAGCTTTTTGATGTGCTGCTGGATTCGGTTTGCCAGTATTTTATTGAGGATTTTTGCATTGATGTTCATCAGGGATATTGGTCTAAAATTCTCTTTCTTTCTTGTGCCTCTGCCAGGCTTTGGTATCAGGATGATGCTGGCCTCATAAAATGAGTTAGGGAGGATTCCCTCTTTTTCTATTGATTGGAATAGTTTCAGAAAGAATGGTATCAGCTCCTCCTTGTACCTCTGGTAGAATTTGGCTGTGAGTCCATCTGGTCCTGGACTTTTTTTGGTTGGTAGGCTATTATTGCCTCAATTTCAGAACCTGTTATTGGTATTTTCAGGGATTCAACTTCTTCCTGGTTTAGTCTTGGGAGGGTGTATGTGTCCAGGAATTTATCCATTTCTTCTAGATTTTCTAGTTTATTTGCGTAGAGGTGTTTATAGTATTCTCTGATGGTAGATTGTATTTCTGTGGGATCAGTGGTGATATCCCCTTTATCATTTTTTATTGCGTCTATTTGATTCTTCTCTCTTTTATTCTTTATTCAACCCCATCAAAAAGTGGGCGAAGGATATGAACAGACACTTCTCAAAAGAAGACATTTATGCAGCCAACAGACACATGAAAAACTGCTCATCATCACTGGCCATCAGAGAAATGCAAATCAAAACCACAATGAGATACCATCTCACACCAGTTAGAATGGTGATCATTAAAAAGTCAGGAAACAACAGGTGCTGGAGAGGATGTGGAGAAATAGGAACACTTCTACACTGTTGGTGGGACTATAAACTAGTTCAACCATTGTGGAAGAACAGTGTGGCGATTCCTCAAGGATCTAGAACTAGAAATACCATTTGACCCAGCCATCCCATTACCAGGTATATACCCAAAGGATTATAAATCATGCTGCTATAAAGACACATGCACACGTATGTTTATTGCGGCACTATTCCCAATAGCAAAGACTTGGAACCAAGTCCATCAATGTCCATCAATGATATATGATATCAGATATATCATGATATCTGATATCAATGATATCTGATATCAGATGTCCATCAATGATAGACTGGATTAAGAAAATGTGGCATATATACACCATGGAATACTATGCAGCCATAAAAAAGGATGAGTTCATGTCCTTTGTAGGGACATGGATGAAGCTGGAAACCATCATTTTCAGCAAACTATTGCAAGGTCAAAAAACCAAACACCGCATGTTCTCATTCATAGGTCGGAATTGAACAATGAGAACACTTGGACACAGGAAGCTGAGCGTCACACACTGGGCCTGTCGTGGGGTGGGGGGAGTGGGGAGGGATAGCATTAGGAGATATACCTAACGTAAGTGACAAGTTAATGGGTGCAGCACACCAACATGGCACATATATAGATATGTAACAAACCTGCACATTGTGCACATGTACCCTAGAACTTAAAGTATAACAGAAAATAAATAAGTAAAAAATAAAATGATATCTGAAAACAAGCTGGGAGGAGGGCAGTGGAGGTGACAATGTGGATAAAAACACTGAGATCCCTGGAGAAGGAGTGTCGCAGACACAGACAGGCTGGGAGAAGCACACCTGTGGGGCCGTGATTTCACAAGGGCAAAGCAAGCAGAAGAGGTGGGAGGCTCTGGGAGGCTCTCATGCACGAATTCAGTCCACTAGTGAGATTTTGACTTGTGTACTTAGACCCAACATATAGGAGGTGCTGACTCTCATACCTAGAACAAGACATGTGCGGGATTGTTAAATCTCATCCCCAAAACTTCCTGCAGGTTTGACTTTGACATAAGCCTCTGCCAAGCACTTGAGCAATTTGACTCTCCTGCCTGAGCCCAGCCCACAGATGGAATTGTGACATATCACCACAATGATCTGTCATTGTGAGAGAGAACAGTGAGGGAGAAAGTGTCTCACCTGTAGTCAAAGAGGGGCAGCATCAAACCAGACACTGCTTTTGGCAGTGAAATGAGCAAAGAGTGCCCCCACGGGTAACACTTCATGTTGGTGAGGACATGGGAAAGCACTACTACAAACCTCTGGAGAACAATTTCTATGAAGTGTGAAGAATAGAGTTTTTGACAATTGTAAACTAATTTTTAATAACTTGTAATAAACTGAAAAAATAAACATTGATCTCTAACTTGCACAATACACAAAAATTCCATAGTTATTAAGTTCCATATTTACTAAAAACTGAAAGGTAATCAAGAAAACTTATGGTATTAGAAGAGAATACAGGAGAATACTTGCATAATCTTAGCTTGAGAGAGCCCTTTCTGTGTATGGCACACAGACCAGATGCCATAAGGGAAATTATTGATGGATTTGGCTACCTTAAAATAAACTTAGGTGAATTGATAAGTAATAATGTGGAAGAGATACTTATGACATTGATAATAGAAAAAAGGTAAATATTGATAACATATGCTTACTATAGATTAATAACTAAGAGGAACATACGATAAGAATTTGGTCAAAGGCTGTGAGCAGACAATTCATACAGGAAGAAATCAGATGGTCCAAAATTTAAAAATATATTTACTACCCAGGGTTGGCAAAATTATGAGGAGACAGACACTTTGGGACCACTTTAAGCAGAGGTAAAAATTGCTAGACTGTTTGTGGGGGGCAATTAGGTGGTATCCACTGAAAATCTAAATGTGCTTACCTTTGATTTAACAATTTTCCTTCTAGGAATATAAGTTACAGCATAATTTTATGTAAAGATACATATGGGTTAAGATGATCATCATGGTTTCACTTGGAATATCGAAAAACTGAAAACAAGCTAAATTTCAATAATTAGGGGACTGATTAAATAAATTAAGGCAAATCTGTACAAAATATTTTGTAATTGCTAAAAAAGGAATGAAGAAGCCTTTCATGTATCGAATGAAACTATTTGTATGATACATTATTGAGTGAAATGAGCAATTTACAGAAAACTACATAGAGTAGGACTCCATTTTTGTTTAAACAAACAAATATGGCCGGGTGCAGTGGCTCATGCCTATAACCCCAGCTACTGAGGAGGCTGAGGCAGGAGAATCACTTGAACTCGGGTGGCAGAAGTTGCAGTGAGCCGAGATCGCGCCACTGCACTCCAGCCTGGGTGACAGAGCGAGACTCCATCTCAACAAACAAACAAACAAAACCTCAAATATATGTACTTGACAAATAAAAATCAAAGTTCACATGCAAGTTGCTAACAGTAATTACTTCCGGGGGCTGCCATCCAAGAGAAGACTCCCATGTTCCCTACACCCTCTATACTGTTTGACATTTTATGGTTTACAAAAAGCAAATATTAGCTTTGTAGTTAAAAGATTTGAGAAAATTGATTGGACTTGAAATGTTTAAATTTTCAATGTAAATTGCAAGGCAAACTAGATTTTCTGAATAATTTCGGAGTTAGTAGCTGCTTAACAGTGATGTGTCTTTGCACAGGTACTTGCTCTCTTCACTCTTCGGGATTCTATAAGAGATGTCCAGCAAGCAGCAAAGCTGGGCTTACAATGTTCTACCAGGCATGGAAGGAAGCACTGCAAAGCTGACATCAGCACAAATACCTGTGGAAACTGCAGGGGCCAAGGCAATGAGGTGCTACTTCAAGTAGGTGCGCAGGGGTAGAGCCTGTGGTCCTAGAACTTGTCCAGGGTGTGGGGTCTGTGGTTCTGAAGCTTGTTCAGGCTTAGGGTTAGGGTTAGGAGCTCGTACAGGGGTGGGGCCTGTGGTCCTGGAGCTTCCACAGGGATGGGGTCTGTGGTCCTGGAGCTTCCATAGGGGTGGGGGTCTGTGGTCCTGGAGCTTGGCCAGGGGTAGGGTTCATGGTCCTGGAGCTTCCACAGGGGTGGGGTCTGTGGTCCTGGAGCTTCCACAGGGATGGGTTCTGTGGTCCTGGAGTTTCCATAAGGGTGGGGTTCGTGGTCCTAGAGCTTCCACAGGGGTGGGGTTCATGGGCCTGGAGCTTGTCCAGGGGTGGGGTCTGTGGTCCTGGAGCTTCCACAGGGATGGATTCTGTGGTCCTGGAGCTCCCACAGGGATGGATTCTGTGGTCCTGGAGTTTCCACAGGGGTGGGGTTCATGGTCCTGGAGCTTCCACAGGGGTGGGGTTCATGGGCCTGGAGCTTCCACAGGGGTGGGGTTCATGGGCCTGGAGCTTGTCCAGGGGTGGGGTCTGTGGTCCTGGAGCTTCCACAGGGGTGGGGTCTGTGGTCCTGGAGCTTCCACAGGGGTGGGGTCTGTGGTCCTGGAGCTTCCACAGGGATGGGTTCTGTGGTCCTGGAGTTTCCATAGGGGTGGGGTTCATGGTCCTAGAGCTTGTGCAGGGGTGGGGTTCATGGTCTTGGAGCTTCCACAGGGGTGGGGTCTGTGGTCCTGGAGCTTGTCCAGGGGTGGGGTCTGTGGTCCTGGAGTTTGTGCAGGGATGGAGTCTGTGGTCTTGGAGCTTGTGCAGGGGTGGGGTCCATGGTCCTGGAGCATTTATTTAATCTTTGGTGTCTACATATTTTTCCTTATGATGGGCTGGATTTTAAGGAAAGCAATCTTCCACATTATAATGGTCCACAATATAATGGTTATATATACAGGTAAAGCGAGTGATGGAAGATCTTTAAAACTCTTTAATTAATTTGATTTATTGGGGGTATTTATAAGCAGTATAATTAATGATAAAATTTAAATCTCATGGTTCTTCCTTTAGAATTACAATTTTGTCAATTTGAATAAAATGAAGAGAGTTTAGAGTTTAAATGGTGGGACAAACTCAGATTTTTAATTCTTTCCATTCTGGATTCTGTGGGACAGCTAATTCAGGATCATCACATGATTTCTTTTTTTCTTTTTTCCTTTTCTTTTTAATTTTTATTTTATTTATTTATTTTGAGACAGAGTCTCGATCTGTTGCCCAGCTGGAGTGCAGTGGCAAGATCTTGGCTCACTGCAACCTCCGTCTCCTGGGTTCAAGTGATTCTCCTGCCTCAGCCTCCCGAGTAGCTGGGATTACAATTTTGTGCCATCACACTTGGCTAATTTTTTGTATTTTTTAGTAGAGACGGGGTTTCACTGTGTTATCCAGGAAGGTCTCCATCTCCTGACCTCATTATCCACCTGCCTTGGCCTCCCAAAGTGCTGGGATTATAGGCGTGAGCCACCATGCCCTGCCTCTTTTTCTTTTTTTAATAGAGACAGTGGCTCACTATATTTCCCAGGCTTGTCTCGAACTCCTCAGCTCAAGCGATCCCCCTACCTTGGCCTCCCAAAGTGCTGGGGGTTATAGACGTGAGCCACTGCGCCTGGCCAACCTGGTGTTAATGATGTTTTATGCATACTATCTGGCTAAGTTATTTTCACCAAATCTTTCTTTCACAATCTACAATCAATCAGCTCAGCTTGTTTTAATTTCCTCAACTTCGTGAACAAATGCGTGGTGGGTGAGGTCATCAGCTGGTTGACTGTTCTGCATCTCTTGTTACTAGGATGTGACCATTTGACATGTCCTGCTGACAACTGAACAAAATGCTCTAATATGGCAAAGAATGAGTGAATACATAATTTTGATGAATCTGATGAAGTAAAACGGGAAATTTCAAATTGCTATGGATTTTAGATGAAAAAGAAGGTGCGGGTACCTTTTTGCTTGGCGTATCTGCTGTCTCCGGGGAGATTCCGCACCAGCACCCGGGACTTCTCAGCCCTGCCCCAGTCTTCACACCACCTTTGAGCTCCATACCATGGTTCTGAGTGTGTGATTCCTTCCAGAATAGCCGTGTTTTCTTCTGCACTCTGTGAAGTTCCTGTTCCCTCTTCCCCCTGTGCAGACTCCAGGAAAGAGAACACACGTTTTGAAATTTGGATTTTATTAAGGCCGCCATTCCCTCGACAGGGCCAACAGGCTCCAGAGCAGGAAGGGGTCCCGGGATGGAGGGTTGCTCCTGCTTCCCACTGAACCAACATTTAAGAAACCGGTTCTCCAGGTGCTGGAGTGGGAGCTGCTGGCTCAGAGAGGAGCAAAGGGCACACTCAGCCCCTGCGTGCTCGCTTTGCACTGCAGGAGGGGCGTTTTCAGGGTGAGCACAACGGGGCACAGCGGGGAAGTCTCCCGGTGCTTCCTGAGCGTCGTCAGCAGAGCAGATGCTGGACAAGATGAGTGGGAGAGAGTGGGGTCCCCAGGCAGGGAGGTCGAGAACCCGGGCGCCCGTGGGGGAGAGCAGGGTCCCAGACAGGGAGGGCAAGCACCCAGGTGCCCATGGGAGAGAGGTGAGGGAGGTTGGCAGGGGTTGGATTTTGGAGGGTCTAGCAGTGCACAGAGTCTGGCATATGTGGAACACAGTGTGGAGCCACTGAATGGCTTCAAACCAGGCTCCACAGGCACTTGAGAAAGACCCCTGTGGACAGGCTGGGGCTGGACTGGGGAGCATGAAGTGGGAGGGAGGGGCATCGATGCCAGCCCACTGCAGTGGTGAGATGGGAGCGGTGAAGACTTGTTCAGGGGGCTGCACTGGATGGAGAGGGAGCCATGGGGGGCTGCGGAAGCGCCTAGAGTAGGGGTTTGACCCTGGCTGTGGAGCACAGAGGAGCACGAAGTAAAGAACCCACCAGGGTTAGGGCTGAAAGTTTGGTGAACTAGGGAGATTTGTGGAAGCAGGGAATAATGGTGGATGGTTGGTGGCCTCCTCCTGGAAAGTCACCATCACCCTCTGGAGACTTGTTGGGCACTTCCTCTGTGCCAGGCACTGTCCTGTGCATATTTGGTTTCATTGGTGACAGATTGCATCTGTTGTTTTGGAAAACCATAGCACACCATGTGCTGCAAGATGCATCTCCATCTCAGAGCCATTAAAGAGTGTGTGTGTGTGTGTGTGTGTGTGTGTGTGTGTATCAAGGAAATGTGCTTCTCTCATTTAACCCTGGGAGTGACGTGAGAGGGAGGCACTGTTGGCAGCCTGGTGGAGGCTGAAGCCGTCCAAGGTGGGGCTGGAGCCGGGCTTGGGCTGGGGTGGAACATTTGGGTGGAACCATCTGGGAGGCTGGTGCTCAGGAGTGACAACAGGGCTGAAGACCTGGATCTGCAATCAAATCTGCAGCATCGAAGTGGTGCTGGGCAACGTCGCCCAGGGAGGACAGACAGGCAGGGAGGCAGCCAAAGGCTGAGCCACGGGGGCAGAAGAAGAAAACAGTTGAGGGAGGAAGGAAGTGCACAAAGTCAGGAGTGAATTACAACCAGGAGGGCGCGGATGCTTATGTTAAAAGTTGCAGAAAGGTCAAGGGTTAGATCGGATCAAACTAAACTGACATTTTATGAGGGTCAAATACAGTGGGTCAAAATCAGCAAAGTCACTCAACATAAAAAGAGTAGGACGGAAGAGTCCACATGGAATTAATGCATAAAAGTTTTCCTTTCAGCATCACTGATAATAGTGAAAATTCTGAATTAATTTTTAATAATATGGAACTGATTAAGAAAGTGATGAACCCATTGAAGTGGTGTTCAAAAGTTTCAATGAGATGTAAAAGTCTTAAGCCAGGATATAAGGTTACATATAAGGTACAATTTTAATTATACTTAATATATACATGTGCACAAAAATATAACTCTAAGGAAATGCAGAAAATATACAAAAAGTATTCTCTCTGGGTGATGAAATGACAGTTAACTTAAATTTCTTCTTGGTATCCATAAATATGTATTATGTTATAATCAGGAACAATAAAAACATTATTTTTTAAACTTTAAAAGGAAACAATTCAATAAATTGAGCAACTAGGAAGTCACTGGTGACCTCATTTGATTGTTCAGTCATTCAACAAATATTTACTGAGTACCTATTATGTGCCGAGCATTGGCCTGGGCATTGAGTCTACAATGACAAACAAAAGAGACAAACTCCCTGGAGTCATAAGGTTTGAGATTCAGTGGGAAGACAGACAGTAAACAGGTCAACACACAAGTAAGTGACTGTGCTTTCTTTTACTGTGCTTAAATGATGACTTTGGCTACTTGAATGACAACTGTGGTGCCCATGGTAAAGGAACACACAACGGTGGAGCTAGAATGAGCACAGAATGAGCGCCACACTGGTGGGCATCAGGATCTTCCTCTAGATGTGACATTTAGGTGAAGGCTGAAAGCTGAATAAGAGCTAGGCCTACAGGAACATTCTAGATTTCTTTTCACATACCAGGAAGGGCCCCTGAGACATGGAGGAGAAAGGTGTTGTACTTGAGACATCATTTTAACTGACACCTTTGCTATTATTCCAGGCAGACCTGTTCACTTTATTATCTGGTCTTCTATGAGACCACCTACTCGGATTATTGTGCAAATTGATGTCATCCAATTAAGTCTTCTCTTTCTTTTACTGTGCTTAAATGATGATTTTGGCTACTTGAAGTTTCACTGGAGCAAATTAGCATGTGTTGGATGCAGACAGAGGGATGGTGCCCAGATGGCACTGGTAAGCGAGCTCCTGTTTCACTGCGGTCCTCACGGCAGCAGAAAGTGAATGTTTCTCTATTATCCATTATTTGTGGATTATCCTTGCTTGCTTTCTTCTCTTTTCATGAGTAATTGGTAGCTGGCTTCATTTGTCTTCCTTCCTCCCTAAATTTTCATTTAGCCCAATTCTCCTCCAGGCTTTAAAAATCACCTTCTATATCCAAAAACCAAAGGGGTCCTATTTAATTCCCTGAGGGATGAGGCTGTCTTTGGTTGTGGACCTGCTTATTCATATTGGAGGCAGCAGGGAGAACTCACATCTTGTGGTTTCTGGCAGCCCAAAGGAAGGGGTTCTTGTCCAGGCTTCTGAATAGGAAACTGGACACATAACAAGGCTCCTAAAGTCGTCCCAGCCAGAGCCAAATCCTAGAGACATGGGCTGGGAGATTCGGCACATAGTCCAGAAAATCATGGATAGAATTCAGGCATCCATGAACCTGGATAGGAAAGCAATTGTGTCATATTTTCACCAGTTTTTAGCTGTAATTCAGCATTTTCTTCCATTATAATTGGAGGCAACAAACACGGTAACCTATGACTTTGTCATCAAGAGAAACTTCAGTATTACAGTTGGTGCTTATTTTTTGGAACATTATTCATACTTCTCACTTAGGTGAATTTTGGTGGCTATAGGGCCTGCTGCAGGGTCCTGTTATTTAATATGGTAATAAATAAGCACATGAATTATTTTGTCATGGTTAAAAAATTATTTTGATAATGTGCTTCAATATAATTGGCTGCCTGTCAAATTGTGTGGATTTTATTCTACTCATTTAAGCACACTGCTTTCAGGAGTCTATGACTTAACCATTCTTCCAAAGCAGGTCATGGCATGAAAAAGTTAAAGAACCCTTGATAGAAAACATCCATATTTGAAATATGAAGAAGCTAATAGCAACAACAATATTGGCTGACTTTAATTCAGTGCTGAGCACTAAGCATTCGCATGTATTAACTCATTTCATTCTCATGACAAGCCTACAAGAAAGGCACAGGAGTTCCTATTTTATACATGGGGAAACCAAGGAGCAGAGAACCTGACAATTTGTCCAAGGTCACACAGCTAGAAGTCGTGAAGCCCAGGTCTAAAGCTGGGAGAGACGGCAGAGTGAGCTGAGGTCCCACCAAGAGCCTGGTTCACAGATCTTACCATCTCCATGGAATGTTGAAACTGCCCAGTGACCCAAGGAGATGCATTGATTACAGATTTTTTATTTTCCAGAGACAGCTTCTCCTTGCTTTCTGGCCAATGTCTTCTCTTAGAGGAAGAGTATGGGACATATTTTGGACCTGAGTTGTAGAGCCAAAATGGGATTAAAAGCCACCACATAGCCTCTCTAGGGAAAAAAAATGGTGGTGGTGACAAAGTCTAGTTGGCTACATGAGAACATTTACAAGCATAGAACAATGATCTAATCAGTTTTCCCTATAAGGCAGAGGTCCCCAACCCCCGGGCCATGGACCCATACCAGTCTGTGGCCTGTTAGGAACCAGGCCAAACAGCAGGAGGTGAGCAGCACAGCCGCTCCCTATTGCCGGCATTACTGCCTGAGCTCCACCTCCTGTCAGATCAGCAGCGTCATTAGATTGTCATAGGAGTGTGAACCCTATTGTGAACTGCACATTCGAGAGATTAAGCTGCTTGTTCCTTATGAAAATCTAATACCTGATGATCTGTCACTGTCTCCACATGATCCCTAGATGGTATCATCTAGTTGCAGGAAAACAAACTCAGGGGTCCCACTGATTCTACATGATGTTGAGTTGTATAATTACTTCATTCTATATTACACTGTAATATCAAGCCTCACAAGAACAGGACCCCTCCCCTCGCTGTCCATGCCGTAGCCCAGTAGCATCCTCAATGGTGGCAAATAAACCCCTAGATTGTTTGAGACCTGTCTAGATACTTTCTGGTTTGCGAGCCCCGAGGACTTTCTGTGTGCCCTGCACGGTGCTGCCCTTGCAGCGGCAGGGGAGCAGATGGGGCTCAGGCTGAGCTTGTGCCTTGCCCACACCAGGTGGACCTGGGGACACAGCTGCCATGCTGTGGCGATGCTTGGCAGCCTGTGCCGGGGCCACAGCTTCTTTCTTTTATCCCCTCAGGGATTGCACTGGGTCTGGGAGGGGTCCCTTTTTGTTGGTGTCTCAATGCCTATCCCTTTAAGGCAAGAACTCCTCCCTGATCCCATACAGGAGCATCCATACACATCCAGCTGACCAGAGAAGGCCAGAATCCGGTGACCCTGGTCCCTTGCCATTTGCAGTAGGTTTGGTGAATGGGCTGTGGGTCTTAGAAGCCCCCAAAAGCAGTGAGATTCTTCCTTGAAGTACAGTTCACATACCATACAAGTCAGTCATTTATCGTGTGCAGTTCAATGGGGAGACGCCCACAGTCATCAACAGTCAGTTGAGAAGATTTTCATCACTTCCTTAGGGAGCTCTGGACCCTTTATCATCTTGCTACCCCTCCATACCCTTGCCTTAAGCAACCACTGATCTACTTTCTGTTTCTATAGATTTGTTTCATATACGTGGAATCATCTAATATGTGGTCTTTTGTGACTGCCTTCTTTCACTTAGCATGTTTTCAAAGTTCATCCATGTTGTAGCCCATGTTAATACTTTATTCCATTTCATAGCTGGGCAATATTCCATTATATGGTTGGGTTAGGGTTCAAAGTCTCTGCTGTATGGTCCTAAGAAGAAACATTTATTCAAAAAAAGCTACTGGCTGGAAGCGGTGGCTCACGCCTGTAATCCCAGCACTTTGGGAGGCCAAGGTGGGCAGATCATCTGAGGTCAGGAGTTCAAGACCAGCCTGGCCAAGATGGCAAAACCCTGTCTCTACTAAAAATACAAAAATTAGCCAAGTGTGGTGGCATACGCCTGTAATCCCAGCTACTCGGGAGGCTGAAGCAGGAGAATCACTTGAACCAGGAGGCAGAGGTTGCAGTGAGCCGAGATTGTGCCACTGCACTCCAGCCTGGGCAACAAAGTGAGACTTTGTCTCAAGAAAAAAAGGAAAAGAAAAAAAGCTACTGTAATTTGGCAAATGTCTCTGGCATTTGAGCTGAAACCTGCTCTTTCTCTGCTGTTCCCAGCTCGGCAATGCAGACTGCACTCCAGAGGCTGCAGCCAAGCACACAGGCTCTACTCCCCACAGCTTCTAGTCGAAGGGCCTTCTTCCTGGAAGAGGCAGGGCCTCAGCTTTTCTCATCTTGTCCTCAGCTGCCTGTTGCTGAGACTAAGTTCCAGGTGAGTGTGGCCCTGAGCTGGAGGTGCCCTTGTTCTGCCCAGCCCCTGTTTATGGAATGGAGGATCAACCTAGAGCCTTGGGAATTGTGCTCCTAAGAATACAGGAGCCCAGATCCCCGTGGTCTGGTTCACAGGCATTGGTTCCATGATGGGAGAGGCAAGCCCAGAAGACCTGTGTGTCCCCACAACATACACACAGTGAAGCAAAGAGCCTGGGGTGTCACTCAGAGAGAAGATTGCCATTGTCCCCACTCCCAGCTCTTCCCAAAGGGACTGTTTCACTTGCAACAGAATTTAGAGAAGTTCAACCCTCACTGAACATGAAAATAAAAGACATCCAAATTGGGAAAGAAGCAGCAAACTATTTCTATTCACAGATGATATGATCTTGCATATAGAAAATCTTAAGGAATGCACTAAAAAGCTGTAGAACTAATCCACAAGTTCAACAAGGTTGCAGAATACAAGATCAATACACAAAAATCAATTGTATATGTTTTTGTGTAGACATGTTTTCATTTCTCTTGGTTATATACTTGGGAGTGAAATTGGTTGTATGGTAAATATATTTAATCCCCATATATTTATTAAAATATGTTTAATCACTTGAGGAACTGCTGGACTGTTTTCCCAAGTGGCTGCACCATTCCTCCCAGCCCTGGAGGGTTCCAATTTCCCCACATTGTCACCAACACTCCTTACTATCTGTCATTTTGATTCCAGTCAATCTGGTAGGCGTGAAGTGCTATCACGTTGTGGTTTTGATTTGCATTTCCTTGATGATTAACGATGCTAAGTATCTTTTCATGTGCTTATTAATCATCTGTATGTCTTCCTTGGAGAAATGTCTATTCAGATCTTTTGCCCATCTTTTAATGGGGTCATTGTCTTTATCATTGAACTGTGAGAGCTCTTCATGTATTCTAGATGCAAGTCCCTAATCATATCTGATTTGCAAATATTTTCTCCCATTCTGTGGGGTTTTTTTTACTTTCTTGATAGTGTCCTTTGATGCACAAAAGTTGTTAATTTTCATTAAGTCCAGTTTATGTATCTTCTTGTTTGTCATTCCTGCTTTTGGTGCCATATCTAAGACTCCATTGCCAAATCTGAAGTCACGATGATTTCCCACTGTTTTCTTCTAACAGTTTTATGGTTTTAGTTCTTACGTCTAGGCCTTTGATCCATTTTTGATTAATTCTTGTATATGGTGTGAGGTGAGAGTCCAACTTCATTCTTTTGCATGTGGCGACAGAGTTGTCTCAGCATTTGTGGAAAGACTATTCTTTCCTCACTGAATGGTCTTGGCCCCTTTGTTGAAAATAAATTGATTATAGACACATGGACTTATTTCTGGACTCCCATTGATTTATATGTCTATCTTTATGCCAGTGTAGTACTATCCTGATTACTATAGCTTTCTTAGTAAGTTTGAAATAGGTGTGGAGTCCTAATTAGGAAAGAGGAGTCAGGCTGGTGGGACCAAGGGAAAGCAAAGAGATAAAGCAGGTAAGCGACAAATCTGCCTTTCTTCATGGTCCAGAACACGCAGCCCTCCCGTGTAAACAGCTCACAATTTTCCTGTGCCGAGCTATTACCAGACACCTGCAAGTTAGCTCACTGTAGCTTTGGCGTTATTGGTGCTGCACAAAGCCCTCGTCAGCATAAATGCTACCCTATAAAATCCCCAGCAAGCCTTGGTCTCCTCATAGTTAGCCTCTCTCCTGTGGGCTGCCCGCTGCCTCCTCGAAACGTTATTTTCCTACTTTCTCTCATAAATCTGCCTTTCTTTACCTACAACTGTCTTGGTAAATTCATTACCCCCATGCCACTGGCTGAGATAGCCATTGCTCCCCAGCGACAATATGGACACGTGAGTCCTACTACTTTGATCTTCTTTTTCAGGATTGTTTTGACTAAAACAATCCATCAAATTTTAGAACCAGTGTGTCAATTTCTACAGAGAAGTTGGCTGGAGTTCTAATTGGGATCGTATTGAATTTGTAGATTGGGTTTGAGACAGTCAAATGCCCAGAATCTCTGCCCCATCTGACAAGTGTTTACACCAGATGCTTTTGTGCAGATAAGGGAACCTGCCCAGGGCCTTGTCTGCACATGCCCACATGCGCACTGGGGAAACAGGTGAAGCCACGGGCCGGGGAGGAGCCTGGCCTCTTCAGTTCCTGTGTGGTGGCCTGGGATTCCATTTGTGAGGTGGGAGCCTGTTAGCAGGACTCCATCTCACTTTGCTGAGTTTTTTTTTTTTCTTTTATTTTTTTCCTTTGTCGCCCAAGAAAATCCTGCTCTACTCACCCTTCAATGTGTTCGTGTGCCTAGATTTTCCTGGTTGTGTAATAAGAACCCAGTTTCAGCTGAATTAAGGAGCAAAATTCTGCAATAGTTTGTATATTGCCATCTTAATATAGCAAGACTTCTGAATCCATAAACATGGGATATTTTTCCATTTATTTAGATCTTCAGTTTTTGTGGATGATGGTTTGTAGTTTTTGGAGTATAAATTTTGTACTTCCTTTGTTTATTCCCAAGTATCTATTCTTTTGATACTTTTGAGTATGGAATTGTTTTCTTAGTTTCCTCTTCAGATTGCTCATTGCAAGTATATAAAAACACAATTGATTTTTGTGTATTGATCTTGTATTCTGCAACCTTGTTGAACTTGTGGATTAGTTCTACAGCTTTTTAGTGCATTCCTTAAGATTTTCTACATGCAAGATCATATCATCTGTGAATAGAAATAGTTTGCTTCTTCCTTCCCAACTTGGATGTCTTTTATTTTCATGTCCAGTGAGGCTTGCACTTTTCTAAATTCTGTTGCAAATGAAACTATCCCTTTGGGAAGAGAATGGGAGCTGTTACAAGGGTCTGCTTCTTCCTCTGGGCAAAATCTCAGAGCCCTGGAACTCGGAGTGGGGACAATGGCAATCTTCTCTCTGAGTGACACCCCAGGCTCTGTGCTCCACTGTGTGTGTGTGTTGGAGGGACACACAGGTCTTCTCGGCTTGACTCTCCCAGCATGGAACCAATGCCTATGAACCAGACCAAGGGGATCTTGGCTCCTGTAGTCTTAGGAGCACCATTCCCAAGGCTGTAGGCTGAGCATCCATTCCACAAACAGGAGCTGGGCAGAACAAGAGCATCTCCAGCGCAGGGCCACACTCACCTGGGATTTAGTCTCAGCGACAGGCAACTACAGACAAGATGAGAAAAGTAAGGCCCCGCCCCTTCCAGGAAGAAGGCCCTTTGACTAGGAGCTGTGGGGAGCAGATCCCATGTGCTTGGCTGCAGCTTCTGGTGTGCATCTGCATTGCTGAGCTGGAAACAGTGGGGAGAGAGCAGATTTTAGCTCAAATACCAGGGACATTTGCTGTTCTTGTCAAATTACAGTAGCTTTTCTTGAATATGTTTCTTCTTAGGACCATACAGCAGAGACTCTAAATGACTGTGTTTTAACCATTTTCAAAAGTTTTGCTGGGGAGTGGGTTGAGGGAGCTCCTCATGCGGTCATTCTGGGGGTCTCTCATGTGGATCCCACTTGAAATCCACTTGTCATTGAGTTTTCAGTCTTGGGCAGAGGTACTCATCTCTGATTTTCTTTTTACATAAACTCTGATTGCAGCCTTATTTGTAATAGCCCAAAACTGGAAACCACCCAAATGCTCATCAACAGGTGAATGGATAAACACATTGTGATAGATCCATACGATGGAGCACTACTCAACGTTATGCCAAGTGAAAGGCAGACAAAACGCATATACTTGATGAACCTACACACATAAAATCCAGAAAGTGCAAAGGCACCCATAGGGAACCTTTGATGGGTAGAGGGTGGTGGGTAGGGGGACCGACAGGCTCAGGGAAACCTGGGGAGTGATGAACGTGTTTACTGTCTTGACTGGGGTGCTGGTGTCATGGGTGTATCATATGACAAACCTATCACATACACTTTGAATATGTGTTTACTGTATGCCAATCACATCTGAATAAAGACATGAAAAATGAAATCAGGAGTGAAGGTCCAATTGTTGGCTCTATAGTTTCTCTCATGTTGATTTGTGCTACTGGCTGACCAGGTAGCTAGATATGTTTATTCCATCAACCAACTGGTCTGCAGTGCTCCAGAAGCAGCTGAGACTCCCCTGAAAATGAACTGTTTCTCTCCAGCATTGTGCATTAACTTGGCAAGTGTCCTTTGTTAAAGAATGGAGTCAACTGAGACATGAAATAGCCAGTTATCAAGCCCCAAACTGATGCATTCTTGAGAAAAATGGTTAACTTTCCCATGGCTTCTGTTGAAGCCCTGGAAGCCCGCAGTAAATCATCTCTGAGGCAGGTTTGCTCTGGTTGGGCCTTTGAACAGAGCCAGCACACAGGACCATGCAGGGCCCGCCTGAGCTTGGAGCAGCACCTTCCCAGTGGTGCACCCTGCTGGGCCTGCAGTCTTCCTGTATCACACACCTCGAGGTACCTGAGGATCAATTATATTTTATTATGAAATCTGAAACTACTATAAGCTTCTTGGGGATAGATACAGGCCAAAAGTCTTAAAAGTTTCAACTACTTCTGGAACAAAAACCCCTTCATTAGAATTAACTATCACAATCACCGTCAAAATCTTGCACTTACAGGGAAAGGGCCATGGTGTAACTATGAGGTTATTCTAGGATGTGTAGGATGCAGGGGGACAGAGGTTATTGACCTTAGACAAGAGAGGCTTTTAGGATTCACAGTCAAGCATTCATAAGGTGGTTTTAAGGAGTATGAAAGCCTGCTGATGTTCATTTTCACAGAGGGCAGAACTCCACTTCTGGGTGAAAAGTGAGGTTATGAAAGAACAGCACCAGCATCCCAGGCTGGGACCCACACAAGATGCAAAGGACATGATTTTCGGTGTTTTTTCCAGAAAGATGCTGGACCTAGTGGTCTGCTGACAGAAAAACAAAACCTTTTGCTGCTTTTGGAAACTGACACCTTCGAGAACTGCATGAGCAGGGCTCAGGTACAGCCTGTGTTCCTCCGCCGCCGAACTGCAACCTTGGCCAAGTTCTGCCACCTGCCAGTGCCTCCGTTCCCTACTATCCTGTGACGCGCACGAGAGCCCGTAGCACAGGGGGTCCTGCGAGGGTTCGGAGTCCAGCGCTTCGGCAGGTTCAGAGGAGCGTCTGGCTCACGGCCAGCTCACGGCGGCTAACTGTGATTTAGTTGTCGGTTGCGGAAACAGCCTAGGAGTCTCAAGTAAAACTTGCAATCACAATCCGCCAAGGAAAAGGGCACCCCTCAGAGCTGTGGCTGTTTTCGGGAGAGGACAGAAACGCCTCGACTCCGACCCACGGGCAGCTCTTCTGCTCATCCCCAACCCCTTCCCGGCACTCGGGTTTGGTGCTGAGCGCGGTGGGATGGCAGGAGCCCCTCCCTTACCTCCTGTGCGTGGAGTCGTTTTTGCTGTCATTCTGTCCCTTGGTTCTCATGACCGAGGCCACCTTCTCCAGGAGCAGGCGGTTGTCCCTCTCGATGACGGAGAGCCGTTCCTCCTCCAGCTGGGGACAGAGAAGGAGGCTGGAGGGGCGCCGGCAGATTGCGAGGCTCTTCCTCACGCCACGTTTCTGTGACTTGAGTGCCCTGGGAGCTTTACGCTGCCTCGTCTCATATTGGCGAGTGCGCCGTCACGCCTCAGCGGGGACCGCACCCACGGGGACGCGCCGTCACGCCTCAGCGGGGACCGTACCCACGGGAACCCACTGTCACGCCTCAGCGGGGACCGTACCCACGGGGACCCACTGTCACGCCTCAGCGGGGACCGTACCCACGGGGACCCACTGTCACGCCTCAGCGGGGACCGTACCCACGGGGACCCACTGTCACGCCTCAGCGGGGACCGTACCCACGGGGACGCACCGTCACGCCTCAGCGGGGACCGTACCCACGGGGACCCACTGTCACGCCTCAGCGGGGACCGTACCCACGGGGACCCATGGTCACGCCTCAGCGGGGACCGTACCCACGGGGACCCACTGTCACGCCTCAGCGGGGACCGTACCCACGGGGACCCACTGTCACGCCTCAGCGGGGACCGTACCCACGGGGACGCGCCGTCACGCCTCAGCGGGGACCGTACCCACGGGGACCCACTGTCACGCCTCAGCGGGGACCGTACCCACGGGGACCCACTGTCACGCCTCAGCGGGGACCACCAGCTGCTTTGGCCATGGATTGGAACGCATTGGGTGGAGTAAGTGACAGAGTTAACACCGAAGCGAGGCACTATCTTGTAAAATTAGGTCACCCTCCAAAAGTAACATGTGGCGGCGGTGCTAATGAGGAAATCTTTTTTATATTTTAAGAAAGGTAGAGATATTTTATTCAATTATAAGAAGAGAATATTTGAGCCCAGAGGAAAAGAATCTGCCTCTTGTTTTAGGCTTCTAAGCGGTCGGTCTGCACAAATGCTGAAGACTGGTTACTTGGCTTCAGCTCAGCCCATTTTAACACCACTGCTTAACAGGCACATAGAAAGCCCACAGCATTTTGTCCTGGAGGCATTACTTCGAGATAGCCATGCAATTCTCACTCACCAAATGAGGTAAACTTCACAAGGTCAGGAGATCAGACCATCCTGGCCAACATGGTGAAACCCTGTCTCTACTAAAATACAAAAAATTAGCTGGGCGTGGTGGTGCCGGCCTGTAGTCCCAGGTACTGGAGAGGCTGAGGCAGGGGAATCGCTTGAACCCGGGAGGCGGAGGTTGCAGTGAGCCGAGATCGTGCCACTGCACACCAGCCAGGCAACAGAGCGAGACTCCGTCTAAAAAAATAAAGAAAAAAAGAAAAGAAAAGAAAAAAGAAATAAACAATGCCTGTAATCCCAGCATTTCAGGAGGCCGAGGCGGGCAGATCACCGGAAGTCAGGAGTTTGAGACCAGCCTGGCCAACATGGTGAAACCCCATCACTACTAAAAACACAAAAATTAGCCGGGCTTGATGGTGGGCGCGCCTGTAATCCCAGCTACTCGGGAGGCTGAGTCAGGAGAATCACTTGAACCTGGGAGGCAGAGGCTGCAGTGAGCTGAAGTTGTGTCACTGGACTCCAGCCTGGGCGACACAGTGAGACTCTATCTCAAAAACAAGCAAACCAAAAACCCAACATTCTGAGGTGGTTAAGAAATGGTTTACTGTAAGGGAATGATGCTAGTTATTCTGGAACTGCACTGAATAAATTGTCACTGTGAATCCACTTCCCTTCCCCCCAAGACATGATGGGTCACGTAAACCACAAATAAAATTCTAAGCCCCCTCCACAACTCCCAGCCAACTGAACAGACCCCTCCTCTTGGCCAAGGGCATTCCTAAGTTAACCTGACAAACTAGTTCAGGCCATGATGGGAAGTGGGGTTGGACATGCCTCATTATGCCCTGCTCCCGATGGAATTTAGGCACAGCTGACCAGCATTAAGGTTAAAACAGAGACCTTAAAACTGCCAAAAAGACTCTTTGTAGCAATAAGATACCAACATGATAGATAGCAGGCGTTAAAAATATATATAACTATTTTACCCCAAAATATATTTATTTGACACATTTCAAAATGGCCCTGCAAAGCTGTCTCTTGTGGAGAAAAATCTACATTCTGTAGAGAATCTCCTTCCCTTTCCAGGTCTTCTTCCTGATCCAGGAGAGAATTTACTAAGAGTCTGGCACCTTTTTAACTCTGATGAGCAACATTTACAATCTATTTCCCCTGAAGCCTGCTACCTGGAGGCTTCATCTGCACGATAAGAACTTTGGTCTCCACAACCCCTTGGCTTAACCTAGACACTCCCTTCTATTGATTCCAGGTCTTTAGATAAATTCTTTCAACCAATTGGCAGTCAGGAAATCTTTGAATCCACCTGTGACCTGGAAGTACCCCTGCTCCCACTCCAAGTTGTCCTGCCTTTCTGGATGAAACCAATGTACACCTTACACGTATTGATTGACGTCTCAAGTCTCCCTAAAATGTATCAAACCAAGCTGTATCTTGACCACCTTGGGAACATGTTCTCAAGGACTTTCTGGGGCTGTGTCACGGGCAGATCCTTAAACTTGGCAAAATAAACTTCTAAATTGATTGAGACCTGTCTCAGATAATTTTTGGTTTACAGTCAGCACGATGACTGGGGAAAGATTTCTGCTCCAATTATCAACCAGCTCCCTCACAGACAGATGGGGCTAATTAATCACCTAGACTGCATTTTGTCTTTGGTGAGTTTATTCCTTACTAACCCTGCCTTTTCTATTTTCCTGGGCTTTTAAGCTGGCATTTTCTAGTTAGCTATTACATTAAGTAAGGTAGAAATGAAAGTGTACCTTCAGCCTCTTGAGTTTCAGGTGGAGATGGTGGAACGTCAGCGGGGCGCAGGTGTCTACCAGCGGCCGGGCACTCTGGACCTGTGGCATGAGGAGGCAGCGTTACTTGGGCGCAGTATTGGAAACAGAGTGAGCTCAGACTGTGCTGCTCTGGGGTCTTTCATGGCACCAGGGATTCCACGTCAGCATACGGCATGAAGTTCTGAGAGGCTCGTGCTTAGATTCGGAATCCGAGTATCCCTGGAGGAAGCCAGGCACCCTCAGAAATGAGCCTCTATTGCCCTTTTAAAAGAGAGAATTAAGTGGGTGCAGGGTGAGAATTTGTTAAATGCCAACACCTGATGACATTTCTAGTCTGCACTCTATTGCCAAGAGGCTTTTTTTTTTTTGAGTCTCGCTCTGTCGCCCAGGCTGGAGCATGGTGGCACGATCTTGGCTCACTGCAAGCTCCGTCTGCTGGGTTCAGGCCATTCTCCTGCCTCAGCCTCCTGAGTAGCTGGGACTACAGGCGCCCACCACCATGCCCGGCTGGGTTTTTTTTGTAATTTTTAGTAGAGACAGGGTTTCAACGCGTTAGCCAGGATGGTCTCGATCTTCTGACCTTGTGATCCGCCCGCCTTGGCCTCCCAAAGTGCTGGGATTACAGGCGTAAGCCACTGCACCCAGCCACCAAGAGGCCTTTTATACAGTGAGTTATGTCCCTGCATCCACCTCACTTTAATTTCCAAGCTCTCCACCAGTATTTCAGGATGAGCACCTTAGGCATTAGCTGTACAACAATCTCTAAAGTTTCCAATTAGAAAAGCTACAAATAAGGGAAACATTTATATTTAAAATGTGACAGGTTAAATGCATGAGACCTGTATGTATCACTGCTTGCAATAAAAAGGAATCCCCGCATATTCTAGACACTCCTTTATAGATTGTTAACTACGGGACCTGCTCACGGATAACCTGAAGGCGACAGCATTGGGAAACTCCCCAGTGGAGGAAGAAACCCCCAGCACACAGAGAAGGATAGCCAGGCTGGGGACTGAACCCACGTGCAATGTGGTGACAGCACAGAGGGTGGAGAAGATGCAGCGAGATGTCAGGAGGTGGAGAAAGGGGCAGATGGAGAGGTGTTCACAGAGCACACTTAGGAGCTGCAACTTGGTCCCCAAAGGAAAGGGAACCACTGGAAATAGAGGCAGAGGAGTGACGTGGTCACATGGTCACTTTTTACAGGCTCCTCTCTCACTACGTGTGAACGAAGAGAAGCCTGAAGGAAGGCAGGGAGGCCAATGCCAAGGCTCCTGTGGTCATCCAGGGAGGAGACCTGGGTCTGCAGCATGCCCAGGGCTGTGGGGCCACTGGGCGGGGAGCTGGCAGGAGCCAGGCCCAGGTGCGGTGTACATGTGTGGGGCGGGGGTGAAGGGAAAGGAAGGCATGAAGAATGCCCTCTACTTCCAGTTTTCATATCAGCTGACACTAAGACAGAGAAGGTGGTGAGTGGGTTTGGGGCATGCACAGGAAATTCTGAGTTAAATATGTTTAATCTGAGATGCCTTCACAGAGCTTTCTAGAAGTAATTTTCTTCAAGCTCCAGATAAAGATTTGAGAACCATAACTGTTATTAAAAATGTCACACTAGCTTGCCTGATAGCAGAACTTGTTGACCAAGGCCTTTTGAACCCCTTAATGTTATCTGATGTTGCTTCTTGTTTAATTTAAACATTAGGTACAGGGGGGAAGGGAGTGTTTCCTTACAGCAAAATGCCAGTTGGTAAACGTAGAAGCAGTGGTGCGGTCGAAAAATCACCGTTTTGTAACCATCATTGTAAAGATTGGTTTTGGCAAAATCATCAAAGAATGTTTGCTCTTGGGGGGAAATGAGTGCCCCCAACAGAGTGCTTATTAGTATAAAAAATGGAGACCCGATCTCCCTTCCACCCTCCTCCCTTCCATGTTTGACTCAGGACTCACGTAAAAAGGCCTGTATTGCCACTGGTCGGTAAATCTTTTACGTCTAATGTACAATTTCCCTGTTTTTCTCCCTGCAATTTGCTATGAGAAATCCAGAGAATTTGTCCTGTAGAGTTTCTGAGTCTGGATTTTGCTGATCACATGCCTGACATTTTCTGTATATTGGCAGTTAGAAATTCAGGTTCGTTTTTCTTTTTCCTTGATAAACCACAGGTGGTATATTGACATTTTGTTGGAAGGTACAAATTTTTGCTTGTCTCTACCTTGTGATGTTAGCAGCAGTGAATGATCCTAGATCCATTACTTAATTATGGTTTGAAAAGTGGAGATATTCTAATTCTATCATTCAATCTGTATTTGTTTGCTGGAATACTTCTGTGAAGAAAAGCTTTGCATTGGCAAGAAAATTACTAGGTTTTCTCTATTTGCCAATTTCAAAATAGTAAGTTGGTTCTTAGTACCTTCCAAAGGTGACTAGTGAGGTGTTTTTTTTTTAAAGACATTAGGAAGTAAAATGTTAAAACATATTTGACATGTTTCAATCTATTGTATTAACTTTGGCAAGGTGCAGTGGTTCACACCTGTAATCCCAGCACCTTGGGAGGCCGAGGCAGGTGGATCATCTGAGGTCAGGAGTTCAAGACCAGCCTGGCCAACATGGTGAAACTTCGTCTCTACAAACACATTTGCCAACTCCTTGACCTTGGACTTCCCAGCCTCCAGCACTGTGAGAAATAAGTTTTATCGTTTGTACATCACCAGCTTATAGTGTTTTGTTATAGTAGCCCAAACAGTCTACGATACTGCTATATATAAATATATTCTCTAAAATTTATGTGTTGGAAACTTAATATCCACTGCAACAGTGTTAGAAGGTGAGGCCTGCCTTCCTGAATGGATTAATGTCACTATAAAAAGGGCTTTTGGGAGTGGGGTCTCTCATGCTTTTCTGCTACATGGGGACACAGAGTCCATCACTTTTTGCCCTTCCACCGTCTGCCATATGAGGACACAGCAAGAAGATCCTCACCAGACACCAGCTGCCAGTACCTTGATTTTGGACTTCCCAGTCTCTGGAACTGTGAGAAATAAAATTCTGTTCTTTATAAATTACCCAGTCTGGGCATTCTGTTATAGCATCACAAATGGACCAATACAGATGCTGCTTTTATTGTTTTCTAAATTTTCATACGCAATTAAATCTATCTGAATATTCTATGCTGCTCTAATTATCTTTACTCATTTATTTTTTGTTTTTAGTAGTTTTTCCATTGATTGTTTTGTTTTTTTCCAGATACTTAGGAATTTCATTTACAAATAAAATATCTATTGTAAAATATTTTTATGCCTCTAATGGATTTGTCTTGTCTAATTGCATTGACTAACACCTCCAATACAATTTAGAAATTTTAAGAGATAGTAGGCATCCTTGTTTTATCTATTACCATAGAAGGAAAACTTTTAGTGTTTTCCTATGAATTATGATACTGGCTTTGAGGTGAGATATTAATTAGTATTTTATCATGTTAGGGACATATCATTGTAATTTCTATTTTATTGCTTGTTTTTTGGCATAAGTGGTTGTTGAATTGTGTCAAAATGTTTTCTGCCTCTATGGAACCAATTGTATAATTTTTTCCTCAGCCTATTATTGTGGTAAATTATATTAGTAGCTTTCCTCATATGGAATTACCCTTGCATCTATGGAATTTCCTTGGTTAAGATGATTTAAAGTGTGCTTCAGATTTTGTTTGATATTATTTTATGAATGTTTTTGCCTTTATATTGACATTCATAAGTGAGATTGATTTGTGCTTTTTTTACTTTTTTTGGTGAAGTATTTGTCATGTTTTGGGATCGATGTCTCCTATTTGCTTCATAAATTAGAAAATTTTCTTTCTCCCTGCACTGGAACAATTTAAGCAGGATTGGATTTTCTGATCATCAAATGTTTGGTATAATTTTCTTATGAAACTATAGATAACTGTCTGATAACTTGTCTGTTTGGACTTTCTCTTCAGAAGCCAATTTTGGTAACACAGTCCTTTTATGTTGTGTTTTTGATTGCAATTTAAAAAAAATTTAAATGAATTTTTAAAAGAACTTTCAGGTTCACAACAAAATTGAGAGAAAGGTACAGATATTTTCCATATACCCTCTGCATCCACACATGCACAACCTCCCCCATTATCAACATGCCCCTCCAGAGTGGTATGTTTGTTACAATCGATGAACCTACATCGACACGTCATAATTACCTAAAACCCATAGTTTACATTAGGGTTCACTCTTGGTGTCATATATTCTATGAGTTTGGACACATGTACAATAACAGGTATCCGTCACTGCATTATCATACAGCGTATTTTCATGGCCCTAAAAATCGTCTGTGCTCCAGCTCTTCCTTCCTCCCCCCCCCCCCCACCCACCTGTATCTTTTTACTGTCTCCATAGTAAACTTTGCCTTTTCCAGAATGCCATGGTGTTAGAATGATATAGTGTGTAGTCTTTTAGCATTGGCTCCTTTCAATTAATAACATGCAGTTAAGGTTCTTCCATGTTTTTTCATATTTGATAGCTCATTTCTTTTTAGCATTGAATGATATTCCACTGTCTGGGTGTACCATGGTTTATTTATCCATTTACCTACTGAATGACATCTTTTTTACTTCCAAGTTTAGGCAATTATGAATAAAGCCATAAACATCCATGTGCAGGTTTTCGTGTGGGCAAAAGTTTTCAACTCCAAGGAGCAAAATTGCTGGATAGTATGGTAATAGTATGTTTAGTTTTGTAAGCAACTACCATTCTGTCTTCCAAAGCAGCTGTATGATTTTGAATTCCCATCAGAAATGAATGAGTTCCTGTTACTCCACATCCTTGACAATATTTGGTGTTGTCAGTGTTCTGGATTTTGGCCATTATTGTTTTAATTTGCATTTCCCTCATGCATAAGATGTGGAGCATTTTTCATATGCTTATTTGCCACCTGTATATTTTCTTTGGTGAGGTGTCTGCTAAGGTCTTTGGCCTAATTTTTAAATTGGATTGTTTAGTTTCTTATTGTTGAGTTTTAAGAGTTCTTTATGTATTTTGGAAACAGTCTTTTATCAGACGTATCTTTTGTGAATATTTTCTCCCAGTCTATAGATGTCTCCTGACTCTCCAGACATTGTCTTTCACAGAGCAGAAGCTTTTAATTTTAATGAAGTTCAGCTTGTCAATAATTTCTTTCATAGATCATGCCATTGGCATTGTGTCTAAAAAGCTATTTCTTGCCAGCTCTGCTTGCTGATTTAAAAAAAAAGTCATTCCCATACTCATGGTCATCTAGGTGTTCTGTTATATTCTAGGAGTTTTATAGTTTTTATTTGCATTTTACATTTATGTCTATGATCCATTTTCCGTTAAATTTTGTGAAGGCTGTAAGGTCTGTGTCTGGATTCCTCTTCTTCCATGTGGATGTTCAGTTGTCCCAGCACCATTTGTTGAAAAGGCTGTCTTTGCTCTACTGTATTGCCTTTGTTGCTGTATCAAAGATCAGTTGATGATTTGCCTATTCTTTCATTAATAGCACACTGTGTTGATGATCATAGCTTTTTAATAAGTCTCAAAGTCCATGAGTTTCAGTCCTTCAACTTTGTTCCTTTCCTTCAATATTAAGTTAGCTATTCTGGGCCTTTTGCCTCTCCATATAAACATCAGAATGAGTTTGCTGATATAAACAAAACAACTTGCTGGGATTTTTATTGGGATTACATTGAATCTATAGATCAAATTGGAAAGAACTAACATTTTGACAATATTGTATCTTATCCATTAACATAAAATCTCTCTCCATTTATTTACATTTATCAGAGTTTTGTAGTTTTCTTTATACAGATCTTGCACATATTTTGTTCAATTTATACCTAAGTATTTCACTTTTTGGGTGCTAATATAATCGTTATCATGTTTTTAATTTCAATTGTCACTTGCTGGTGTATAGGAAAGTGATTGACTTTTGTAGATTAACTGTGCATCCTGCATCCTTGCTATAATTGTTTATTCCTTCCACATATCTTTTTATTGATTATTTGGTATTTTCTACATAGATGATCATGTCGTCTACCATCAAAGACAGCTTTATTTCCTCCTTCCTAATTAGCATATCTTTTATTTGCTTTTCTTGCCTTATTGCATTATCTAAAATTTTCAGTACAATGTTACAATGTTTAAAAGGAGTGGTGAGAGGAGTGGTGAGTGCCTTGTTCCTGATCTTAGTAAGAAAGCTTCAAGTTCTTCAGTATTAAGTGTGATGTTAGGTAGAGGTTATTTTTCAGATGTTCCTTTTTTTTTTTTTAAGACAGGGCCTCTCTCTGTCTTCCAGGTTGGAGTGCAGTGATGCAATCATAGCTCGCTGTAATCTCAAACTCCTGAGCTCAAGTGATCCTCCCATCTCCACTTCCCAAGTGGCAAACATGAGCCACCGCCCAGCTAATTTTAAAAATTCTTTTGTAAAGATGGGGTCTTGCTATGTTGCTCAAGCTGTTCTCAAACTCCTGGGCTCAAGTGAGCCTCCCTCTTCAGCCACCCAAAGTGTTCTGATTACAGGGCGAGCCACCATGCCCAGCCTGGAGATACTCTTTATCAAGTTGAGAAAGTTTTCCTCAACTTCTAGTTTCCTTTATTCTTGGTTTATTGGGATTTAAAAAATCATGAATGAATGTTGGATTTTGTTAAATGCTTTCTCTGCATCTACTGATATGATCATGTGATTTTTCTTTTTTTAGCCCATTGATGTGATTAATTACATTTATTGATTTTTGAATGATGAGCCAGCCTTGCATACCTGGAATAAATCCCACTTGGTCATGGCATATAATTCTTTTTATAGACTTTTAATCTAATTTGCTAGGTTTTGCTGTGGATTTTTGCATCTATGTTCATGAGAGATATTGGTTTACTGTTTTCTTGTAATGTCTTTGGTTTTGGTTATAAGGTAGTGCTGGCTTCACAGAATACATACAGGAGGTATTCCCACTGCTTCAGTCCTCTGAAAGCGATTGTAGAGAATAGGTAAAATTTCTTCCTTAAATGTTTAATAGAATTTGCCAGTGAACCCATCTGGGCCCAGTGTTCTGTTTTGGAAGTTTAATTATTGATTCAATTTCTTGAATAGATATGGGTCTATTCAGATTGCCTATTTCATTTTGTATGAATTTTGGCAGATTGTACCTTTGAAGAAATTGGCCCTTTTCGTTTAGGTTATCAAATTTGTGGGCATAAATTTGTTCATAGTATCCCTTTATTATCCTTTTAATATCCTGGGGATTGTAGTGATCTCCTTTTTTCATTTCTCGATGATCATAGCTTTTTAATATTAGTAATATTATTACTAATATAGTTATATTATAACATATATAGTTATTATAGTTATATTATTACATATATACTAGTAATATAAGTAATAATATTACTAATAATAGCAAAATATTAGTAATTTGCCTCCTTCTTCTTTTTTCTTAGTTAGCCTGGCTACAGGTTTATTGATTTTACTGATTTTTTTTTCCAAAGAATTATCTTTTAAAGAACCAAGTTTTATTGATTTTTCTCTGTTGAGTTCCTATTTTAAATTTCATTGATTTCTGCTGTAATTTTTATTATTTCTTTACTTCTAACTTTGGGTTTAATTTGTTTTTCCTTTTTTGAGTTTCTTTTTTTTTTTTTTTTTGAGATTGAGTCTTGCTCTGTTGCCCAGGCTGGAGTGCAGTGGCGCAATCTCGGCTCACTGCAAGCTCCGCCTCCTGGGTTCACGCCATTCTCCTGCCTCAGCCTCCCAAGCAGCTGGGACTACAGGCACCCACCACCACACCCATCTAATTTTTTGTATGTTTAGTGGAGACGGGCTTTCACCATGTTAGCCAGGATGGTCTCGATCTCCTGACCTCGTGATCCGCCCGCCTCGGCCTCACAAAGGGCTGGGATTACAGGCCTGAGCCACTGCACCTGGCTTCTTTTTTTGAGTTTCTTAAAGCAAAAACTTAGATTATTGATTTTAGATCTTTCTTCTTTTCTAATATATGCATTCAATGCTCTAAATTTCCCTCGAAGCACAGCTTTCACTGCATCCCACAAATTATGGTAAGTTGTGTTTCCATTTTCATTTAGTTCAGAATATTTTTAAATGTCTCTTGAAATTTCTTCTTTCACCCATGTGATTTTTTTTTTAATTTTTGAGACAGGGTCTCACTGTGTCACCCAGGCTGGAGTGCAGTGGCATGATCATAGCTGAAACTTCTCGGCTCACATGATCCTACTGCCTCAGCCTCCCTAATAGCTGGGACTACAGGCATGCACTACCATGACTGGTTAATTAAACTTTTTTTTTTTGTAGAGATGGTGTCTTGCTATGTTGCCCAGGCTGGTCTCAAGCTCCTGGGCTCAAGTGATCCTCCTGCCTTGGCCTCCCAAATTGTTGGGATTACAGGCATGAGCCACGGCACCCAGCCCCCATTGTTGTTGTTTAATATTCACATGTTTTGGGATCTTCCAGTTATCTTTGTTATTGACTTCTAGTTTAATTCCATTGTGGTCTAAGAGGAGATATTGTATTATTTCTAGTCTTCTAAATTTGCTAATATGTGTTTTATGGCCCAGAAGATGATCCATGATCTATCTTGGTGAATATTCCATGTGAGCTTGAGAAGAATGAGTATTATGCTGTTGCTGGATGAATTGGATGATAGATATCAATTGTATCTAGTTGATTGATGATGACGTTGAGTTCAACTATGTCCTTACTGATTTTCTGCTTGTTGGATCTGCACATTTCTGACAGGGGGTGTTGAAGTCTCCAATTGTGATAAGGGGATTCATCTATTTTTTCTTGTAGTATCTCAAGTAGTTTGATACTCTATTGTTATGTGCTTGCACATTAAGGATTATTATGCCTTTTTGGAGAATCGACCCCATTTTATCTTTCCCTTTAACTTTCCTTGTTTTGAAGTCTGCTCTGTCTAAAATTAATATAGTTACTCCAGCTTTCTTTTGACTTGTGTTGACATGCTATATTTTTTTCAACCATTTACTTTTAAGCTATATGTCTTTATACTTAAAGTGGTTTCTTGTGGACAACATATAGTTGGGCCTTTTTTTTTTATTTACTCTGACAAAGTGATTAATGTAGTTGGATAAATAGCTATCATATTTGTTACTATTTTCTGTTTGTTACTCTTGATATTTGTTCTTATTTTTGTCTTTTCTGCCTTTTGTGGTTTTAATTGAGCATTTTATATGGTTCCATTTTCTCTCCCTTCTTAGTTTATCAGTCATACTTCTTTCATTACATTTTTAATGGCTGCCCTAGGATTTGCAATACGTACTTACAAATAACTCAAGTTCACTTTCAAATAACACTATATTGCTTAACAGGTAGTGTGAGTACCGTACCTTATATTACAAAATAATCTGAATACCTCTCTCCTGTTCCTTATCATTGGTGTTCTTATGGGAATCTTGAGGGTGTTGCCTTTCTGGCTGGAAACCTCTGTGGCTGGTGGCACCTTTGCCGAATTTTGCTTGGGCCCACGGGGCCCACTTGGCCTAGCAGGCTGTGCTCAGCTCATGCTACTGGCCTGGATCCCATCCCTCCGAAGAGACTGGAGTGGAGTGGCGAGGGGTGTGTGAGTGAGTGAGTGTGGGGTCCAGTCACTGCACAGCCAGTCATGCCAGCTGCTGCAGTGAGATGGGCAGCTCCAGGTGCCAGCATGGGTGCTGGCTCACTGCGAGGCTGTGCCTGGACCAGGCGTACTGCAAGCAGCTTCCATAGTTGGCACTGGGGAATGCAGTGGTGCCCAGAAGCTTGGAGGTTCCAGGAACTGAAGGGCCCCAAAGTGGGAGTCACAGCCCTGGCTCAGGGAGCTCCCAGGTCTGGGCCCCCCAAGGGCCTCAGCTCTTTTCTCCTTCTCTCTTTTCTCCTCTTCACCCACAGCATGGTGAACAAGGGGCATGTTTCAGCCCTGTTTGTGTTGCAGTTCTTTTAGCCCCACCATTTGGTGGGTCCCAAGTTCTTGTCCTGCATCCAGGAAGAATGAGGTACGCAGACAAGTGGAGGGTGAGCAAGATGAAGAGGAGCTTTACTGAACAATAGAACAGCTCAGAGGAGACCCACAGTGGGCAGCTCCTCTCCATAGCCAGGGTGTCCTGACAAGTGTTCAGCTCTCAGTAGAGAGGGTAGCTCCTCCCTGAAGCTGGTTGTCCTGACGTCTCAGCTCTCAGCAGAGAGGAGATCTTGGGGTGTGCAGCTCCCCTCTGCAGCTGGTCATCCTGTCCTTTCTTCATCTCTCAGCAGAGCGGGTAGCTCCTCCCTGCAGCTGGTCAGCCCATCCTCTCCCCATCATATCTCCATCGTCTGCTAGGCTGTGGCTGAGTCCAGGGTTTTCATGGGCCTCAGTGTGGAGGAAGTGCATGCTGATTGGTCCATGGATGGCCATGGGCAGACCCAGGGAAACGTACCACAAGTTCCCTCTCTGGCTTGCAGGACTGGCAGCTGGACTCCCAGGCTTCAGGCCCTCCCCAGCTTGAAGGTGGGGCTTCACCAGGAACCTGACCCCTTCTGCCCAGGAGTCCGTCTGCCTCCTGTTGCTGTTCATGGCACCCAGGCTGTTCATGCCAAGAGGCACTGCAGGCCAGTGCTGTGCTGTCCTCTGCATCCCCCTCAGCCTCCCTCCTGCGCTTGTCAGTGCCCAAATCTGGAGAGGGCCGAGGTGGCAAGGGGCTGGCATGTCACTTCTGCCCTAAGTGTGGGCACACCCAGCCGGGCTGTGACAGTGCCTGGGCTTGGCCCCAAATTTTCTCCAAGATCGGAGCTGGTGCCAACAGCGGGGAGAAGCCAGGCAGTGGGAGCAGGCACTTCTGAGCCTGTGGGGAGACAGGGGGCCTTCCTGGGCTCCTGAGAGTGCAGAGCCACACACATGCCTGGGTCCACAGCCATGGCCGGGTGGCTGCAGCTGTACCCAGGGGGCACCTGACACGCCAACTCAGAAGGGGTGGGGCTCCTGCTCATTCCTGGCTCCCACAGGCTCCGTGGAGTGTGCAGCCCTGGCCACGCCTCCTCACAGCCGGGGTGGGGGTTCCAGGTCCTCACTGGGCCCCTCTCTGCCTGCTCCTGTGTGCCCAACTGCACTGCTCTCCCGTCAGCAGGTGGCTCGGCCTGGCTCCATTACAGTGGCTCTTAGGGTGACAGGTTCCAGGGGGCTCCCAGGGGTGGGCTCTGGGTACTGTTCACCTCTTTCCTGTGCCCTCCCTGAAGCAGCAGGAAAGAGTGGTGACACGGGGCCAGAGTCTACAGTGGTGGAGGCCCTGGACCCGGGAGCAGGTCCCACCTGGCCACACAAGGGTTGAGAGCGGTGACACGGGGCCAGAGTCTACAGTGGTGGAGGCCCTGGACCCGGGAGCAGGTCCCGCCTGGCCACACAAGGGTTGAGAGCGGTGACACGGGGCCAGAGTCTACAGTGGTGGAGGCCCTGGACCCGGGAGCAGGTCCCGCCTGGCCACACAAGGGTTGGGGGCGGTGACACGGGGCCAGAGTCTACAGTGGTGGAGGCCCTGGACCCGGGAGCAGGTCCCGCCTGGCCACACACGGGTTGGGAGCGGTGACACGGGGCCAGAGTCTACAGTGGTGGAGGCCCTGGACCCGGGAGCAGGTCCCGCCTGGCCACACAAGGGTTGGGGCAGCACAGTTGGCTGCCTTGGGGATGTGGGACACAGAGGTCCCACCGCTGTTACTGCCACTCCTGCAGCTGTTTCCACCACCACCAGTCACGCACCGCCCCCCACCCACTGCAACTGACATGATGGCACTGGCTGCTTATTCGTTTCACTTATATTAATATAAAAGCAGGTGTACGTGTATCACAGGTAGAGATATACACATAAGTATACACAGTCTAATACCATGCAGTTATTATGGTTTTGAACAAACTTTTATCTGTTAGATCAACTAAGAATAATAAAATAAGAGTTTTTATTTTACTGTTGCTTATTCCTGCTCTGATGGTTTCCTTTCTTTATGTGGATCTGTCACTGACCTACACCATTTTTGTTCTCTCTAAAGAATTTCTTCTGCTATTTCTTCCAAGGCAGGTCAACTGACAGATTTCCTCAATTTTTGTTTGTGAAAGTGTTTATTTCTTCTTCACTTCTGATGGATAATTTCTCAGGTACAGAATTCTAGGGTCTTGCTTCCCTTCGTCTGGACACTTCACGTGTCTCCCTCCACTTTTTCCTGGTTACCGGCTGGAGGAGGTGTGCGTGTCATTCTCATCTCCGTTTCTCTGTTGGAGTCTTGTTCCTCTGGCTTCTTTCAGGATGTTTTCTCTATCTCTGATTTTCTATAGTTTGAACACGATATGCCTAGGTGTAGTTTTCTGGGCATTTATCCTTTTTGGCATTCTCTGAACCTCTTGGATCTGTGGCGTGGTGTCTGACATTAATGTGGTGGAAATTCTCATTCATTATTGCTTCAAATATTTCTTCTGTTCATTTCTCCCTTTCTTCTCCTGGTATTCTCATTACAAGTAAGTTACACCTTTGTTATTGTCCCACAGTCCTTGGATAGTCTTTTCTGCTTTTATTCAGACTTCATTCTCTTTGCTTTTTAATTTGTTCCTTGTTTGGCTGTTTGGCTGGTTTTTCTGAGACAGGGTCTCATTTTGTTGCCCAGACTGGAATGCAGTGGAGTGATCGTGGCTCCCTGCAGCCTCAAACTCCTGGGCTCAAGTGATCCTCCTGTCTCAGCCTCCCAAGTAGCTGGGACTACGTGTATATACCACCATGCCCAGCTAACTTTTAAATTTTATTGTAGAGACAAGGTGTCTCGCTATGTTGTCAGGGCTAGTCTCAAACTCCTGGGCTCAAGCAATCCTCCTGCCTTGGCCTCCCAAAGTGCTGGGATTACAGGCGTGAGCCACTGTGTCCAGCATGCTTTTCAGTTTTGAAGGTTACTATGCCTGGAATGTTTGTGTCCCTCCATTGTTTGTGTGGAAACTTAATCCCCACTGTGGTAATAAGAGGTGGGGCCTTTAGGGAAGTGACTAAGTCATGAGGGCTCTGCTCTTGTGAATAGGACTAATGCCCTCATATTAATAAAAGAGGCTTTAGAGAGCTGCCTGGGCCTTCCATCTCTTATGCCATGTGAAGACACAGCCGTTCATCCCTTTTGCCCCTTTCACCACATGAGGATGCAGCAACAAGGTGCAATCTTGGAAGCAGAGAGTGACCTCATCAGACACCAAATCTGCTGGTGCCTTAACCTTGGATTTCCCAGCCTGTTGAACTGTGAGAAGTGAATTCTGTTGTTTATAAATGACAATCTTTGGCCGGGCGTGGTGGCTCACACCTGTAATCCTAGCACTTTGGGAGGTCGAGGCAGGCTAATCACCTGAGGTCAGAAGTTCGAGACCAGCCTGGCCAACATGGTGAAACCCTATCTCCACTAAAAATACAAAAAATTAGCCAGGCATGGTGGCGTGCGCCTGTAATCACAGCTACTTGGGAGGCTGAGGCAGGAGAATCGCTGGAACCCGGGAGGCAGAGGTTGCAGTGAGCCAAGATCACACCACTGCATTCCAGCCTGGGTGACAGAGCGAGACTGTCTCAAAATAAATAAATAAATAATGACAATCTGTGATATCTTGTTATAGTGGCAGAAATGGACTGAGACAGAGGTTTTAATTGATACATCCTAAAGCTCAGGGATTCTCTCCTCAGGAGTGCCAGTCTACTAACAAGCCCATCCAAGAGAAGTCCAGGTGGCACAGGGAAGGGGAAAAAGGAGTTTCTGGAGATGGCAGTGTCTGGAGGTGGCAGTGAGTGCAAGGCCAGAGGGGCATTGTAGGGAAAAGAAAGAGATCAGACTGTTACTGTGTCTATGTAGAAAGGGAAGACATAAGAGACTCCATTTTGAAAAAGACCTGTACTTTGAATAATTGCTTTGCTGAGATGTTGTTAATTTGTAGCTTTGCCCCAGCCACTTTGACCTAACCACTTTGATCCAATCTGGAGCTCACAAAAACATGTGTTGTATGAAATCAAGGTTTAAGGTATCTAGGGCTGTGCAGGACGTGCCTTGTTAATAAAATGTTTACAAGCAGTATACTTGGTAAAAGTCATCGCCATCCTCTAGTCTCAATAAACCAGGGGCACAATGCACTGTGGAAAGCCGCAGGGACCTCTGCCCTTGAAAGCGGGGTATTGTCCAAGGTTTCTCCCCATGTGATAGTCTGAAATATGGCCTCGTGGGATGAGAAAGACCTGACCATCCCCCAGCCCGACACCCGTAAAGGATCTGTGCTGAAGTGGATTAGTAAAAGAGGAAAGCCTCTTGCAGTTGAGATAGAGGAAGGCCACTGTCTCCTGCCTGCCCCTGGGAACTGAATGTCTTGGTTAAAACCTGATTGTACATTTGTTCAATTCTGAGATAGGAGAAAAACCGCCCTGTGGTGGGAGGCGAGACATGTTTGCAGCAATGCTGCCTTGTTATTCTTTACTCCACGGAGATGTTTGGGTGGAGAGAAACATAAATCTGGCCTACGTGCACATCCAGGCATAGTACCTTCCCTTGAATTTAATTATGACATAGATTCTTTTGCTCACATGTTTTTTGCTGACCTTCTCCTTATTATCACCCTGCTCTTCTACTACATTCCTTTTTGCTGAAATAATGAAAATAATAATCAATAAAAACTGAGGGAACTCAGAGATCGGTGCCGGTGCAGGTCCTTGGTATGCTGAGCGCCGGTCCCCTGGGCCCACTGTTGTTTCTCTATAGTTTGTCTCTGTGTCTTATTTATTTTCTCAGTCTCTCGTCCCACCCAACTAGAAATACCCACAGGTGTGGAGGGGCAGGCCACCCCATCAGGCATGGCCAGCCTGGCTGTGGGGTCAGGTGCGTTGGGGAGCTCTGGGGGCAGGGGCCACTCAGGCTCTCAGGGGGAAGGCTGGGCTGAGGATGAGGCTCCTATTCTAGGAGGGCAGTCATCAGGGGATGGGAGTGCACTGTTCTCCCACAGGTCTTTTTTCCCCTTTTATTTTATCTCCTCTTATTCTACCAAGGTCCTTTATAGTTTCAGAGATTCTCAGCCAAGCAATAAAAAACTAAGTTACTCAAAGAGCTGATTCTCTCCACTCTTAATTTGGGAGAAGCATTGTTTTCATCCAAGTTTTAGTGCCAGTTGGAGAACTGTGGAGTGTTAGAGGGGTCCTGCTCATGTAGCTGCTTCCAGCCCCTGCAGCTCCTCACCCTTCTGCTGTAGCTTGCCCTTCTTCTCATTCAGTGGGGCCTGTAGCATCAGGGCCCATCTTGCTCTTCCCCCATTTCTTTGCCCTAAATGAGCCCTACCCCTGTGGGACAGCTCTGCCAGCTGCCTTACCCCCCTTTCCCAGGTCTCACGTCCTACCCTCACGCCCCTCAGCATACCCCTGCCAGGACACCCAGGCATCATCACCACCTGTGTCTGCCCCTGCTGGGAAGCTGTGCTTTCAGTTGCCCTGTTCTTCACCACGACTTCCTTCTTTTCATCATTTGGTCAGCTGTGCCCAACACCAGTTCCTTGACCATATGTGACTTCCAGTTTCTCTCTTTCTGGACTGGTTCTCTGTCTTCACTTCATCCCCTCCAGGTCAGACACCCAGTCCCTTTCTTCAACATTTTTGTGCCAGAATCATGGGTTCCCGGCCCATGCCCCTTGCTGCTACTCAGGGGCCACACTGGGGTGTTCCAATGACTCCATCCTTGGACCCAGTACCTGTAGGTTTCCGATGTCACAGAGCTGCTAAGCTAGCTTATGCCCCCTGGGGCCTCATGGCTCCAGTCAACCTACCAAACTTCACTATTCAATCATCTCTGCACCTCCTACGATGACAATTTCAACCTTCTTTACCTTACAGTTTCTCAGGTACAGAGCCTGGTTACTCACTTAGGCTGCAGGATTACTGACCAGCTACCTCATGCAGGAGGTATATTCTAGTCCCCGGGATACAAAAGCGAACAAGAAAACACCCATGGGGTTTCTATCCTGTAGTATTACTGTAATGCTAACTGATTCATATGTGCTATTGCCTTACCCACTCCTTTCCATCTTTCCCTACTGACAACGGTTGGCCAAGTGCTCACTCCACACTCTACGTGCAGAGAACATCATGGCGGGCAGGGCGTGATCAACACCCTCACTGAGTGGAGAAAACAACACAAATAATGAACATGCCCATCAATCACGTGGCGACAAGAGGTAGCAGGCCCAGGAGCCAGAGAGTGCAAGAGGGGACAGAGAAGACTCCAGGGAGGTGATATTGGAACCGGAGTGCCAGGAAGTGAGGTTGAGCCGGGAAGAGTTCCCAGTGGGGACCTCAAAGGAGACAGCAGGTGCAGAGGCCTGACGTGGGGTGGGGGCTGGGTGCTATGGCGCCTTGCAATGAGTGCGACCTGCAGCCCAGGCCACACAATGTCACTTGCAACCCCAGGAGGAAGAGAAATGCTTGACCTGCAGTTCACTCCTTGGGGTAGTCACTTAAGATCGTTACAGGGCAGTGTCTCCATTCCCAGAAACAGAAACCCAAACTTCTCCTTCTTAAGAGTATTTCCAGCCTGATCAACACACACATGGAGACATGATACGTGGAACATCATTCTCTGACACCTCCACTGAGGTGTGGGCAGAAGACTGTGGGAGGTCACCTCGGATCTGCATGGCGATGCCCTCAAATAATTGTCCACATTTGCATCCGATAAATGGAAATAATAACATATCTTCTAATGGGGACAAGGGTTGGCTTTTAGTCCCCCTTGGAGTCCACTGTTTTGATAGAGAAAAGGATGCTGGGCTGGGCACAGTGGCTCATGCCTGTAATCCCAGCACTTTGGGAGGCTGAGGCGGGTGGATCACCTGAAATCAGGAGTTCAAGACTAGCCTGGCCAACATGGCAACACCCCTATGGCAACATCCCTCTCAAAAACAAACAAAAACAAAAACAAAAAGAAAGAAAGAAAAAGAAAAGGATGCCTCTGGTGTTTTTGTCTTAAGATGCTTTCAAGTCACTTAGGAAAAATTAAGTACTTCTTAAATATATGCTGTGATTAGAAATAGGATGGCCCTAAAACATGGCACATGAAAGTTGTCCTCTTAAAAAAAAAAAAAAAAGAAAGCCATCAACTATTTAATGAGATTTTTATTGGATGGCAACATAGATGATGAATCTTGTTAGGAAAAGTCATTTCAACCATGCTGTCTCCAAAAAGAAAATCACCTCCAGGACTCCAGGGAAAGCACAGGCATTTCGTGGGCACTGCTTGGTGCCCGCCTGCTGAGCTGTTAGGGCTGGATTGGGGACTTGCCTACCTTTCTCCTGTGATCCTGATAGGCTTTCTCCCTTACATGCCACAGGTACTCACTGGCACAGGGAAAGGTCAGTCGGGGAGCTCCGTGCATCTCAGCAACAAAATCGTCTTGCTCCTTCCAGACAGAGGAGCAGCTGGGGCCTGGTGCAGCCCTGGAGACACTGTGTTTGCAGGGTCATGTGACAGTTGTCATGGCGTCCAAGGAGGTGGAAGAACGGGAGCCAGAAGACAGTCTGGGATTCTCAAACAACACGCGAAGAATAATGGTGAAGAGTGGGATCTTCTGCTCCACTGGGGTGTTTTTTTTTTTCAGGAGATCTTGGATAGTTTAGTGTTGCCATTTTGATGCCACTCCTCAGCTACAGAGGAAGGAGATAATCACACATAAGATCCGAGAAATTCTCCAACTAACCTTCCTTCTGCCCACCCTTCCTTTGCTCCTTGCTGTCTTCCTCTCCCCTACCTCTTTCTTCTCCTCCCCTTCCTCCCAACCTCTCCCGCTCTCCAGTTCTTTCCTTTCTTAATTACTACCTTTCTTTCTGCTTTCCTTATCTCCTTTCTCTTCTATCTTGAATAATTTATATAATTCGGATAATTCCAAAATATTTGTTTGAAGGTTAGGCAGCAGATCTTCCCTAATTTTTCTGATTGACTTGAAGATTAGTTATGCAAAGGCTTAGCTGTTTTAAGCCATCCTCTCTCCATTGCTTTAATCAGGTTGGGATGGGTTTTTCCTGAGACTAATGAAGTGAACATGATGCTAGGACAGCTGTCGGTCATTTCATCTTTGTTGAAGCCACATGCGCAATGTTGGCGATGACACATCAGAGGATTTGGTTAATGAGAAAATAGCATTATCATTTTCATGTCAGGCTGTGGTCTTCATTACACTACAGCTCTCATCACATGAGACTCCAGTGCAGAATCCATGGATGGGAACTCATTGTTCAGCTATGCATATGTGAGGAGCAGATACAGGGCATTTCATGAGAAATTTGCTCAGAATATTAGCAGGATTTAGTGGCTGCCAGTCTGAAAGAAAGAATCAGATCTGGAAGTAATAAGATGTGAGTGAAGCCAAAATATGACTTTATTTCCTCCCCTGCCACTCTTGAGGTGGCTGAGGTGCTCTGTATTCAGCTAGCTCTAATGATCTTCAACATTTGGCAGAAGCCTTTATAGGCTGTTAAAACTGTTGATTTAATGAAAATTTTAAAGTTGCCTGGGTTTTTGAAAAGAAAAATTTATTTTAATCCATAATTGTTCACAAGTATTAATTTTTAGATAACTTGCATATACTGTAGAATTTAGATGTAAGAATTCCTACCTAGAAATACAGCCAGCACTTTAAGACATAAGGCTTAGTTAAGATTTCTTAGCCTATACAATCTAAATGTTACATTCAGAGGAATTCTATTAGAATAATCAATTTCCTTTACTCTGATATTGTCATTGGTCAAAAATGACCAGAAAAAGCCTAATATTCAGTAGGTGCTCAACAAATACCTAATATTCAGTAGGTGCTCAACAAATACCTGACAGTCATGCTGATGGGAAGTAGTGCTGTCCATACTGTTGGCTGGTTCCTCAGCTGGGACTCGGAGTCAGACCGTGGGGCTGACCCTGCGTAGCCCTGTCTTCCCTTGTTCTTTCATCCTGTGTGCTGAGAAGCCTGACTGTGCTTGCTGCTGCCATCGGTTGGTGGATGGAGGAGTTAGGGCTGTGCTCTACATTTGCTCACACTCACATGGATAAAGCGTGCATTGAGGGCAAAGTGGACAAAATATGTGATGTTTGAAGTTTTTGTTTTTACAGTGTGGGGGATTCACAGTGGTTTGGATGCACACGCTGTTTTTGATGCTCCTGGTCAAATGAAGTGAGCTCAGGTCAGGGAAGGAGTCCCAGCTGCCACCCATGGCTGCCCACCCACGGCTGTCACTCACAGCTGTCACTCACAGCTGTCCACCCACAGCTGCCACCCTCAGGGAAGGAGTCCCAGCTGCCACCCATGGCTGTCACCCACGCTGTCCACCCACAGCTGTCACCCACAGGGAAGGAGTCCTAGCTGTCCACCCACGGCTGCCACCCATGCTGTCCGCCCACGGCTGTCACCCACAGGGAAGGAGTCCTAGCTGTCCACCCACAGCTGTCACCCACAGGGAAGGAGTCCTAGCTGTCCACCCACAGCTGTCACCCACAGGGAAGGAGTCCTAGCTGTCCACCCATGGCTGTCACCCACAGCTGTCCACTCACGGCTGCCACCCACAGGGAAGGAGTCCCAGCTGTCCACCCACAGCTGTCACCCACAGGGAAGGAGTCCCAGCTGTCCACCCACGACTGTCACCCACAGCTGTCCACCCACGGCTGCCACCCACAGGGAAGGAGTCCTAGCTGTCCACTCATGGCTGTCACCCACAGGGAAGGAGTCCTAGCTGTCCACCCACGGCTGCCACCCACAGCTGTCCACCCATGGCTGTCACCCACAGGGAAGGAGTCCTAGCTGTCCACCCATGGCTGCCACCCACAGGGAAGGAGTCCTAGCTGTCCACCCATGGCTGTCACCCACAGGGAAGGAGTCCTAGCTGTCCACCCATGGCTGTCACCCACAGGGAAGGAGTCCCAGCTGTCCACCTACGGCTGCCACCCTTGGCTGGCCTATGGTTACCTGCAACCCACTGACCACTCGACTCACGTCTGCTCTTGGACTTGACTGACAGCAGGGCCCATGGTACAGGATCTGCAAACATCAGACATGTTGCTAAAGACCCAGGAAACTCAATCACCCCCAACAACATGCTCTGGATTTCAGGGCACCCCAGGGCTCCAATCAAGTTTTGCTTCTTAAGATCAGACCAGACAAGCTAGTTAAGCAGCAGCTCCTTGGCATCTGTCCTGAGGACTAATGAAACACTGACAAGGGCTTGCACACATGGAGGAACACTGCATGGAAGTGAGCTGCAGTCTGGGGTCTAGTGTTGAGAAGCAGTGCTGACTTCCGTCGTGCACCTCCGTTCCGGGATCCAAGCCATGGCACCACACTGCATTTTGTGATTTCTATATTAAGTGGAGAATTATTTTTTATACTGGGCTAGGTTTGGATGTTTGGTATTATATAGTTTCTACTTATATTCTACAGAAAATAAATACCAAAGCCTATTTTTGACTTGGATTATCCAGATTATACTTGGGTGTTCAGCTCCTGCCTTAATCAATATTTTGGCCCAATATTAAGTTTAATGTTGTGTTTCTTAGAAATGCCTTGAAATGTCACCAAGTGATGTCCTGAAATGTGGAGGCCGTTACATAGAACAGCTTATTATGTTGCATGCAATATGTAAAGTATTTGTTATATGACACATATTAACTGTCTTTAATATTCATAATTCTTTTCCTGTGTCCTTAACTCTAAATCCAAGCTTTGATTTTTCTGTTCTGCCCTCCCACAAAAGGCCGCATCTTCAAAACCGAGCAGCAACTTCGTTCTCATTCTGCAGAAGAGTGGTTTACAAACAAATCTCCAACCATTTCAAATTCACTCAACCTTCAACCTTTGGAGGGCAAATGTGCTCGCAAACATTGATTTCCAGAAAAGGTAACTGTGTCTCCAATACCTTCCATGTAGTGCAAATCACTCGAGAACTGAGCTAAAGAAGCTGGGAGTCACCACCACCAGGAACTGCCACGTGACCTGATTAAGTCGACCCTTCCACTGAACAAAGCCAGAGTCCTGGAGGCCATCTCGCATATACTGAAGAGCCCACCCAGGAGTCGGGAATTTTGAGGCTGTGGTCAAAGAAATCTGTCAGACCCCCGAGCCAGCACTCAGAGGGCTTCTCCTGAAGGCACTCAGGATCCCGGCAGTGGGGTCTTTGTGGGGGATGGGGCAGGTGGGCAGTCTTCATAGGAGCCGAAGTCTTCACCCTCAGGAAAAGGTGGATCAGAAATAACCCATCCTTCAACAACTGCCAGGTTACAGCAGAGCAGGGGACAAGACAAGGAAGAGCCCTGTGGCCCAGGTTCACACAGTTGCAAAATTAGCTTAACGTCAGTGCCTAAAAAACCCTCAAGTCGCAAAATTATCTTAACGTGGCCCTGGACTGATGACATCTCAAGATGCTGCCAACTTTCCAGTGTCTCAGTGCACCAAACATCTTGCAAAGTGAATCAATCCTACAGAGAAGACATGGCCAGCACCACGGGAACCTCAGAGCAGATGGCTCAGACATAGATGATAAGACTCACTCTCTGCTTAAAGGCACAAAAGACAAAATCGGAAATAGCTGCAGAGTACAGGAAACCATAAAAGTTTTCAATACAGAAGGAATGTTTACAACATTTGCAAAATTTGATCGTACGCTGGGCCATGAAAAAGTGTCCACGTGTTTCAAAGGGCTGAAATCATACAGATAATGTTCACGGTGGCAGAGAGCCAGGAATTCATAACAAAAGATAACCGGGAAATCCCATGTTTGGAAACTAAGCAATGCAATTCCAAAGTCAGGAACAAGACAGGGATGTCCCTGTGGCCTTCCCTGATACAAGAGGAGCTCTTTGGATTAAGTGGTTTAATGTGTTAGGGGTCTTGAACTGTCCACCTAAAAGGAAATTCAGAGGAACAGGCTCTCCAGAACAAATAAATTTAAGTGGGAATAGCAGGGGATTGCATGCTATGATAGATCACAGGTACACTGGAGGGGCCAGGGCCAAGGGGAGATCTTTAAAGACAGAGAGAACTCCACAGAAGCTGCTTTGTAACAAAAATCACTGGTTAGCAGAGCTTGTCCCAGAGCTGGCGTTAGCTCCTTGTGCAGGCCGCTCACCTGTAATACCCACCTGTCTTGAGGAATTTTCGTGCAATGCATCCTGATATGGGCGAACCTGAGGCCCGTGCAAGGGTGTCTTGAGATGAGGCTTGTCCAGGTGTTTGTGTATGAGGGCGCCCCGTCATGGCCTCCCCACCCCATTTTGTTAGGGTTTGATATAAGTGAACCTATTTTGGTACTAGCAACTTTCACAGAACAGAAGGAGTTCAATTTGCTGGTAATTAGTCGTGGTGGTGTTAACTGCAGCCTTACTCATGCAATCACTTCTCAAGAACCCTATTCCTGCCACAATTCACTTAGGTCTCGATCCCACTCTGGAAATAGTCTTAAAAAATTGATGCAGAAGCATGGGAAAGCTGAGTGTATAAACACATGAATTCCAGTGTCACCGGTTTACTGCTGCACAGAGCTGGAGCTGGGCCCACTCCACACAGAATGTGATGGGGTGTGGTGCAGCCACTCTTGTGATGACTGGAAAGACAAACCCAGCAGATATGCACAAAACTGCTCCTTTTACCAGTAAGTGGGAAGCTGAGCCCAGAAGACACCTCGGAAAAACTTCCTCTTACTAGCACGTGAGAAGCTGAGACTGGAAGGCACCTTGGTAAAGTTAATTTGTTATAGGTGTGTTAAAGCAACTAAATATGGCCCAAGAAGGACTCTGTACTTCTAGAGTTATGAGTCCTTGTGGATAAACTGCAGCCTAACTTAATAGGTAGACAAGATTGAAAACCTAATTTAGGAGTCTGTGCCTGTAACAACAGCTGAGTCTTGGCCAATCCCAGCAGCTGTACTTCAACCACTCACCCTACTGAGTGTCCAAACTGTGTTCAAATAAGGCAAACCCTGAGCTGTAACCAATCCAGCTGTCTGTACCTCACTTCCAATTTCTGTACGTCATTTCCCTTTCTTTGTCTACAAATCTTCTTCCACTACATGGCTGTCCTAGAATCTTTTTGAATCTGCTGTGATTCTGGGGGCTGTCCAATTCGCGAATCCTTCATTGCTCAATTAAACTCCTTTAGATTTAATTCAGCTCAAGTTTTTCTTTTAATAGATGGTGTCAGAAGTGGGATCTGATATTGTAGGGGTTATAAAATTTGGCTTTTGGATGGAAATTCACAGGGATTTTTGTGTTCTACCCCTTTGTTTCATTTTCCCTGTGCACTTAGGTAGAAAAAAATCATTGGTGTATTAGTCTGTTTTATGCTGCTGATAAAGACATACCTGAAACTGGGAACAAAAAGAGGTTTAATTGGACTTACAGTTCCACATGGCTGGGGATGCCTCAGAATCATGGCGGGAGGTGAAAGGCACTTCTTACATGGTGGCAGCAGGAGAAAAATGAGGAGGAAGCAAAAGCAGAAACTGCTGATAAGCCCATCAGATCCTGCAAGACTTACTCACTATTATGAAAATAGCATGGAAAAGACCAGCCCCCATGATTCAGTTACCTCCCGATGGGTCCCTCCCACAACACGTGGGAATTCTGGGAGATATAATTCAAGTTGAGATTTGGGTGGGGACACAGCAAACCATATCAATTGGCTAAGTTAATCAAGGGAATCTGAGGAAAGCCAATATTTTAGGTAAAAATAGGATCCTTTTTTTTAAAATTATACTTTAAGTTGTGGGGTACATGTGCAGAACATGCGGGTTTATTACATCGGTATACACATGCCATGGTGGTTTGCTGCACCCATCAACCTGTCATCTACATTACGTATTTCTCTTAATACTAATGCTATCAAAAATTGGATCCTTAATTTCTAGAAAACTGAGTTCCTTCTGGCTTATACATTAGGCCTGGGAGGCCATGAAGTCTTAAAGAAATGGCAAAATCTTACTAAAGGTAACTTACAGTGGAATGTTCCAAATGAACAATGCACAAAAGTGCATTTAAAAATGAGGGTTCACAAATTAGTCTCATCTAGGGATGCATATTAATATGTGGAAGCTTTTAGAAAGATTTAGAGATGAGGGGGCCAATCTGGGGGCAAGTTTGAGCCTTGCCAGTTTGATATTGGGGGCAAAGCAGAGTGGCTAATGTCTATGTTTTGTCACATGTATTTTGCTCTGGCCAGAGCAGAAAAAGATAATTTTCCTTTGTGCTGTGGCTTGGCTGCAGTGGCTTGGTGCAGCAAGCCGGGTCACTAGGGCCCCTCAGGGAAAGGGAACCCAGAAGCCTAGCATGCTGACAAAAGGCTAAGGATTTCTCATGAGTCAGAGAAATCCTGGCCTCTTTTTCTCTGTGCAAACTGGTTAAATGAATAGTAAAAATCACTGTTTATCTCCTCTGTAAAGTTTTAGTTAATATGAAAAAGAATTCTGAGGCTGGTCTTAAACTGTAGTGAATCTGGTGTGCTTTGTGTGTCTTTCTGTATTGTTCTGTCATTAAAAGGGGTACCTTAGGATAAAATGCATGCCTAAAACGCCATAAGCCCACTATTCAAGATGCAAACTGGTCAGTTATAAACTTTGCTTCAGGTCCCTGAAAGAAGAAAAAGAAAAAAAAGTAGATGAGGTCTCCATCTTGTCTTAAACGTCCCTGGGGGCTTGAGCTTGTAACCACATGGAAATGTTTTCCTCAGTCTCTCCATCACAATGGCTGCCAGGTTCACGGTTCAATTCCCAGCTTAGGGAATGAGTACCTTCTGATTGATATTTGGGTGACATTTGCCATTTTTAAATCCTCTTCCCCTCCATGAACAGTCTTGAATTTTCCTTTCTGTAAGCACAAAAATATTGGCTGTTTGGCCTGGCTAAAGTTGGGTAATCAGAAATTTAAAAGAACTTTTATTAAACAGTGCTCAGCTTAATTAAAAGTGGTTATTCAAGTTCCTAGAGCCTGGGACTCCTTGAGAAAAACAGAGGCACCAGAGACCCTTTCCTTGCCCCGTTCTTCCAAGGACTCGACTCTAAACCAGTAATCCAATAAAGAAACTAACAAACTGGTAAAAGAAAACTTACAACTACTGTAATAATCTTCTGTCTGCCTGTCCGTGTAGTTACATATGTGTTGTGTATGTAATGTTTATATGAAAGAGCTCTAATTAATTGATTTAAATAAAAATAAGCACTTCGATGAAATATTTTTAAAGAAAAATAAAAACTAATGCCCTTTAGTTCACATGATTTTAATAATCTTTGGGAAATAAAAAGTTCTAAAGATTATTGGCAAAAATAAAGACATTTGGTCTAAATTATGCAGGTCAAATACTAGGTTCACTAAATGCTTTAAGGGGATAAACTGCCTTGACTTTTAAGGCCTGGGGACATGTGGAATTCCATTTCATAATATCAAGTGTTTTAAACTTTTAACATATTTGATAGGCTTCTCAAAATCGTATGTCAGTCTTAAAATGGTCTTTTCTGACCTCCAACTTTGGGATGCTACAGAGGGCCCTTGAAACATCCAAAAGAGAGGTCAACAGGATTATCTGACATGTTAAGTTGCATGGGGAGCATTGTTAAAATGAAAATAGTGTTTAATCTTCAGGTTATATTTTAGTGAATTATATTAATATATGTTCCAAAATTGTATGGAATTTCTAAAATTCTAATATGTCTGAGTATATGCTATCAATCATAATTATGGTTATTATGTTAAGTTATTGTAGACCACAGAAATAACCAAATTTCCTAGCTTAAGTGTTAAAGTTTCCTAGTTATAGTGTTTTTAACTATAACTATTTATTTTATTTTATTTCATTTTTTTTGAGGTGGAGTCTGACTCTGTTGCCCAAGCTGGAGTGCAGTGGGGTGATCTCAGCTCACTGCAACCTCCGCCTCCCAGGTTCAAGTGATTCTCCTGTCTCAGCCTCCCAAGTAGCTGGGATTACAGGCACCCACCATCACATCTGGCTAATTTTTGTATTTTTTAGTAGAGATGGGGTTTTGCCATGTTGGCCAGGCTGTTCTCAAACTCCTGACCTCAGGTGATCTACCTGACCTGGACTCCCAAAGTGCTGGGATTATGTTTTTAACTATAACTATTTAAAGTCATTTCCACAGTTAATTGCTTAATGCTGATGCAGTTTCTGAAAAGTTCAAAAGCATGGTGTCTTTTAGGATGTTCATGAAAGGATGGAGAGGACACTGACAAGCACTCCTGAATACAGGTTTCTAATAACTTTAGAATCATATCATTTGAACTGCATAACAATTCCTGGAACTGTAATGAAAAGACCGACTGGGTTATCAAACTGCTAACTCAAGAAGGACAAAAATTAATTGAATACCAATGAAATACTTTGCCAGATTTTCATGCTAAATCAGCCAATACTGAAATTGTTTAGATATACAATTTGAGTGAAATCTATGGTCTAAGTCAAGTTACCTATGATAACCCATTAGTTAACAGTGCTATGCACCTCATTTGGAGAAACAACTGTTATTCAAGAGGACATAAGTCCAGTGTTAAGCATGGACTCATGGAGAACCAGGATGGCTTCCTTGTCCTTCCCGAGTCCTTAAAGCTTTTATTATTAAGAGTTCTGCATTCCATGACTCATCATGGAAAAGATAAAATAATCCAACTTAAATATATTGATGTGGTGATTTATAAATTGCAAAAATAGTTTATAACCAATGTTTGGTTCCATATTCCTGGGAAAACAATCAAAGCTTCAGATAAATTTGGTTATCTGATGGGCCATTTAAACATTTATTAAGGAATTTCATTCAACTGTCATTTTCAATGCATGTTTTCTGGTTGTATAAAAGCCTTCCCATGCGAGAGGACTGATATTATAACACTAAGTTATTGTGCCACAGTGTATTTTCATCAGGTAAAGGAAGCTTCTTTATGGTTCACTCAGGACAGTCAACCTCCTCACAATCTAGAAAGCAAAGATGGGATCTTCTGAGAACGTCACAGAAAGACTGCCATTGCCATCCTCACTGCAACAAAACTTTGGAAACTTGAACCTTGAGTTCATCATCTCACAACTGAGAAGGGTCCCACCACACTCTTGGAACTGGACACCCATTGGAACCCTTAAGGTAAAGCTAACCAGGGAAGTTTCTCCCCAGAAGTAGTTGGCATCCTTGATGTGACCAACTTTTCCCAAGATCACAGATCAAGAATTCTATCACAAGACTCTTAGTTTTGAATATTTTCTCCTTGCTTATGCCTCTATGAACAATAGAAATGGAAAGGGGATCTGTTGTGTGCACTTATGGGGTATACTTTTATTTGTGAAGGGTTTTGCAGCCAGTCTTATACATGGACAATCTTATACTTTGATAGATAAAAGATGAAGGCCTGATGTAGGTGAGAAACTTTAATGGTACATACATTGCCTCATAATCAGTCAGAAACAGAACACTGATTAACTCTTCTTAACCCACATCATGAGTTAAAGAGAACATTGCCAGGAAGCCTTCACTCTTCTGGAAGGGCATCATTTGTTAGGTCCTTGTTTCCATTGTTTGGAGTAAAAGAGGCGATGTAGAAATTTATCCCTCATGATAGGCTCTATAGCAGATTCTACTGAAAAGCTACGGTTACACAACAAACTTTAAATTCTCTTATAAAAGTTATGCTGAAAAGTGGCTAAAAAGAGAAATATCTGTGCAGTTGCTGGCACTTATGGCCTATGAAGAAAATATCGGGTATTACAGAGATTCAGTCAAAGGAGATTAATGAAAAAACCACTTAGTCAAGTGAGTGGACTCCTTATCTAGCTCATTCTTTGATCTATTTGATTTTAGGAGGTTTGGTTTATGGGGACCCTGGGTAAGGAGTATATTGCAGACTCTTGGTATTAGCCTCCCAATAGTCATAATAATAGTCTCCCTGGTGCACTGTATTCTCTCAAAGGTTTTAAATGTTTGCATGCAGCTATCATTAGAATGTCAAATGGTCTCTCTTCAACTGGAATGACTAGAGCTGAAAGAAATGTGTGACCATGAGGACACCATAACCTATGAGGGATGTGCTGAGACCAGAAACTCAAAATCATGGTAACTGAGAGCAGCGCTAATGCCCTAAGTTTTGGTCACACTCTTACCTAAGTGAGAACCTGACCAAAAAGGGGGAATTTATTTTAAACAAAATGATGGGAGGACATTGTTTTGGACTGAGCTCATACAATAGGCCCCAACAGACCAAATCACACAAAAATAGAGCTGCTTGTGCTAAATGTGACATAATCAAACAAAGACTTTAAGGAAACGCACAGATCCTAGGACAGAACAGACCAGGTTTTTTTTCCTCCTGTAAACAGGACGTTCAGTATGAGGAGGTCCCTTCTGTTCAGTCCTTGTTCTTACCTTTGCAAAACTCACTGTCCTACTATTTTCCAGTGGGTTTCAAGACCAAATAAGCACATTTACTATGGTGATAGTGACATCGCTGACTAAAGTTTTGGTTAATCTCTCAAAAATTGAGAAAACGACCGAAAGAGGGGAATTGTTAAAGCAAACTAAATATGTCCTGAGAAGGTCTCTGTACTTCTCTATTTGAGTCCTTGTGGATGAACTGCAACCTGACTTAATAGGTAGACAAGATCGAAAACTTAGGAGTCTGAGCCTGTAACAATCACTGAGCCTTGGCCAATCCCAGTGGCCGTACTTCAGCCACTCACCCTGCTGAGTGTTCAAACTGTGTTCAAATAAGGCAAACGCTGAGTCGCCAGCTGTTCTGTACCTCACTTCCAATTTCTGTACATCGTTTCTCTTTTTTTTTGTCTATAAATCTTCTTCTACCACATGACTGCACTGGAATCTCTTTGAATCTGCTGTGATTCTGGGGGCTGCCCAATTCGTGAATCCTTCATTGCTCAATTAAACTCCTTTAGATTTAATTCAGCTGAAGTTTTTAACAGGTGAGAAGAAAGCCATTTTAAAGTTTTTATCATTTTGTGTGGTTAATTAAAGAAAATCTATTTGATGTGCAAACTAGGCCTTGATCACATCTTTACAGCCGGCCCCTTCCCCACTGACACCATCTCATACCCACTGAGCTTAGAAATTCAAAAAAACACAAAACCACTGCCTGCAAGCCCACCCTGCTCACAAGACGGATTCTCTTATAAAGCAAACAAGAGTCCCTCGGCCGTCGGTGTCTGAACAGCCCCTCCCTGGGCCCTCATGGTGTCTGACCGCCTGGCTGGCGAAGGCGTCCTTGCTTCCTCAGCCCCACATTGTTTCAGGCCTTGGATGTCCCAGGGAATCACAGAGAGGAGACCACAGACAGGAAGGCACCAGACACTCAACTTCCAGGGCCCTGCAGGCTTCCCAGGAAGGCTGCCTGGGAGGGAGGCCAGGCACCATTCCTGCTCTCTGCTCCAAGCCAGCTGAGTGGGGAGGTGATCTGAACGTTCAGTTGGCTTTTGCCGGGAAACCTGGGCAACCCTGATGCTGGGGCAGCCATGCCAAGAGCTCGCAGCCCATGGTGAGGACAGGGGCAGGGGCTGCAGACCCATGCACGCAGAGCGCACACCAGAGCTGGAGGCTGCCTGGTTCCCTTACTGTCTGCAAAAGCACCATGTCCTGCCTGGGGTCTCCACCTCGGTTCCTTTTTTTATCTGGCCATAGAAAGCAGTAAGACTTTCAGAACTGAACAACAACAGCTTTTGTGCTATTTTGAGCAGCTATTTTTTTGTCCCTAGTTACTCGTCCTCAAGTCTGGCCTTAGGCAAAGCTCATGTCATCTGCAGGGGACGGTCCCTCCAGGGCTGGGGCACAGGCTGGAAAGCAGCCAGGCCCTGGAGGAGAACCCATGGGCACTGCCTGCCAGGAAGGCAGAGGGCAGCTGAGGCTGCAGGCGGGGGCGGGGGCGGCGCGAGGCACAGAAGCCTTTGATGCTCAGACCCGTGTGTGCTGAGCCATCTCAGCAGCCCTTGGAGCCTGGGCTCTGCAGGGTCCCACAAAGTAGACAGGATGTGTGTGTGTGCTTCTGAGCCCTGGGGACTGTGTCCAGGAGACCTGCAAGATGCCCAGTAAGCTCTCCAGCCCACAGAGAGGGGACAGGATCCTAAACTCTCAGCCCACGGCCCCTTGTTGCCATCTTAATGCAGATGCAATGGTAAAATAAATAAGCCATTTTCTCCATCACAAAACCAGGAAGCAGTTCATGAGTATTTTTGGCAACATATCCTTCCCTTCAAGAAAAGGAGAAAATTGAATGAAATACAAACTGCACCCTCTCCTCTAACTGAGAAGGAAAATGAAATTGAGAAGAAAGTAAGTATTCGTCTGGTTAGTAAAGACGTCTGATTAAAGGGTCAGATGTCCTAGGTGGGAACTGTCACTGTGACCAGGAGGAGGTGTGGATCCGAGGTTTCATTTCTGCTCCAGCTTGGCGGCTTGGGTCTAATCCAGCAACTGTGGCTCCTCAGTCCGTCCCATCTTAAATGCCTCCGCTGCACCAAGACCTCTTCCCGCTTCTCCTCCTCCTCCTCCCCACAGAATTGCTTATCATGATGGCCACTAACCTGGAGAGAGTGACTCCCAGCAGGTATTCCAGACGGAATCCCTGATTAAAGCTGTGCATACTGCCAAGCTTCCCCCCGTTTTCACATTTTAACGCAGTCCTAGGTGGGAGCGGCCTATCACCTAAGAGGCAGAGTTTAGAAGGCCACTGATGAAAAGTGATACTTTGGGTCAAAGAATTCTGTGCTGTGGGGAGCTGTCCTGTGCATTGTGGGATCTGGGTGGCACCCCTGGCTTCTGGGAGTCTATGGATGTAGAGGTGCCTCACATCCAGTGTGACAGCCCAAAGAGTCTGCAGGCATTGCTGTCCCCTGGGGAGAGATGGCAACAAAAATCAACCCCAGTCGAGAACCACTCCATCAATCTAATGGGTTAGAGTTCAGACTGAGCACCTAGGTTGGTTCTGAGGGAGGTTGTTTTGGGAAGGTTGGCCTATGACATCCGAGCAGATAGTCGCCTTTTATGCGGGTGACATGGAGACCACTTTCTTCACCTTCCAAGCAGGCTAGGAAGGGCTGACTGGCCAGGCAGGCTGTAGTCCTGAGAAGGTTCGAGTGAAGGCACTCTGCCCTTTGCCAGGGTCTGTGCATGGTGAAGGGGCCGTGTGGGTGGGCTGGGGTGAGGAAGACAGGCGTGAGGGTGAGCTGGGAAGCTGGGGGCAGGTGGTCTGGTGTGCGGTGTGATCGCTCCCACACCACTCGTCCCCAGGATGGTCAGTGAGCTCTCAGCACCGAACTGCATGTCTGTTTCCTTGTGGGAACTTAGCGTGCGCCCGCCAGTAAATTATTTTCACATTATTTTCTTACTGGGGCTCATCATCTCTTCCATGAATGGGAAGTACGAACTAAGCACATGCTCCAGCATGCACCCCAGACGGCGACGAGGACACTTGTGCTGGCAGCAGGGCAGGTGGCAGGAACCCCGGCCAGGAGCCCAGAGACACGGGGGACTCCAGCTCCGCGTGTCCCTGGGAGGCTGCTTGTCTTCGGACCTCAGCGTCCACATCAGTAAAATGCAGGGCGTCACATCATAGCTGTGTCACGAGAGGCGAATAAGACCAGAGGTAGAAGCACTGGGAAAGGACGGCACTCCTGGGCCTCGGGCTGAACGGCGGAGGAGCTGGGTGCCTCTGGCTTCCATCCTCCTTGAATCAAGTTCTTGCCATAAATAGCACAGGGACATGCACTGTGCCTTCCAGAAGCAGCACCTTTGAATCGGGGGCAACTCAACTCTAACTTAGACAAAGTGGTTGAGATGAGCTGAGATTTACCTTTTTCCATAATAACCTTTACCTTTTGATTCTAATTCTGCCCACTGAAGTCACACTGAAGAAACGATGTCCTTCTGCACACGAGGCCCCTCAGTATTGAAGACAGCAGAGCACACATCCTTCCCCCATTTGCCTCTCCCTAGGCCACGCTGCCTCAACCCCTGTAACTCTTCCTGCGTGGCCAGGGAAGCATTGCTTGGAGCTGTAATTCACAGTGGCGGTCAGAGGCAGGGAGGAGAGGGTCCCTCCCTGGATGCAGAGTCCGGCGGGGGTGCTCAAACAGTGCATGCCCCCTCCCCACCTAAGGGGCTGATGAGCCCCCTTGGTCCCGGCAGCCCGCTCAGTGCCACATGGTCCCCTACGTCCCCCTGCCAGGTATGGAAGGAGCACTTCTACCAATGGAATGTGAATGGTGTAGAAACAAACAAAAAAAAGCAAGAACCGTCCAGTCCTAGTCTAGGCTCGTGTTTTCAGTAAAGAAACTGTGTCTCCCAGGAGTTGACAGCATCTGCTTGAGGGTGTACAGCTCCCTCGTCACTGGCGAAGGCTGGTGAGGGTGCAGCCTTCCTCACTCCTTATGCTTTTCCCAAACTCTGGGAAAAGCTCATCTCCGCTATCTTTCAGTTACATTCCCATTAGGAACGGGTGTTGTGGACGCCCTGCAGGGTGTCTGCCCAGCCCCCACGACCCACAACCCACCCAGTCTGCCCTGTTCTTGGCACATGACCACCCCTGCCCTCGGCCTGGGCCCAGCTGAATGGATCACAGAAATGATCTCTTTAGAGACTGGAAGTGTTGTTGGGGCGGAGCTGGTTCTCTCAGCATGTGGCTGGCACAGAGGCACTAGGAGACTGTGGGAGATGAGATGAGGGAGAGGCAGGGGAAATAGCCTTCAGGGGAGAGGACTTTGAGAAGACGGACCAAGAAGCAGGTCCAGGAGGCCTGATGGGCTCTGGGTGGCTTTTCCAGCCCTGGCTTTAGATCTGCAAGAAGTCCAGCTGCCCTGGGTCTGTGGCAGACTCTGCAGTCTTCCAGGAAACTCCTCTTCTGTCTGGAGCTGTGAACGGAGACTGTGCTGGAGGCGTTGGCAGTGAGGTAAAGTCACTCCTGTCTCCCCCCAGTTTTGTACATTGGTAATATTTGTCCTCCTGGAAAAATAGAGAGAGGAACCCCCGCCTTCTTTATTTTTTATTTTTATTTGTTTGTTTATTTTCAGATGGGGTCTCACGCTGTCACCCAGGCTGGAGTGCAGTGGCGTGATCTCCACTCACTGCAACCTCTGCCTCCCGGGTTCAAACAGTTCTCCTGCCTCAGCCTCCCGAGTAGCTGGGATTACAGGCACCTGCCACCACGCCCGGCTAATTTTTGTATTTTTAGTAGAGACAGGGTTTCACCATGTTAGCCAGGATGGTCTCAAACTCCTGACCTCAGGTGATCCACCCACCTTGGCCTTCCAAAGTGCTGGGATTATAGGCGTGAGCCACGGCACCCGGCTAACCCCTGCCTTCTTTAATAGAAAAATTCAGATTTCTAATTGACTGGCCTTCTTTATTTTCTTTTGCCTTCAGAAAAACTGGGAACAATATGGAAGATATTTATGCTCATGCTCCCAGTGAAGGAAATTTTTAAAGCCTCGAACTTCCTAGAAGAAGAGCTCTCTGTTGTGCCTCGATGGCTGCATGGCCGTTGCTTGCTAAGACCCAGCATCTGCAGTAGCCTCAGACAGAAATCCAGTCGCTCTGGCGAGTAGCCACACATCGCGGGTCACACTCTCCTGAGACTCTGGCGAGTAGTCACATATCGTGCAGCACAGTGGTTTTGAAAAAGGACCCCAGCGTCTCTCCTGAGATCCCTGCACTCTTCCCTGGCGGCCATCACTTCACCAACAGTGAGCTAAGTTCGTGACGCTTGTTTCTCTCAGGACAAAGCAGAGATTCAGATGTCGGAAAAGCACTGCAGGCACCTTATCCCTGAATCAGAGACTCCCTTGGTCTGCTTTATTTTTAAAGTAGAAACGGTCATTGTCAAAATGGCCCTCAGGCACAATATTTACACGGCAGACCCAGTCGCAGCCGCCTCACACCGAGGTCAAAGGGCAGACACAGAGCAGGAACCGTGAGCTCTGCGTCTCCTCCCTCTACCGAAGCCCTAGTGTTTGCACTGTCTTGACGAAACACCGAGGTATTTAAGTGGGAATAATATAGTTCCTTCTGTAGACAGCACAGCTGATGCTGTGGTCAAGGCAAAAATGTTAAAAAGTTTGGCCTTCAGTCGAGGACGGGCAGTTGTTGCTTTCCTGGAGGTAGCTGGACGCAGGCGACGGGTTTTCCTCCTGTGAGCAGCACAGCAGCCTGGGCGGGTGAGGAGGAGCCAGGCTGGGCAGGGCGGCTGTGGGTTCTCGACTTCCTCCTCCTATTCCGGGTGCCAGGGGCTGTTTACTGCCCTGTGAGAGCTTCCTGACAGCAGCTTCGCTGGCCCCTTCCAATCGAGTTCCTGCCCTCTCATCTTTGTGGAGACCACGCTGACTACGATTTCCGAAAATGTACTTGTTCTCTGCCAAATCCAAGGATTCCCACTCCCTCCCACCCATACCCTCTCCTCGCTTCTTCCCAGTTCTGCACACTCCCCAACTTGCTTCTGCACCAGGGGCCCCTCTGGGGAAAAGCAGATTTCCCTTGAGCTAAAGAAGTTTCAGTTCACCCAGGCTGGGTGTGCTCCTGCCAGGCTGTCCTGGAGGTTGTGGGCACGTGAGCATGGAAGGGGTCTGTGTGTTCCTCCACCCTCACCCAGAGCAGACCCTCTCGGCTTCGTGTAATATGCTGGTGTCATACTTAAGTCTGTTTGAAGAAAATGTCCCAGGACTCATATAAACGATAAAAACCGTCGTTCCAAGCAGCCCATGGCTGGCATCTTGAGTGCCAATGACGTGCTCCCTGAAGCTTTCCCTGGTGGGCACGAAGCAGCACTTCGCTCGTGATGGCTGATTTAAAACATGCCGGTGAACCGGACGACGGTGAGCACGACCCCCGCCCCCCGGCCGCTGTGGCCGCTGCGGGGAAGCCTGCGCGTGAGTGGGACGCACTTTGCCCTTCGTATTCTGAGGATAGAGGTTTGGCCTCTTAGTGAGGCCGTCAGAGTTTCCTCACAGCGTGAGGCGTTCTCAAATAAGAGACGAGAGGGCGCGACCGGAAGAGGAAGCCGCGTGACTGGTGGGGGCGGCGCCGCGCCCGCCTTGGGAAGCTGCGTGTGAGCAGAGGGATGGAAGAACGCGTGCATTTAACGTGGCTTCTGCTGGCTCCGCATGAAACGGGTTTCAGAACAAACTGTATCGGGTCCCTGCCACATGTGCGTTGATCTCATTGGAGGCCAACCTTTGCTCAGGAAACTGATTCACCCAGTGGGTGACAATCAGGAGGGGCACGGTGGGCCAACGTGAGTGTTCTCACAAGCTGGGGACTAACGACAAGGCAGTAGAACAATTGCGGGATGAGGGGGGGTCACGGTGAGTCCTGCTTTGAAAATGAGTCAGGAGTAGATACAACATTTGTAAAGATGACCTGCTACCCAAAGGCCTTTGGTAAAATTCAACATCCTTTCATGTTAAAAACTCTCAATAAACTAGGTATTGATGGAACATACCTCAAAAGAATAAAAGCCATTTATGACAAACCCACAGCCAATATCATACTGAATGGGCAAAAGTTGGAATCATTCCCTTGAAAACTGGCACAAAACAAGGATGCTCTCTCGCACCACTCCTATTCAACACAGTATTGGACGTTCTGGCCAGGGCAATCAGGCAAGAGAAAGAAAGGTTATTCAAATAGGAAGAGAACAAGTCAAACTGTCTCTGCAGATGATATGATCCTATATCTAGAAAACCCCATCATTTCAGCCCCAAATCTCCGTAAGCTGATAAGCAACTTCATCAGTCTCAGGATACAAAATCAATGTGCAGAAACCGCAAGCATTCCTATACACCAGTAATAGACAAGCAGAGAGCCAAATCTTGAGTGAATTTCCATTCACAATTGCTGCAAAGACAATAAAATACCTAGGAATACAGCTAACAAGGGAAGTGAATGACCTCTTCAAGGAGAACTACAAACCACTGTTCAAGGAAATCAGAGAGGACACAAACAAATGGAAACACATTGCACAGTCATGAACAGGAAGAATCAATGTTGTGAAAATGGCCATATTGCCCACAGTAATTTATAGATTCAATGCAATTCCCTTTAAACTACCATTGACGTTCTTCACAGAATTAGAAAAAACTACTTTAAAATTCATATGGGACCAAAAAAGAGCCGATATAGCCAAGACAATCCTAAAGAAAAAGAACGAAGCTGGTTGCTTTAGCTACCTGACCTCAAACAAGGCTGCAGTAACCAAAACAGCATGGCACTGGCACAAAAACAGACACATAGATCAATGGAACAGAATAAAGAACTCAGAACAAAGACTACACATCTTCAGCCATCTGATCTTTGACAAACTTGACTAAAACAAGCAATGGGGAAAGGATTTCCTATCTAATAAATGGTGCCAGGAAAACTGGCTAGCCATATCCAGAAAATTGAAACTGGACCCCTTTCTTACACCTTATACTAAAATTAATTCAAGTTGGATTAAAGACTTAAATGTAAAACCCCAAAGTATAAAAACCCTAGAAGAAAATCTCGGCAATACCATTCAGGACAGTCACGGGCAAATATTTCATGATGAAATCACCAAAAGCAATTGTAACAAAAGCAAAAATTGACAAGTGGGACCTAATTAAACTAAAGAGCTTCTGCACAGCAAAAGAAACTGTCATCAGAGTGAACAGGCAACCTACAGAATGGGAGAAAATTTTTGCAAACTATCCATCTGACAGAGGTCTAATATCCAGAATCTACAAGGAACTTAAACAAATTTATAAGAAAAAAACCCAACAACTTCATTGTTAAAAAGTTGGCAAAGGACATGAACAGACACTTCTCAAAAGAAGACATACATGTGGCCAACAAGCATAGGAGAAAAAGCTCAACATCACTATCATTAGAGAAATGCAAATCAAAACCACAATGAGAAACCATCTCATGCCAGCCAGAATGGAGATTATTAAAAACTCAAGAAACAACGGATGCTGGTAAGGCTGTAGAGAAATAGAAATGCTTTTACACTGTTGGTGGGAGTGTAAATTAGTTCAACCATTGTGGAAGACAGTGTGGTGATTCCTCAAAGATCTGGAACCAGAAATACCATTTGGCTCAGCAATCTCATTACTGGGTATATACCCAAAGGATTATAAATCATTCTATTATAAAGATACATGTATGCGTATGTTCATTGTAGCATTATTCACAATAGCAAAGACATGGAATCAACCCAAATGCCCATCAATGATAGACTGGACAAAGAAAATGTGGCACATATACACCATGGAATACTATGCAGCCATAAAAAGGAATGTGACCATGTCTTTGCAGGGACATGGATGGCGCTGGAAGCCGTTATCCTCTGCAAATTAACACAGGAACAGAAAACCAAACGCTGCGTGTTCTCACTTATAAATGAGAGCTGAACAATGAGAACACATGGACACAGGGAGGGGAACAACACACACCGGGGCCTGTCGTGGGGTCGGGAGGCAGGAGAGCATCAGGAAAAATAGATAATGTATGCTGGACTTAACATCTTGGTGAAGGGTTGATCTGTGCAGCAAATCACCATGGCACACGTTTACCTATGCAACAAGGCTGCACGTCCTGCACATGTATCCCAGAACTTAAAATAAAATAAAATGAAATTAAAGAAAAAAAAAAGATGATCTGCTACAGAATGCCTTTCACAAGAATGCGACCAGGGATGAATTTACCCCCTGTGCTCAGCGTGACTGAAGCTCTTAGGAGAGCAGTAGTCTAATGTTCACCTCCACATTTTACAGACACCGAGAACACCATGAAGGGGGTCTTTGGAAGTGCTGGAATGCCCCCAGATGTCTGAGCACTCTGTCCTGTCCTGAACTCCCGCTAAGTGGAGGGCAGTTGCTGCTGGGCACCCTGAACACAGGGCCTCCCTCCTCTTCAGGCCCAGTTGGATTGAAACAAAGTCCAAGGAGAAACACGTAGCACCAAAGAGAACAGGAATAGAGGTGCTGGCAGATGAGAATGGCCAATGATTTCCGAAGATGGAAGGGGATGCAAGGGTGTGGGTGGTGGGGCAGGGTGAAGGGGCCCAGCCAGAGATGCTCAGAGATCAATGGTGGAGGCCAGGGTCATCTTGCTGAGGGACCCCAGAGTGGCACTGAGCTGGGAGGTCGAAGGGAGATAGATGTGGGGCTGAAAACGGGGTGGGGGCTGGTGATTCCAGTTGCCCGTGAACAAGTGCCTGGCAGTAGCCACCTCTGCAACCCGTGCCTGCGTCTGTAGCCCTGCCAAGAAGCCAGCAGGTTCCCAGGCAGCATCAGAAGATTCTTATTCACGGCTCTGGAGTCAGCAGCCTGGGTGTGGCCACAGCTTTTAGCATGGGTCTAGGGCCCCAGGGTAAAATCTTTTTTTTTTAAATTATACTTTAAGTTTTAGGGTACATGTGCACAACATGCAGATTTGTTACATATGTATACATGTGCCATGTTGGTGTGCTGTACCCATTAACTTGTCATTTACATTAGGTATATCTCCTAATGCTATCCCTCCCCCCAACCCCACAACAGGCCCCGGTGTGTGATGTTCCCCTTCCTGTGTCCATGTGTTCTCATTGTTCAATTCCCACCTATGAGTGAGAACATGTGGTGTTTGGTTTTTTGTCCTTGCGATAGTTTGCTGAGAATGATGGTTTCCAGCTTCATCCATGTCCCTACAAAGGACATGAACTCATCATTTTTTATGGCTGCATAGTATTCCATGGTGTATATGTGCCTTATTCTAGTGTGGATTGCAGTGTTTGGGGGGAAGGGAGAGATGCTAGCCTGCTGCCTGCCCCTCACCCATTTGTCCTAAATAAAGCACAGCCACGCCCCCTCTGTGGATTCCCTCCCAGCTCACCTTTCCACCTGGAGGACCCCACGGAAAACCCACAGTATCCCGTCTAAACGAGCCACTGGTTCTCAGACACAGGTGAGCAGGCTTCTCCAGGCTTTCCGAAGAAACCAGAGACAGAGGGGAGGATCCACAAAGGTGACAGCTGGCTGGGCGTGGTGGCTCACGCCTGTAATCCTAGCACTTTGGGAGGCCAAGGCGGGTGGATCGAGAGTTTGGGAGTTTGAGACAAGCCTGGCCAACATGGAGAAACCCTGTCTCTACTAAAAATACAAAATTAGCCGGGCGTGGTGGCGCATGCCTGTAATCCCAGCTACTCGGGAGGCTGAGGCAGGAGAATCGCTTGAACCCAGGAGGCGGAGGTTGCGGTGAGCTGAGACTGCACCATTGCACTCCAGCCTGGGCAACAAGAGTGAAACTCCGTCTCAAAAAAAAACGTGACAGCTGACCTCAGAGAAAACAGCTAAGTGGGAAAACAAAAAATGAAGTTAAAGATCTAATTACTGTCCTCAATATTCAAGAAAGTACGCATATCGGTAACATAAGAACAGAATACTACTTAAGAACAGACAGCAGGAAAGATGTTTAAAATATGATTTCTGAACTGAAAATCCCACGAAAGACATGGACTTCAGGGTCCAGTGAGGTTTCCAGAATATGCCTCAAAAAGACAGATGGAGAATTCTCAAGGAGAGAATTCCATGCGCTAAGGAAATGCCAGGCGAATAGGCTTCAGAGAAGAGAAGGGAGGCAGGACGCTTCCTCCACAGAGGAAACTTTCCGGAGCAGAAGGACAGGGCAGAGGCTGGTGGGGAGGTGGAGGCAAGCGAGGAGACCTAGGACAAGGGAGCGAAATGACACTTCCTCTCCTCTTCTGGGGAGAAAAACAATCAAAAGGAGAAAGAGAAACACAAACACATTTCAGTTACCATGGCACCAGGACTGGGAAGGGCCAGGGTGAAGGTCGGGGACCCCAGAGGAGGTGCACACCCCACGCGCAGCACCCACCCCATCCACGCCCAGCACCCACCCTTCCCCACCCCTCCACCCCCACGCCCGGCACCCACCCTTCCCACCCCTCCACCCCCACACTCAGCCCCCACCCCTCCCCACCCTCCACCCCCACGCTCAGCACCCACCCCTCCCCACCCCTCCTTCCTCATGCCTGGCCCCCACCCCTCCCCACTGTCCACCCACATGCCCAGCACCCACCCTCCCCACCCCTCCACCCTCATACCCTGCATCCCACACCCTCTCCCTCCACGTAACACCCTAACCCTACACCCCACCACTGGCCCTAATCTTCCATCCCCATGCCTCACACCTCCACTTTCCCCTTAGCCCCTTACCCTCATGGCCTGCACCCCACACCCCACCGCTCCCACAGCCTTCCACCCTCCCCCTCACACCCTCCCCTCCTCACAGCCCCACCCTCACCCTCACACCCTCCCCCTCCTCACAGCCCCACCCTCACCCTCACACCCTCCCCTCCTCACAGCCCCACCCTCACCCTCACACTCTCACATCAAACTCCCCCCACATTCCACCCCTCCCTAACCCCCCACCCCATGCCCCACACCTCCACACCCCACTCCTCCCCTGAGCCCCCCACTTCCACACCCCACAGTGGCACACACTACTGGTCCCTCGGCCTTCCACCCTCACACCTTGCACCCGCACACCCTCCCCCTCCCCCAGGCCCCTCCATCATGCCCCCACACCTACACCCTCTAACTTGACCTTCTAACTCCCCGAGTTCCCACACCCTGCATCCCACACCCCACACCCCACCCACCCCGTTATCCCCCACTGTCCCATGTCTCATGACCCACACCCCACACCCTTGCAGCCCCCTCCACCCCCAACCCCCCACTACAGCCCCCCACTCACCATAACTCCACACCCCACCACTTTGCCCCATGTTCCCAACCTCCCCAATCTCCCCATGCCCCACACCTTAACCCCCTAACCCTTATACTCCACCAGCACATCCAGCACCCAACCCCAACTGCAATCCCTACACACCTTCCACGTCCACCCCGCACCCCCACACGTCACGGGCCTCCCCACTCCTCAGAGCAAATGGAGCCTTGGGCCTCAGTGGTGGAAAGAGGAGGGTGAGCCTCAGCAGCTGCAGGAAGTAGCAGCCTCCTGGGACAGCTCATCTGAGGAGGACAGGCCCCCTTCATGAGAGAAGCCCCACAGGGTCTAGACACAGACAGAGTAAGGCATTTTTTTTTTTTTTTTTTTTTGAGGCAGAGTCTTGCATTGTCGCCCAGGCTGGAATGCAATGGCGCGATCTCAGCTCACTGCAACTTCCGCCTCCCGGGTCCAAGCGATTCTCCTGCCTCAGCCTCCTGAGAGTAAGGCACTTTTTAACAAGGGAAAGGGGCTGAGCGTGGGGCGGCGCTTGCAATCCCAGCACTTTGAAGGCCTAGGCAGGAGGTGCTTCAGCCTGGGAGTTGGAGGTGACAGTGAGCTAGGATCGCACCGTGGCACAGACAAACCAACAGACAAAAAACGGGAAAGGCACAAATGAAACAATGAGAGCAGCAAAGAAGTGTGGCCACAAGGAGAAGGAAAACTGAGCAAACATATCTCCTGGAACGAAAACATCAACCTTCCAAATCAAGACACAGCCACAGTGGAACACAGAATGCTTAGTGAAATTTTTAAAAGAGGAATTGTTAGAAACTATAACATGAAATATGAAAAAACCAAGGGCCACTGCATCCTTCCTCTCAGTCTACATAAGTAAATAAGTTCGACTCACCTCTTTAATGAAAAGACTCGTGGGATCATTCGCAAAGCGAAACCCAACTTTATGTTGTGTGCAAGAAGCAAGCAGAAAACACAGCAGCCCAGACCTTCCAAGGCAGAGGTCGAAGCGTGCAGGCAGGTCCTGAGAAAATGTCAACAGGCATGGAGATGATGGAGTGATGGAGATGATGGAGTGATGGAGATGATGGAGATGATGGAATGAGGAGATGATGGAGTGATGGAGTGATGGAGATGATGGAATGATGGAGTGACGGAGATGATGGTGTGATTGAGATGATGGTGTGATGGAGTGATGGAGATGATGAAGTGATGGAGATGATGGTGTGATGGAGTGATGGAGATGATGGAGTGATGGAGATGATGGAGATGATGGTGTGATGGTGTGATGGAATGATGGAGTGATGGAGATGATGGAGATGATGGTGTGATGGAGTGATGGAGATGATGGAGTGATGGAGATGACAGAGTGATGGAGTGTTGGAGGTGATGGAGATGATGGAATGATGGAGATGATGGAGGGATGGAGATGATGGTGTGATGGAGATGATGGTGTGATGGAGTGATGGAGATGATGGAGTGATGGAGAGGATGGAGATGATGGAGATGATGGTGTGATGGAGTGATGGAGATGATGGAGTGATGGAGTGATGGAGATGACAGAGTGATGGAGACGATGGAGATGATGGAGTGATGGAGTGATGGAGGAATGGAGATGATGGAGATGATGGAGTGATGGAGATGATGGAGTGATAGAGACAACGGAGATGATGGAGTGATGGAGATGATGGAATGATGGAGATGATGGAGTGATGAAGATGATGGAGATGATGGAGTGATACAGATGATGGAGATGATGGTGTGATGGTGTGATAGAGTGATGGAGTGATGGAGATTATGGAGATGATGGAATGATGGAGATGATGGAGTGATGGAGATGATGGAGATGTTGGAGTGATGGAGTGATGGAGGAATGGAGATGATGGAATGATGGAGGTGGTAGAGATGATGGAGTGTTGGAGATGATGGAGATGATGGAGTGATGGAGATGATGGAGTATGGAGTGATGGAGTGAGCAGTAATGGAGATGATGGAGTGATGGAGACTATGGAGATTATGGAGATTATGGAGATGATGGTGTGATGGAGTGATGGAGATGATGGGGTAATGGAATGATGGAGATGATGGAGGTGATGGAGATGATGGTGTGATGGAGATGATGGAGGTGATGGAGATGATGGTGTGATGGAATGATGGAGATGATGGAGATGATGGAATGATGGAGATGGTGATGATGGAGTACTGAGTGATGGAGTGATGGAGATGAGGGAGATGATGGAGTGATGGAGAGATGGAGATGATGGAGATGATGGTGTGATGGAGTAATGGAGATGATGGTGTGATGGCATGATGGAGATGATGGAATGATGGAGGTGATGGAGATGATGGATTGATGGAGATGATGGAGTGATGGAGTGATGGAGATGATGCAGTGATGGAGATGATGGAGTGATGAAGATGATGGAGTGATGGAGTGATGAAGATGATGGAGATGATGGAATGATGGAGTAATGGAGATAATGGGGATGAAGGTGTGATGGAGTGATGGAGATCATGGAGATGATGGAATGATGGAGATGATGGAGTGACAGAGATGATGGAGTGATGGAGATGATGGAACGATGGAGGTGGTAGAGATGATGGAGTGATGGAGATGATGGAGTGTTGGAGATGATGGAGATGATGGAGTGATGGAGATGATGGAGGGATGGAGATGATGGAGTATGGAGTGATGGAGTGAGTAGTAATAGAAGTGATGTAGTGATGGAGATGATGGAGATGATGGATATGATGGTGTATGGAGTGATGGAGATGATGGAATGATGCAGATGATGGAAGCGATGGAGGTTATAGAGATGATGGAGTGATGGAGTGAGTAGTGATGGAGATGATGGAGTGATGGAGTGAGTAGTGATCGAGATGATGGAGTGATGGAGACGATAGAGATGATGGAGATGATGGTGTGATGGAGTGATGGAGATGATGGAATGATGGAGTGATGGAGATGATAGAGTGATGGAGACAATGGAGTGATGGAGTGATGGAGATGACAGAGTGATGGGGTCATGGAGTGATGGAGTATGGAGTGATGGAGTGAGTAGTGATGGAGATGATGGAGTGATGAAGATGATGGAGTGATGGAGATGATGGAGTGATAGAGTGAGTAGTGATCGAGATGATGGAGTGATGGAGACGATAGAGATGATGGTGTGATGGAGTGATGGAGATGATGGAATGATGGAGTGATGGAGATGATGGGGTGATGGAGACAATGGAGTGACGGAGTGATGAAGATGATGGAGATGATAGAGTGATAGGGCCATGGAGTGATGGAGATGATGGAGTGATGGAGATGATGGAGATGATGGAGTGATGGAGATGATGGTGTGATGGAGTGATGGAGATGATGGTGTGAATGGAGACAATGGAGTGGAGTGATGGAGATGATGGAGATGATGGAGTGATGGAGATGATGGAGTGATAGAGATGATGGAGTGATGGAGATGATGGAGTGATGGAGTGATGGAGATGATGGAGTGATGGAGGTGATGGAGATGATGGAGTGATGGAGTACGGAGTGATGGAGATGATGGAGTGTTGGAGATGATCAAGATGATGAAGTGATGGAGATGATGGAGTGATGGAGATGATGGAGTGATGGAGTGATGGAGATGATGGAGTGATGGAGGTGATGAAGATGATGGAGTGATGGAGTATGGAGTGATGGAGATGATGGAGTGTTGGAGATGATCGAGATGATGAAGTGATGGAGATGATGGAGGGATGGAGATGATGGAGTATAGAGTGATGGAGTGAGTAGTAATAGAAATGATGGAGTGATGGAGACAATGGATATGATGGAGACGATGGTGTAATGGAGTGATGGAGATGATGGAGGTGATGGAGATGATGGAGATGATGGAGGGGATGGAGGTGATGGAGATGATGGAGTGATGGAGTACGGAGTGATGGAGTGATGGAGTACAGAGTGATGGAGTGATGGAGTGAGTAGTTATGGAGTGATGGAGTGATGGAGATGGTGGAGTATGGAGTGATGGAGTGATGGAGTGAGTAGTGATGGAGATGATGGAGTGATGGAGATGATGGAGATGATGGTGTGATGGAGATGATGGAGTATGGAGTGATGGAGTGATGGAGTGAGTAGTGATGGAGATGATGGAGTGATGGAAACGATAGAGATGATGGAGATGATAGTGTGATGGAATGATGGAAATGATGAAGACAGAGTGATGGAGATGCTGGAGATGCTGGAGTGATGGAGATGATGGAGTGATGGAGACAATGGTGGCAATGGAGATGATGGAGATGATGGAGTGATGGAGATGATAGAGATGATGGAGTGATGGAGATGATGGTGTGATGGAGATGATAGAGATGATGGAGTGATGGATATGATGGAATGATAGAGTGATGGAGATGATGGAGTGATGGAGATGATGGCGACGATGGAAATGATGGAGATGATGGAGTGATAGAGACAATGGAGATGATGGAAATGATGGTGTAATGTAGTGATGGAGACGGTGGAGTGATGGAGATGATGGAATGATGGTGTGATGGAGATGATGGAGTGATGCCTCTAGGCTCTCGGCAATCTGCTTTTATCCTAGACCCTAAATTAAGTGTGTGGGAATAATAAAGATATTTTTAGACTCATATGGACTCAGAAAGTTTAGGCCCTGTATGGTTTCTTCAGAGCAAGTTGGCTGAATTCTCACTATCGTAGTGGAAGTCTGGCACAGACCGTATCTAAAATTAGTGAGTAGAGAGTGTTGTAAGAACAGGAGGAGGCTGGAAATGCCTGACCAGAGGAAATAGTGGACGTGGTTGCCATGCGGGCAGACGGGGAGATGGTTGAGGCCAGCACTGCTGCCTCCCAGCACAAGCCCTCGGCGTTTTTAACCAAATGCACATGTTGTGCTTTCAATGTTGCTTTCGGCAGGAAGGCACGTGGAGCTTTCTGAGAACTGACCCAGTCCCCCTCACACTTGCCTTTTGTTCTCTGAGCTGCTGGCCTCAGGCGGTCCGCATCTTGTTTGAGTGAGGGAGGCTGCCCCGTTCCTGCTACAAGCATCCCTTGCCGGCATTGCTGCTGCCTGTGTGACCTCCTGTCTGGACGTTTGCCACTGGCAGCAAGAAGCCCAGGCCCCTCCGATTCTGCTCCAATTAGGCCCAACCTGAGGGGCCTGAGCGGAGCCCCATTTCCCCATTGTGTCTTGACGAAAAGAATACCAGGTGGGCCGTTACTTGCTTTCCAACAAACAGATTGGAAACCTGTTTCCAGTGAAGTTCCAACAAACTTCACTCACTTATGTTTTTTAGTGACTGGAGTCCTGCAAATTGAACTGGCAAAAGTAGATTAACAGGAGAAAAAGCGTTACTTCATATGCATGTGGGGGCTTCACAAAATGAAACAAAAACCCCACAGAGGCAGTCAGACCAGAGGCTTATTCACGATTTTAACAAAAGGCAATACATTTGTGAAGCGATGAGCTACAGGAAAACAGTGTTGGGTTCCTAGGGAGGTAAACTGTGAGCGGGGACTGGTGTGAGGAAACCACGGAAGCCGGGATTATTTTTGTGCGGGTCCTTGCGTGGAGCTCTCTCAGTGCTGTTTCAGGGCTGATGAGCGCCTGGAACCCTCATCAGTGGTGAAGACTCTTCTGCCCTTCCTAGAATGAGAGACAGCCGGGGACTCTGTCACAAAGCGACATTTATGCCATGTTTTTAGGCAAATAAGTGCAGGGTAGTGGGCCTTCTCTGCAGCTGCTGTTTCTCAATCGCCCTCAGCTGGAAATGATCTTATACCAAAGCCTCACGTCGCGGGGTTCTCTGCAGCTGCTGTTTCTCAATCGCCCTCAGCTTGAAACGATCTTACACCAAAGCCGCACATCGCCGGGTGGCGCATTACAATCCCTTCACGCCCCATAGGAGCTTATTCAGCCAGGTGAGGGTGGTGTCTCCGAGCACGGCAGGCACTGTGGCGCCGGGGAAAGAGCTGGAGCCTAGGACTGTCACATCTATCACCCGTGGGACAACAGTTACGTGTAGACTTGGGAGTGGAGGACAGGTTTAAACCATGGTCTGCTACTTGCTGGTGACATCTCCTTAGGCAAAATCCTTAAATTCTCTGTAGAAAACAGCTCTAGCAATAGCATCCATTTCATGGGGTTACGGGACTTAATACATGCTAAGCACCTGACCGTGCCTGGCGTGCAGCTAGCTGTCACCACGTGAAGTGCTTAGCACAGCACTGGACAGGGCCCTGGACGGAGGGCAGCGTGGCCTGTTTGCTAGGGCTGCATTGACAGTCGTCAGCTGGGCGCTGCCTGCTTCAGCACAGACGATGCCGTTCCTCAAGGGGGTTTTATGCCTCTTCTTCAGAGTCAGTAGCACGTTCTCTAAAATATCCTTAAATATGGCAAATCTTTGTCTTTAAAGGTAAACTTGAATTTTATTTTTCAATACAGACCAAAGTAATTTGGAATCAAGTATTTTACAGGAAGTGGGTGATTCAGATAGGCAGTGACACTGACCCAGAAGTCAAAGCGCCACCTGGCTGTTGCAGTGATACCAGGCGGTGCCTATTCTCATTCACTCGGCCCTGCCACCTACTTGGAAGAGTGCCCGGGCAACCGCCTACAGTCTCCCAGCTGTAACCTCCTCATCTGTCAGATGCGGAGGACAACACTTCATACCTCACAGGGGATCCGTTCTGTCGGTTCGCCTCGGAACTGAGGGGCTTCCTTGGACACTAACATTGGACGGTTGGGGGAAAACCGTGCCATTGCCCCCCTAGAATTAGATGATCCGTGTGCACGTGGCACTGGTGAGTGCTCTGGAAATAGCTTTTCTTATTTCTTAAAAGTTGTTTTTAAAGATAGTTCAGAAACAATGAGTGTTTTGTTGAAATGGTGAGTTTGTGATGGTGCCCAGACTTGCCTCCATACACCGAGCCTGCATGGCACGCCCCCCCCCCCCCCGTGACCGCTGGGCCTGGCCACACGGTGCGGCTTGACCAAGGGGACAAAAGCGGCCCTGACACCAGCAGAGACTTGGGAAGTGCTTGGAAAGGCATTGGACGTCCCCGCTGTTGCGGTGGGAACCTTCTGCTGCCAAGTGGACAGGCCGAGTTGGCCTCCTGAGAATGAGGGAGTGAATGGCAGAGACTTCGGGTGCCTCGGAGGCCATGTCTCTGTCAGGGCCTCGCACGTGTGAGTGAGGCCCTCTTCCACCCCAGCCCAGCCCAGGAGTCTCAGCCCCGAGAACCTTCCAGCCAACGCTCAGAACTTTGGGAAATGATGCTGCTTCCTTTACGCCACTAGGCTGGTGGTGGTTTGTTATGTAACCGATTGAGAGAGTTTTAAAAACTTAATAAACAAAACTAAAGTTCTTCAGTGCATACAATCCAGAAGGGGAAGTGGTTCTGTATGTTGATGGTGGAAAGGAACACAGCACTGTGTAGAATTTGGAGCCAAGACCTAAAGAAGCAAAGCCTATAAAATTCATCTTTGGCTCGAGGCATAAAATGGTCTCTCAAAGTTTTAGGGTTTTGTTTGTTTGTGTGTTTTTCTTTTTGAATGACTACTCTTTGAAAATTCTTCTCTAAGAGAGAGAAAACTTAATATAAAAATTCCAGATTAGGTGTTGGGGACTCATTTGTTACCTTCTTTTGTGCACATACATCTCAAAGGAAGAAGTCTGCAATAAAAATACAAAGTTCAGCACAATTAATGTCAGCAGTTTTTCTCCACTGCAGGAGTAATAAAGGATCCAGGTAAGTGGTTCTCAAAGTGTGGTCTCCAGGTGAGGTCCCCAGGCGAGGTCCCCAGGTGTGATCCCCAGGTGAGATCCCCAGGTGAGGTCCCCAGGTGAGGTCCCCAGGTGAGGTGACCCCAGGTGAGGTCCCCAGGTGAGGTGATCCCCAGGTGAGGTCCCCAGGTGTGATCCCCAGGTGGGATCCCCAGGTGAGGCCCCCAGGTGAGGTGATCCCCAGGTGTGATCCCCAGGTGAGGCCCCCAGGTGTGATCCCCAAGTGAGGTCCCCAGGTGAGGTGATCCCCAGGCGAGGTCCCCAGGTGAGGTCCCCAGGTGAGGTGATCGTCCCGCTTTGCCCTAGGGCTGCTCCAGCTTCAACGCTGAAAGTCTCAGGTCACAGGAACCCTCTTTCGCCCCTGGCAGACTAAGGGGCTGTCACCCTATTCTGGGACCAACAGTAAAGCATCACCTGGGAAGTGGATGAAGTGTGAATTCTGGGCCCCGCCATAGACCTGCCGAACAGGATCTCTGGGGGTTAGGCTTAGGGTCAGGTCTGCTGGGCAGTGATGATGCAGCTAAGGGCGGGTTCCTGGGTCCAGGTTTAATCTGGGAAGGGTCTGGGAGGGACTGGGTTTAACAGAAGCACCCCTGGTGCCAAGCACTGGGGCAGAGCTGGAATCCCATCAGATGGTGGGCAGACCTGCAGCCGACCACCACTCTCTGCCGAGGGGAGGGGTCCTGACAGTGCCTCATCCACCAGACTCGAGAGTGGGGAGCCTGGTGGCTCCAGGGGACAACTTTCCACGCTTCTCCTTTCACTTCAGGTGTGGCCAGTGTTTCCAGCAGGTGGCACATGCTAATCGTCCCTGTTGGAAAATTCTGAGTCAAACCAGTGGTTGAGTTGGGTCCCGGAATACCAGGTGTGATATATTTGCAAAACACTTGTGGTCAAATTATGCCACCAGCAGTGGTGAAGGGAAACTTGTAATTGTAATAAATTAGCACTTGAGTGTAGTCCCATCATTGGAAAGAGCATGGCCTTCAGCCCCAGTAACACTGAGATTGGTAAGCAGATGTCTTTTGAGGAAAAAAAATAAAAGACGGTATTCTGAAATCCAACACCTGTTTATTTAATCACATTTTCACATTTACTGTGCTTTCTAGATGATATGCCAAGATTGTCTGGTCCTGGTAAAAAATGTATGAAATGCCTCCACCTGAACAGAGAAGAAAATGTGATCCCAATGAGAACTGTCTGCAGCATCACAGTCACCGCTGTGTCTGAGAACAGGATTTTCCATTTCGGCAGCGGATCTAAACCTGATGCCCAAGACCTGTTTTAAGCAGTGAATCAAAGATCACAGAAGTTAAAGTTTGGCAAGTTTTCGATGTCAAGGAGATGGAAAGCCTAAAATCAGTTTCTGAACCACTAAATTAGAGAGAACAGCCTTGCTCATGAATTTTCCAGAATTCCACAAACAATTAAGAAGACCCAGGGTAGGAAACACATACAATTTGTTTTCTTTGATGGTTAAGTTGGTTTAAGGCACAGAGTTGAGAAGACAGGTAAAAAGAAGCAACTGTTCAAGCCCCAAGGAGAATCCAGAACCGACCCAGCCCCCAAGGAGAACCCAGAACCGACTCAGCCCCCACGGAGATCCCAGAACCGACCCAGCCCCCATGGAGAATCCAGGATCCATCCAGCCCCCAAGGAGAATCCAGAACCGACCCAGCCCCCAAGGAGAACCCAGAACCGACTCAGTGCCCCCAGAGATCCCAGAACCAACCCAGCCCCCAAGGAGATCCCAGAACCGACCCAGCCTCCAAGGAGAACCCAGAACCGACTCAGCGCCCCCAGAGATCCCAGAACCGACCCAGCCTCCAAGGAGAACCCAGAACCGACTCAGCGCCCCCAGAGATCCCAGAACCGACCCAGCCCCCACGGAGATCCCAGAACCGACCCAGCCTCCAAGGAGAACCCAGAACCGACTCAGCGCCCCCAGAGATCCCAGAATCGACCCAGCCCCCACGGAGATCCCAGAACCGACCCAGCCTCCAAGGAGAACCCAGAACCGACTCAGTGCCCCCAGAGATCCCAGAACCGACCCAGCCCCCACAGAGATCCCAGAACCAACCCAGCACCCAAGGAGAACCCAGAACCGACCCAGCCCCCAAGCAACGTTCTGCCCCTGGCTTCCTCCACTTGCTGGGCGTGCATCACCATCATCTGCAGCCACTTTCCCCAATGCCAGAATCAGAAATTTTCAAAATGGTTGAATAGTATTTGGTTATTTTTTGATAGGATATAGTGCTTTTTTTCCTTTTTTGACTTCACATTTTCTTTGTTTTCTAAGCTAAATGCCAGCATTTAAACAATTGTGTGAATATTAGCTTGAGGCTCTCTTAAGACAGACTCAGATATCCAAAGGCTTTGCACTCACAGAATTTTGTAAAACTCCAAGCACATTCACACTGCCCTTTGGAACCTGCCTTGTCTACAGAGCTAACAGGCAAGACCAAGCTCACCCAGGGGGCTCGGGGATCCCCAGCCCTGCATGACTTTGCAATACCAGCTGAGATGTCTGGTTCCCAGTTAAGTTACTAGGATGAGTTACAGCACTATTTATTCAAAACTCTGAGAGGCCCGTGTTACTGCTAATTCCAATTTTAACTTTTCTTCCAGAATGGCAGGAAGTGATGAGGGCAGCTGAGGTTTCCAGAGCTCATGTGTAGCAGGTGCCATGGCTAGTGTATCATGTGAAATTATGTTGCTTTTCTCAACTGTGAGGTGGGGACTCAATGTGGTTTCCATCGCAGCCCACACAGGCTGCTGTGGTCGACCAAGCTTCCTTTGCTGGCAGGGCTGGGTGTGTTCTGCTGGCTGCAGCTCACCACGATGCTCAGAACGGCTCATAATCATTTGTTGTGTACAGTTTTTTCCAAAGACACATCTCTGAGACTACAGCAGCTGCACCTGGACATGGTCACACGTCAACATCATACAGAGTGGTTTCTCAGGTAGCAGAAAGTGACAAATGAGATACGGTTATTCTTGTAAGGCAACTGAAATAACAGGGTATCACACAAATTTATGGGTCCATTGTCTTGGTCTCAAATTTTCTCCTTAAGAAATTAAAAACAAGAGAGAAAAACAAGTTTTCGATTAAAAAACAAGGATCTCCTTGGGAGCTGGGTCGGTTCTGGGATCTCCGTGGGGGCTGGGTCTGTTCTGGGATCTCCTTGGGGGCTGGGTCGGTTCTGGGATCTCTGGGGGCGCTGAGTCGGTTCTGGGTTCTCCTTGGAGGCTGGGTCGGTTCTGGGATCTCCGTGGGGGCTGGGTTGGTTCTGGGATCTCTGGGGGCGCTGAGTCGGTTCTGGGTTCTCCTTGGAGGCTGGGTCGGTTCTGGGATCTCCGTGGGGGCTGGGTTGGTTCTGGGATCTCTGGGGGCGCTGAGTCGGTTCTGGGTTCTCCTTGGAGGCTGGGTTGGTTCTGGATTCTCTTTGGGGGCTGGATGGATCCTGGATTCTCCATGGGGGCTGGGTCGGTTCTGGGATCTCCGTGGGGGCTGAGTTGGTTCTGGGTTCTCCTTGGGGGCTGGGTCGGTTCTGGATTCTCCTTGGGGCTTGAACAGTTGCTTCTTTTTACCTGTCTTCTCAACTCTGTGCCTTAAACCAACTTAACCATCAAAGAAAACATATTGTATGTGTTTCCTACCCTGGGTCTTCTTAATTGTTTGTGGAATTCTGGAAAATTCATGAGCAAGGCTGTTCTAATTTAGTGGTTCAGAAACTGATTTTAGGCTTTCCATCTCCTTGACATCGAAAACTTGCCAAACTTTAACTTCTGTGATCTTTGATTCACTGCTTAAAACAGGTCCTGGGCATCAGGTTTAGATCCGCTGCCGAAATGGAAAATCCTGTTCTCAGACACAGCGGTGACTGCGATGCTGCAGACAGTTCTCATTGGGATCCACCTTATGATTCTCATTTGGGTCTAACAGCCTTTCTTTTTTTCAGTTCCTTGTTATTAAGTTGCGGTTTGAATGGGCATGTGGGTAATCTGTGTGTGTGCGTGTACGTGTGTGTGCGAGGGGGTTCACGCGGGCGGATGTCAGGCTGGCACACAGGAATGGAAGGGCTGCCTGCTGGTCTCTGGAGCTGTTCTGAGGCTTCAGAGCGTCTCTTCCACTGCCGCCCTCCCGGGGCTCCCTCGCAGAGAGCAGAAGGCAAGGGCTGCCTGGGCTGCCATGGGCCATGGCTGAGACTGAGAAGACTTTCAAGGATGGTAAGTAAAGCGGGTGGGCACAGGGTAGGTGGGCACGGGTGAGCTGAGAGCCAGCAGCCCAGGCATCCCCGAAGTTCAGTCCATTCTGTCTTCAGATTTGGATTCACTCCCCGTGGTTTAGAAACAATGCTGTTTGAGGTTAAAAACAAAACAAACAAATAAAAAGCCTGATTTTCAATTCTCAGAATGAATGAGAAGAGTGCCCGGTGGAGACTGGACTCTTTTTTCTTAAGTGAATAGCTCAAGGGGAACGTCCAGGTGCCGGCCTTCGGGGGTCTCTGCGCCACTGGAGCGGGGGCTGTTGGGCCTGCGGAGATGCTGCGAGTTGGTGTCTGAGGGTGGGTGTGGGTTCCCACCACCACGAGTACCACCATTTCTATCACCAGTTGGAGAAGTCTGTTTACCTGTGGAGCAGATTCTCTAGTATTGGAGGAAACACTGTGGAAGCATCGACTGTCTGAATGTGGATTCCTGTTCTGTTTATCACTGCTAAGTGAGATGCAATTAGGAATGAGATATCTTCACCCCATTGAGTCTGGGAGGGTCGGTGAGCAGTCACATCAGTGAGCAGGCCAGGTGGTGACGCGTGTTACCTGCGTGTTACCCAGAAAAATAAAGCAGGGCAGATGCAGGTAAGGGCCAGTTATTCGACATTGTGTAGTCGAGGAAATCTCCCTCGCAGGTGTCCACAGGGAGAAGCAACACACAGATCCCTGGGGACAGAGCATTCCTGCAGAGGGAATGTGCAAAGGCCCCGGGAAGGGAGAGACCTGTCCTGCTGAAGGGAAAGCAAGAAGGCAGAGGGTTGGAGCCAGGAGGCCTGGCGCTGCTGGGTGAGGCCTGAGCACCCGGGCTCCTGTGTGCACGATGGGGCTTTGTGATTTGTGCCAAGGGGGACAGGAGGACAGTCCAGGGTTTTGGCAGAGGAGTGACACGGCTCCTTGTAAATCTTCACAGGACCAGGATAACGTCACAACAGGTAGTTAATTCACCACCACACATTTATAGTCTGAGGCCCTTGGACTGTATGAGCTACAACAATGACAGATAATCCAGGTGAGTGCCTCATGAACCCCTGCTGCCCCAGCTGCCACCCATGGCATTTAAGCCAAGAAGCCCCATTGGTCCTCAGGGGCTCTCCAGCACCTGCCCTCCTTCCTCCTGCCCGGACCAGCCCATCTGTCACATGGGGCTCTCTAGCCACCTGCCTCTCTTCCGCTCTGGAGGCTGCATGGAGCTGCTTGTCTTTGTAGCTGAATACTCAGGCCCCGACTTGGTCATCCAGCCAGTCATGGTGGGACAGGCAAGAGGGGAGTCTGAGATGATGAGGGGTCAGTGATGCTGTCTTCCGGTCCATGGCTCATTAGAGATACCCTGTAATTTGCAGTGTTCTTTCTCCAGGAAGAGCAGAGCCCCTCTAATTGCATCTGCTTTTATTGAAGCCTGGAAAATGCAGGCAGAGTGATAAGAGAGTGAAACTGTGGTCGCACTTTCCTGGCCCCCCTTCAAATATGTAAAGGGTCCTAAGGTGAGCCCTGGCCGGGGGGTCCTGAGCCCATGGCTTCTCCCTTGGTGCCTTTCACAGGTGGTCCAGGGCAAACGCTTGGTGCTCATTCAATTAAAATAGCGAAGGAGATGAGCTACAGCTTCTGCAAGGACGGTGTGGGGCTGTCGCCTCTGGGGCCTTAGTTAGAACCACATGAAAACACGAATGCTGGGGAGTAAAATTGTAGGAAATGAACGCAGGAACAGACACGGCTCGGATGTAGCAGAGGTGGGATCGGGAGTGATTTCGTTCCAATTCCCCGATGCTGCTTTCATAGCTGTTGGGGTTGAGTTTGAGGTATTGTAGTTGAACCTGTGTTGTAAGGGCGGAAGGCCTCATCAGCCCAGTGACTGCACTGCCACGCGGGAGCCTCCCCAGTCAGAGGCGGCCTTGGAGGGCAGCTCGCTGTTCTCACTCAGTCCTGATTCTCGGCTCTCTCCTGACCCCCCAAGGTTTCTTCAATCAATTTGAAAGGGGCAAATAGGAAGCTCTGAAGGACAAGGCCCCACAAAGACCCCACACCCTGCAAATCCCCCAGGGGCTGCTCAGGGAGGGCACAGAGAGGCCCCCAGGAATCAGCCCAGCCTCTGTGCCTGGGTCCTGGACCTGGGTGGGCGAGTCCACGTGCCCGGAGCCAGAACCTGCCCCAGCCCTTCACAGAGCCACATCTCAGGGGACCATTCCAGGTGGGGTGACAGTTTCCACCTGCAGCGCCTTAAAGCCCAGGCTGTGGGCAGATGGTCCTTACCTCGGAGGTGGGCGTGAGTCGAGAGGCAGGACCTTGTGGGGTGACAGCTCTGGACCCTGAGTTAGAGTGTGCACCACTCCCAGCTGAGTACCTACTGGTCACACGTCAAGCCCCCACAGCCTCCCTTCAGCCTCTTCACAGGAAACAAGAAGGTGGTGTGGGCCAGGGAGGGGAGCTGACTTGAACAGGGCATTTCAAACTGCCAGTCACAAGCGGGGCCAAGGTTTAACAAATGACTCAGGAAAAAACGGGGTTGGGGGAGGGCGTGAGACACTCCCAGGTGGGAGGAGGTGCAGGCAGCACTCCCTGCGTTCACACTCACCATGGCTTCGCGACAGGGATGCACTCTGAGAAATACATGGCTGGGTGATTTTGCTGTGCGGGCCTCACAGTGACTTACACAAGCCTGGATGGCCGGGCCTCCTGTGTGCAGGCTCCTGTACCGAATACCACAGGCGACTGCAACACAGTGGTGTGTGTGTGTCCAAACACAACTAACCCAGGAGAGGACAGTAAGAATATGGCGCTACAATCCTATGGGACCACCCTGCTTGACCAAAACATTGTTATGTGGTGCGTGACTGTATTTCCACCATAGAACAGATGTCAGCGACCCCAGAGCATGGGTTCATGTAATTTTATAAACTCTATAAGCCCATCGAATTGAATTTCTAGTAATGGCTCTGTTTAACAACCAGCTTGCAAAATTCGTGAACACGTAATGCTTGGTCGTCCTGAGCTGGCACCTTCAGCACATGCGCACATGCTCACACACGTCCTCACACACACACACACACTCACTCACACTCACACACTCTCCCTCACACATACAAGCACACACACACGTGCACACAGCAGCTGCTCACGGCATCTACTTGAGGGGCCTGACACTCATTTAGAAGCTGAGTACAGGAGGTTAGTCTAGGAAGCTAGAACAGAATGTAAAACATCAGGATGCAGCCTGTCTAGTCAGGATAAACATTGTTTATACGTTGGGACACATTTGACTCCTTTCACACCTGGTGCTGGTTGGCTTGGAGAGCAGTGGGGCGCCAGCCGGCTGCTCTGACAGCCACGTCTCCTGGAGGGTGGAGAGAGCCTGGTCTGCAGAAAGCCTGCTTGCTTCCTGAGGGGCACAGACACAGGTGGCCTGAGAGGGAGAAGGTTCTGGAACAGGGGGCCCAGAGGAAAGCCTGCAGCAGGAGCCAGGGTCACGGCGCCCAGCAGCTGCCCTCGCCCTGGCTCCTCCTGTTCCAGGCCAAGCCACCCATCTCGGAGCCGCCGTAAGGCCTCCTGCAATCAAACCGCGAGGCAGCGCCACGCCCACAAGAACCTGAGGTTTCTCCTAGCCTCGACCTTCCTCTCATGACAACAAGGCACCAATTTCCACGAAGGGCTCTGCGCTCAGGGCAGGGCTGGTAAACACGAGGTCACGCCCTTCCTGTGAGGGAGGTTCCAGTTCCCACAGCAGAGGCCTCGGGCAGGTGGGGGCTGCGGCAAGAGCAGGACAGGGCCAGGGAGCTGGTGTCCACTCCCACATAGTCCTCTTGCTTTAAACGGTTCTCTTTTGAGATAATTGCAGATTCACACACAGTCGTAAGGAATAATGCAGAGAGTGCGTGTTCCCTTTGCCCAGTTCCCCCCACAGCAGCATCTTGCAAAGCAAGGAGTGGTCGCCGATGGGATCCAGTGCCTGAGGGGGGATGGCACCAGCTGCACATACACTGGGTGTGAGCATGTGTGTCATTATGAGTATGTGTGTGTCAGTGTATGTGTATGGGTGTGCGTGTGAGTCTGTCAGTGCGTTTGTGTATATGTGGGGGTGTGTGTGTGTGTCTGTGTGCATGTGGGGGTGCGTGTGAGTGTGTGAGAGTATCGGTGTGTCTACGTGTATGTGTGCATGTTGGTATGCATGTGTGTGTGTATCAGTGTGTCTGTGTGCATGTGGGTGTGCATGTATCAGTGTCTGTATGTGTGCATGTGGGTATGCTTGTGTGTGTGTGTGCATGTGGGTGTCCGTGTGTGTATCAGTGTGTCTGTGTGCATGTGTGCATGTGGGTGTATGAGTGTGTGTGAGGAGCGTGAATGTGTGTGAAGGAGGGAGTGCATGAGTGTGTGCATGTGTGTGTGCTTGTGTGTGAGTGTGAGGGACTGGGAATGTGAGTGTGAGGGACTGTGTGAGCATATGTGCATGTGCAAGGGTGTGCATGTGGGTGTGAGTGTGTGAGGGAGGGGAGGGTTGTGAGCATGTATGAGCATGAGTATGCTTATGTGTGAGTGTGTGAGGAAGTGTGTGTATGTGTGCATGAGTGAGGGAGTGTGTGTGCATGTGTGTGAGTGCATGTGGGTGAGGGTGTGTGAGTGAGGATGTGTGTGAGCATGTGCACATGAGTGTGCTTGCATGTGTGAGTGAGGGAGGGTGTGTGTGCGTGCTTGTGTGTGTGAATGGAGGGTGTGTGCATGTGAGGTAGTGTGTGAGTGTGTGTGAATGAGGGAGTGTGTGTGAGCATGTGTGCATGTGTGCTTACATGTGTGAGTGAGGGAGTGTGTGTGTGTGCATGTGTGTGTATGTGTGAGGGAGTGTGCACTTGTGACTGTGTCTAGTTCTGGGCAGTTGAGTCCCGTGTGTGTGCATGTGTATGTGAGGGCGTATGTGCACATGTGTGTGTGAGGGATGAGCTGGGCAGTTGTGTCCCGTGTGTGTGTGTGTGTGTGAGGGAGTGTGTGTGTGAGTGTGTCTAGAGCTGGGCAGTTGTGCCCTGTGTGCAGATCCCTGTGCAGATGCCGGACATTTCCATCCCACGAGCATCTCTCCTGCTCCTTTTCCAGCCACAGCCACCGCCCGCCCCCTCCCTGGCCCCGACCCCTGACCGCTGACACCCGCTGATCTGCTTTCCGTTTCTGTGACTTTGTCAGCTTGAGATTGTCTCCCTTCCCTCAGCCCAGTTCCCCTGAGGCTCACCTGCAACACTGTACACCCGCTTGCTTGCTGCTTTTCACTCAGTTCACCCTTTACCTGCTGAAGGACAGCTTGAAAGTTGCCTCCAGTTTTCTGCTATTACAAATAAATCTGCAGTGAACATTTGTGTTTTTTATGCATCACGTATTTTGAAGGGCATTTTCCTCACTCTCCTAATCCACAGCCTTCCTTGTGGGTGGGAAGAGGCTGAGCCTGGGCAGACTGCGGGGGCTCCCTGGGGGCGGCACCCACACTTCGGCTTCTCTTCTGTGGCCCCGGTGTGGTTTATGTCCGTACAAGAGTGAGATCTGCAAATCCACCAGGGGCCCGACACAGTGTGCAGTGCCGGGAGGATGGCAGAGAGGAAAAACGCCTGCCAGTGCTCTCGGGAAAAATAACCAGGAGAAAAGCTACCTCTAGCCGACTGTTTCTTATCTGCCAGACACAGGACACACAGCACACGCAGCTCGGTCCCAGCACAGGCCTGCGGGCGGGCACTGCTGCCAGCCCCATTTTACAGACGAAGAAACTGGGAGACAGTCAGGGGAGGTGAGTTAGCTTCACAGGAAACTAGTTGAAGAAATAAAAGTAATTGACGCGGTAGCTCACAACTCCTAAGTGTAATGAAAGCAGCCGCGGTCGTTGTCTCAGTCAAGGTGCCAGGGATTTGTGGGCTGATTGGCATTCATCAGCGCCCACGGCTTCTGCGGCGGGGCGTGAGCGTCTCCCTCTGCTCTCCCGCCCTGCCCTGCACAACCTGGTGGTGAATTTCCTGCCCCGCCCGCTGCTCCACCCCTCCCTGAAGCCGGGAGGTTGGCAACTGAGCTTGTGAGGCTCAAGGGTGCCTCGGACGGGCCACTCGGAGGGGAGGGCAGCTCTCCTCGGCCATCTCAGCCAGAAAGTGGGCTCCACCATGTCTACACCCACTGCCACCGTGTCTACACCCACCGCCACCGTGTCTACACCCACCTCCACCGTGTCTACACCCACCTCCACCGTGCGGTGCTGCCACCGTGTCTACACCCACCGCCACCGTGTCTACACCCACCTCCACCGTGTCTACACCCACCGCCACCGTGTCTACACCCACCTCCACCGTGCGGTGCTGCCACCGTGTCTACACCCACCTCCACCGTGTCTACACCCACCTCCACCGTGTCTACACCCACCGCCACCGTGTCTACACCCACCGTCACCGTGTCTACACCCACCTCCACCGTGTCTACACCCACCGCCACCGTGTCTACACCCACCTCCACCGTGTCTACACCCACCGCCACCGTGTCTACACCCACCGTCACCGTGTCTACACCCACCTCCACCGTGCGGTGCTGCCACCGTGTCTACACCCACGGCCACCGTGTCTACACCCACCGCCACCGTGTCTACACCCACTGCTGTCCACTTCGTGACTCGGGGGTCTAGGCTGCTTCTTTCCTCTCTCTCTGCGTTTCGAGAAGATGAGAGTGAGACCATGATGCTCTGTGGTAAGGCCCACCTGGGCCTCCGACTGTAGTTGATAAGCCCAGCAGAGCACTGGGTCTCCTGTCCATCAACAACACAGACCACCAGGCCTCGGCATCCACACGAACCTTGGTGTGGACCTGTCTGCTTCTCTCAGTTGTGTGGCTCAACTAATATTTGAGAAAGACTCTTCGGTGGCTATTTATTCATCTCTCTAGATTCTCCAAATGTGTTCTCCTGCAGCTCATCAGGTCACTAGAAAGCTACTTTCTTTGACTTCTAAGTGCCTACATAAATTTTATGCGAGAGTTATGATTTAATGTTATATTTTTACTACATTCATTCAACAAATGTTCATTGAGCATTTACCATGTTCTAGGCCCTGTAGTGTCATTTGAGATTAAAAACATCCTCCCCTAACTTGTCCAATATTCCTTTTGAAAAGAATTCCCTAAAAAATTTCTTGTATTGCCTTGTGGGCTAAAGTACTGTCTTTCTTGAAAGTCTGACACGCTTCCTTTTATTAGATAATGTGACTTGTGTAAGATTCATATTTCCATATTTCCCTTTTCAACTTGGCTATCAGGAAGCTCAGTGTGGAGCTTTATGTTCAGCTGTTCTCACCTTAGATGTGTCAACAAATCCACTTAAAAAAGTTTCTTTTAAAAGGAAATAGACGGGCTGGGCACGGTGGCTCACGCCTGTAACCCCAGCACTTTGGGAGGCTGAGGCGGGTGGATCACCTGAAGTCAGGAGTTCGAGACCATCCTCAACATGGAGAAGTCCCGTCTCTACTAAAAATACAAAATTAGCCGGGCGTGGTGGTGCATGCCTGTAATCCCAGCTACTCGGGAGGCTGAGGCAGGAGAATTGCTTGAACCTGGGAGGCGGAGGTTGCGGTAAGTGCCGAGATTGCACCATTGCACTCCAGCCTGGGCAACAAGAGTGAAACTCCGTCTCAAAAAAAAAAAAAAAAAAAAAAAAGGGAAAGAGACGTTATTCCAGCAAGCAGTTTGCAAACTGGGAGATGCTGCCTTTGGAACAAAACAAAGGTGTGTTCCAGAGATGAAAGGTGGGATTGTCTTCCACAAGGGAATCCCTGCCCAGGATCTCATTCTGGGCTTTATGCAGGTAAGGGAGGCAGACTTGCTTCGTTCTGTTTGGTAGAGCCTGGTAGCAGTCTATTGGTTTGGTCCAGAGGGCAAATTGGGATTTTTCTGGCCTCGGTTGATTCTGGCAGCATGAATAGACAGCTATGAAAGTTCCAACACTTCCGGGAACGCAGAGCTGGCATGTGACTGCTAGTCAGCAAAGGGTCGCTTGCCTCCATTTGGAATTCAGGCCCAGTGAGCCCCTTGGGATGCACCTGGCAGGATGGGCTCTTTCAGGTTCAGATACCTGATTCCACCATTCTTCCTTCAGTTCTTACTTTGAACCCTCCAAAAATTATTCCGTTGTGTACTGGTCATTTATGTGGCTTCAAATCCTTTGAAAGTAGATTGTTCAGATATGATCTAATAATACTGTTTTGGAAATGAATGAATGTCCACTTGTCAATGGATTGATATGTGAACAGAAGAGTATATCAAAGACAGCAAAGTGTAACACCAAGGTCATTAAAAGAATAAATTATAGAGATTTTCTATTGGGTCATCGTCTGTTCCTTTCATCTCTCAATATTTTATTTCCTATTATCACAGCTCTAAGGGACAACTTTCTAATTTAGAAAACGAATGACCAAATGCATCATTTAGAACACAAATGTGAGAAGGCCGGTGCTTGGGCAGCTCTGTGGCGCTGTGTTTTGTTGAGGGAGCCCTGGATGTATGCTTAGCCCCTGTGCTTCTCAGAGGGCTGGAGGCCACACATACAGATACCTTGCTCCGATGTGCCTGGATAAGCACTGAGGGTGGGTTTTGGGACCGACTGGGGAGAGATGCACGTGGGGTCTGAGTCGACCATCTGTGGGGCACTCTGGTTGTGCCCAGCATCCATTTGTGCAGCACAAACTTTTTCTCTGGGACTGTCCACCCCCCAAGTTCTTGTGGTATCGTAAAGAGGACCACAGTTTCGAGATGTAGGAGTGAAATGGACTGAGGCTAACCCAGTGAAGTTTGTGGCTGGGTTAAGGAGTGAGTCAGGGAGATGCGTGTTTTCTCCTTCATGACTGGGAGAGGAGTGCTCCTCTGCCAGGAGGAGAGGGTGACTGTGCACCTCAGCCACCGGCAGGAGCACCAGAGAAGCCCTGCTCCAGCCCTGCTGATGTCTGGGCCTGGGCCACCAGCCAGTGCAGGGAGCCTGGACCCCAGGAGTGCCTTTTCCAATCCTGACAGACAGCTGCTTAATGTGGGACATTGCTTTATTTTACAAGTTGAAAAGGTCATCCTAGCAGCACGGAGCACCTCCCAGGTGCTAAACCCTGTATCATGATTGAATGCGCCCATGTCAATGAATTCTAATATCTAACTCTACATTCTGCCTCCCCTGAATCCAATGTTCTTTGGCTCTAGTTCTGCATTTACCCCTGGCTCATGCTGGTGCATGCATTTGGGTCCTGAAGCTCCTTGGCCGACTGTCTCTTCCTCAGTTTTTAGCCTCAGCACTTCTCCAGCTTAATGATGCTGACCTGGAGGAGCTGAGCTGGAGGTGGGTGGCAGGCATGTCGCCTTGCAGAGGTCTCTGCAGTGTCTTCAAGCACAGAAACAGCATTTGTCCTTAACAGAGAGAAATGTGACACCTCTTCAGGCCCAGAAGATTTAGAGGAATCTGGGATTCAAGATTTTTGAGTGCATTCATTCAGCTGGCCCCATTGCAAGCCTCAGGGCCTCTCTTCTTCCCAGTCAGGGTCCAGAGCTTGGAACAGCACCTTCCGAGGCCGAGCACCCAGACCTGGAACAGCACCTTCTGAAGCTGAGCACCCGGACCTGGAACAGCACCTTCTGAGTCTGAGCACCCAGACCTGGTACAGCACCTTGGAACAGCACCTTCTGAGTCTGAGCACCTGAACCTGGAACAGCACCTTCCACGGCTGAGCACCTGCCCTGGAACAGCACCTTCCAAGTCTGAGCACCTGCCCTGGAACAGCACCTTCTGAGGCCGAGCACCTGAACCTGGAACAGCACCTTCCATGGCCGAACACCTGCCCTGGAACAGCACCTTCCAAGGCCGAGCACCTGCCCTGGAACAGCACATTCCGTGGCCAAGTACCTACCCTGGAACAGCACATTCCGTGGCCGAGCACCTGCCCTGGAACAGCACATTCCGTGGCCGAGCACCCAGCCCTGGAACAGCACCTTCTGAGGCCGAGCACCTGCCCTGGAACAGCACCTTCCATGGCTGAGCACCTGCCCTGGAACAGCACATTCCGTGGCCGAGCACCCAGCCCTGGAACAGCACCTTCTGAGGCCGAGCACCTGCCGTGGAAGAGCACATTCCATGGCCGAGCACCTGCCCTGGAACAGCACATTCCGTGGCCGAGCACCTGCCCTGGAACAGCACATTCCGTGGCCGAGCACCCAGCCCTGGAACAGCACCTTCCGTGACTGAGCACCTGGCCTTCTCTGGAGCTCTGTCTTCTACGTGGTTAAGTCCTGGCCCTGATCCAGTTTTTTGGTTTTCCTCTGGTCACAGGAGATGAGTGTCTTATGTGGCACTGAGGAGGCCCGTTAATGTGCCACCCTTGTTTCAGGTGGTGATCTTTTCATTAGCTTGCCCTCAACATGAGCCACCTGATTCCATAGTCCATGTATCTGCGACTTTCCCAAACTCTCCAGCACCCGAGATCCTGCCACTGCCAGTGCGTTTCCTTCCAAGGGGCTCCCGTCCCGGCTGCCACTGCTGCAGCCTGGAGATTCACTCCTGACCCCAGCTGTCCCCTGGAAACAAACACCAAAACGAGATCTGCGTTGAGTTTATCAGCAGGCCTGTGAGGGCGGAGGGATGGCAGAGAAGCAGCTTTGTGGCTGGGCTACCACAGAGGACTCCGCTGGTCCTCGGAGAAACACAGGAGCCGGCTTGCTTCCAGTGGCCCCAAACGGGAGTACAGTCTCCGTCATAAAGCAGGGGTGTGGATGGCGTCCACAGCACCCACTGCAGATGCCACCCAGGGCCAGCACTAGACACAGAGGCTCTGGGTTGGAGGAGCCAGGGGTGCCACCTTAACCTCCTGTTCGGCCCCGGTAAGCACCAGGCATGCAAGCGCCGAGGACAAGAGAGGCCCCTGTGGTTGCAGGCTCCCAGCAGTCAGGGGAAGAAAGGCCATTCATTCTTTCAACGCATGGAACTGCTTTTTAGGAGGTGAAGATAAGCAGTGGAAAAAAATAGGCCTCTATCTTCATGAAGCTCCTGTTCCTCTCTATGCAGTGTGTGTGTGTTTGTGTATGTTCACATAGGTGTGTGCATGTATGTTTAGTGTGTGTTTATGTCTGTGCATGTGTATGGGTAGTATATGTGTGTGGTGTCTGTGTTGTGTGTATATGAATATTAGTGTGCATGTGTATATATGTATATGTGGTGTGTGTATGTGTGGTGTATGTATGTAGGGTGTGCGTATATGTGTGTATATGTATGTGTGTACATGTGTGTAGTATGTGTGTGGTGTCTATGTGTATGTATATGTATATGTAGTATATGTGTGGTGTATGTATGTGTGTATATATGTGTAGGGTGTGTGTGTGGCGCTGGGTGCAATGAAGTTTTGTAACATAGAGGAGGGAGTGTAGAGTCTCAGTTCATACACACACCTACATGAACACACACACACAAACATACTCCTCAGAGAGGAGGTCAGGGAGGAGGAGACTTCGAGACAGAAGAAAGGGAGGTGAGGGTGGTACCTGCCCATGCCGGGGTCTGCAGGGGGACTGGGGTGGGGGGACCTGCCCATGCCGGGGTCTGCAGGGGGACTGGGGTGGGGGGACCTGCCCATGCCGGGGTCTGCAGGGGGACTGGGGTGGGGAGACCTGCCCATGCCGGGGTCTGCAGGGGGACTGGGGTGGGGAGACCTGCCCATGCCGGGGTCTGCAGGGGGACTGGGTGGGGAGACCTGCCCATGCCGGGGTCTGCAGGGGGACTGGGTGGGGAGACCTGCCCATGCCGGGGTCTGCAGGGGGACTGGGTGGGGGGACCTGCCCATGCCGGGGTCTGCAGGGGGACTGGGGTGGGGAGACCTGCCCATGCCGGGGTCTGCAGGGGGACTGGGGTGGGGAGACCTGCCCATGCCGGGGTCTGCAGGGGGACTGGAGTAGGGGACCTGCTCATGCTGGGGTCTGCAGGGGGACTGGGTGGGGGGACCTGCCCATGCCGGGGTCTGCAGGGGGACTGGGTGGGGGGACCTGCCCATGCTGGGGTGTGCAGGGGGACTGGGGTGGGGAGACCTGCCCATGCTGGGGTCTGCAGGGGGACTGCGGGGGGACCTGCTCATGCCGGGGTCTGCAGGGGGACTGGGTGGGGGGACCTGCCCATGCCAGGGTCTGCAGGGGGACTGGGGTGGGGAGACCTGCCCATGCCGGGGTCTGCAGGGGGACTGGGTGGGGAGACCTGCCCATGCCGGGGTCTGCAGGGGAACTGCGGGGGGATCTGCTCATGCCAGGGTCTGAAGGGGGACTGGGGTGGGGACCTGCCCATGACGGGGTCTGCAGGAGGACTGGGGAACCTGCCCATGCCGGGGGTCTGGGGTGGGCGGCTGTGTGTGCGTGCATGTGTCCCCGCCCCCCTCGTGCGTCTGCAGCAGGTGCCTTCGGATCGCATCTCAGGAGCTGGAGCTGGGCGCGGGATTCCTCCCTGCCAGATCGTTGTACGTGAACTTCTCTTTGCAAAGTTCGTCCGCGAGTGAATCGCTCAGCCTCGCTCAGCCCCGCTCAGCGGGCCCGGGCCGAGCCGGCGACCTCCCTTCGTCTCTTCCGCCAGGCAGCCCGCGGAGGTCCCTTCCGCTCTGCGGCCAATCCGCGGGGCGGGGGCGGGGGCCGAGGCCTCGGGGGAAGCCGATCCCTGCGCCCCTCGGGTCTCCGCCGCCCGCCAGCGCCGTCCCTGCCAACCCCGCCCCTTCAGGGCCCGGGCCAGTTGGGAGCAGGGGCCGGGCCGCGGGCGGAGCCTCCCGGTCCCCGCCCTCGCCCTCGGCCAACTGGCGGTCTTGCAGGCGGGCGGACCCTCGGCCGCGCTCGGGGCTCCGGCGCCGCCGCTCCTCCTGCTCGGCCCGAGCTGCCCGGGCTCGGCGCGCGCTTCGGGGCGAGGCCCGGCGGGCGCGGACGCGCAGCATGGCGGTGGAGGACGAGGGGCTCCGGGTCTTCCAGAGCGTGAAGATCAAGATCGGTGAGTGTCCGCCGGCAGCGACGCGTCCGACCCCCCGGCCCGACCCTGTCCTCTCCCGCGCCCGCCTCTCCTCCCCAGATCCTTGCTGGGGACCCCGGCGGAGACGCCCTCCAGGCGCGGCGCGCTCCCCGGAGAACGGCTGGTCCGGCGCCGCGGCCCCTCCCCAGCTCCCCGCCTCCCCGGGGCTCGGACTGGGTCGAGTCGGCCCCGGGGGAACGCGGCTCCCCGCGCCTCCTCTGCGCCCGGAGCGGCCCCGGTCCCTGGTAGCGGCGGAGGAGGTGGGGTCCCTGCGCCGAGGGACGTCTGTCCGCGTGTGCGCCCCCGCGTGTGCGCCCGAGCGTGTGCCCCGCGTGTTTGCAGGAGTGCGCGCGCCTGAGGCTGTCTGGGCGCCTGCACTTCAGGTGTCAAATCCACTGACGTCGGGGTCTCGGCATCTCCCTTTCTCCGCTGCGCCCAGAAACTTCCTTTCCGGGGAATGTGGAGGCTCCTTCAAGCCTCTCCCCAGGGGCGTGAGGCCCAGGCGCGCTGCTGCTGCCGTGCGCGCGCGTCTGTGCCTGTGTGCGCGCGTGTTTGTGTGTGCCTGTGTTTGTGTGTCCATGTGTGGGTGGGTGTGTGTGCGCGTGCGTTTGTGGGTGCATGTGTGGGTGCGTATTTGTGTGTGGATGCATGTGTGCGCGCGTGTGTATTTGTGTGTGGGTGTGTGTGTGCGCGCGCGCGTTTGTGTGTGTGCATGTGTGCACACGTGTGTGTGTGTGCATGTGTGCGTGTGTGCTGGTGGGGCGTTCTGGCTGAGGGCTCCCGCGGGGCGGGGAGACCCCGGACCCATGGGCACCAAGTCCCCTTCCACTGAGAAGTGGCGGGCGAGCTGGTGGCGGCCAGGGCCTGCGAGGCTGCGGTTTTTCTCTGGGCTTCAGCAGCTTCTGAAGTGGGCTCCGGGAGGCGTTTCCGGAGAGGAGGCTGTTTCTGGACTTCTGGTTTATCTGGAGGGATCTGCTTTTCCCTGGTTGTTTTATCTTGGGAGAGTGATGTGGAAGTCCTCCCCCTCCCCCAGAGCAAGACCGTTTCCTGGAGTGACTGTTGCATATTCATGCCATGAGTGTGCTGGACCACAGCGCGGTTCAGGCTGGAGAGGCTTCCAGGGCCTGCAGTGTCGCGGTCCCCACGGTCCTTCTCCCCCACTGAGCCGCACTTCGCAGCCAGCCTCTTCCCGTGTGAAGAGGCCTCCGGGAACGGGCTGAGTGTCAGTTGTTGATGACATTTGATGCTGCCGGAGGCATTCCAGCTCCCCTAAACCAGCGGGCTGTTTCCTGTCGGCTTTATTTTGGTTTGCGGATCATCGCTGAGACACTGTCTTGATATTTGGCCCAGAAGCGCCGCAGCTAGGATGTGGCGGCACTTCCGCTTTGAGTAGTCCAGAGAGGAGGGATTTCTTCTGTTAATGTGGTTTAAATCTGCTGTCACTTTCATACAAGAGAGCCAGAGTTGGCGCTCCCTGAAGTGTCTGAGGTCGCCTTGCCTGGGTGGGGAAAGGTCGCGTCCCGTGGGGGTCAGTTTGCTGCTCTTTCCTTCAGCCAAGGCTGCTTGGTTCAGCGAGCGAGTCCGAGAGGTGTGAGAAGCACTGGGCTTCCTCAGTGGGGGCAGGAGGGCTGGAGGCGGGTGCCCCTGTGGGGCAGTGCGAGGTCTCCAGGCAGCAGGCAGAGGTGGCCTGGGGCTTTGCGGCTCGGGGGTGGGGGGCCCACAGCCGGCACAGCGTGGTCGCTGTGTACTCCAGGAAGGGCTACGATTCAGTCTACGGCAGGACTTTACAGAAGGCATGGGAAGTAGAGCAGGAGGGCGAGGGAAGACCAGAGTCTCAGACCAGACACTCAGACCCTGAGTGTCCCAGAAGGCACCTTCACCAGCCTGCGGGCACTCGGCCCCACTTCCAACAGGCGTGGGGGTCAGGCACCCCTGGAGGATCCCTCCGAGACAAGGAGGTTTGGAGATGCCACCACTGGGTCAGGGTCTGTGCTCCACTTTAAACAAGCCAGCGAAACCCTGGCTCAGCTGAGGCTAAGGCTGCTAATCCCACGTGGGGCCTGGATATTATCTGAACCTTTGACCCTCCCAGGGGCAGCAGCAGTGAGGACGGGTAGAGAGGCCCAAATGCCAGCTGCCCAACTCTCTGGATGTGGCTGCAGCGAGAAGTCCCCGTTTCCTCTCTCCTCCAGAGGTCACCTGTGGGGCCGGCTGCCTGAGGGGTATCTGTGCCCCAAGTAGCTGGGGAGACAGGGCACCTCCTGCATTTGAGTGGAGATGCAGTCTGGGCTGGAGACCCCGAGAGTGACCTGTGGGTGCGCTTGTTTGGGGTTAGTCTCATGTAACTGTGCTGTTGGCCTGACACCCCGGGGCTCCAGCGGAAAGCCCATCTGTAGAAGCGAAGTAGAGGATGACCCTGAGCGGCGCTGGTGCCAGGGGGCCACTGAGCTCCTCAGGCTCTTTCTTTAATCCACATTCATGGCCAACCTTGGCTCTGACTTGCCCTGCCTGTCCCCGGTCTTGAAGGTGCAGACAAGACGGTGCCCCTGTGGTTGATTTGAGGGCCCCTCGCCGTCATTCACATCTGAGCCTTGTCTCCAGGCATGCTGGATTTGCACATGAGTCTGCCAGTGACTTGCTGCATGACCCAGGGCCCGTGTCTTCCCCTTCATAACCTCATTTTTCCGTTTGCAAAAGGCAGGCAATTGTTGTCTACTATATCCTGTGGGAATGTACAAGGCAGTGTTGTTCAGGGTTAAGTTAACACCCTGCCCCCTCACTCCCAGAACAAGAATTGTCCCTAAAGTTATACCATAAGCAATTCTGCTACTACTCTTACTAAGAAAAAAAGGCAGCACATTTTTGGGGGGATTGGGAGCTTTTTTTTTAAGGTACAGGGGCATTGGCCATTTAAATTCTTAAATAGCTTTGAAATGTGTGGTGGTGTGTGGCCTCATTCAAACGTTGAAATTGGGAAAAATGGAAAGAATCTCTTCCTCCTTCCCCTTCCTCTTTCTTTGTCCTTCCAGCTCTTGCAGGTGAGGTACTAAGAGGAGAGCGCCACGTAGAAGTGAGGTGCTTTGATGGTAACAATTTGGAGTCTTTGTCTTGAAGAATCTGGTTTTCTGCATTTCAGTTTTGTGGAATCATTTTGGATATGTCCTTCTGTACACTTAAACATCTTAAACACTGTGTCTTTGGAAACAGTCATTAACCTTTCACAGTAGAGTCTGTGTATCATGCATGACTGAGCCACACTTCCTATGTGATCGCTGCTTTGAGGAAGCCGGTGCTTCTGACTTTCCATGAGTCAGGGACCCACAGGGAGGGCACTTCCGCCACGGCCACGGCGTTGTTTTGGGGCCCCCGCCCCCAAGGCGTGTAGTGCCTCCTCCCCTTGCAGTGATGTCTTCCGTTTCCACAATACTTACTGCTTGTTTTTAAATGCGGCACCTTATCTTGATACATGTGTTCAATAAAGAGCAATACACAAGGTCTTTCTCTCAATCTGTTAAAAAAAAAAAAAAAGCCAGCCCTGCGATCCAGGGTGGGAAAGGCTCTTGCACCACTGTGACCCTGCCGTCGAGCTGGAGGCAGTCAGCGTCCTGGGAATGCCGTCCATGGGAGGCCGGGCCTGCCGTGTGCTCCCCTCTGGGGCTTCTGTGGCTCTTTGGTCGCTCCCTTCTTTCTCCTCTGGGCGCAGTGCCTGTGGCTCCACTGGGCTCTTGCTCCCTTCCTGTGAGGCTGGAGCTTGTCCATGAAGAAGACCCACGGCCGGTCTGGCCCAACATTGAACCGCTGGTGCCTGCAGGCCTGTGGGGCAGTGAGGGCCAGGGGCTGCCGGCCTCCAGCCCCAGCTATCCCTCTCCTGATCACAAACAGAATCCCACCTGAAGCAGGAGGAGGTGGCACCGGGTGAGAATAGGGAGAATGACAAGTGGGGTGCCTGGAGGGTCCCCTGGACTGTGCCTCCCTGGCCCCAGCTCCTGGGCTAGAAGGTCAGGGCTCCGGCACGGCTCTGCTAGAAGTGGCAGCTGACACTCTCAGCCTGATGGACTCCCTAACGGGAGGTGGAGGCCGCTGGTCATAGGGCTGTTCCAGGCATCAAATTAGGTGATGGTCTGTTTAATAAGTGAAAGTAGCAACAGTGTCTTCACAGGGCTAGGGCTCACTCAGGTAAGAGAATGAGGTTTTGTGAATGTGAGGGAGGGATACTGGCCATGCTGTGGCTTTCCCCGTGTCTGTCTGACAGTGTAAGGAGGGGCCGTGTGGCCACACATGGGCCTTGGCATCAGAGATTCTAGATTCCCCTAATGCTAAAATTAACTTGGATATTTTATTAACCGAGCTCAGCTAAGCTGCCTGTGCTATTTTTAAGCCCTGAGGACGAAGGTGCAGGGCTTGGCTGCACCTGGGAAACAGCAGGGGCTCCGGCAGGGGCAGGTTCAGCCTGGGGCCCGGGCCTTGCCTGGAAAGGGGAGTGGGTTTCCTGTGCATGTGTGGGTGTGGAGGCGGGATGCAGATGCTAAGGGGGTCGTTTCCATGTATTATCTCATTTTATCTAAATTCTCGAAACTCCACAGCACTGAGGTGGAGAAAGCGAGACCCACGGACTTATCTGGGCCCAAGCCGCCCAGCTCCACGGGCTCCTGGGATCCGAGTTCTTCTCCTCACCACTTAGTATTGTCCATTAAGTTTTTTTTTCTTTGAGACTGGGCCTCACTATGTTGCCCAGGCTGGTCTCCAACTCTCCAACTCCAGGACTCAAGGGATCTTCCTGCTTCAACTTCCTGAGTAGCTGGGACACAGGTGCTCACCACTGCAGCCTGCCTGTCAGTTTAGAGAGCTGTTTCTTCTCTGTGACCTTGGATTTGAATGGGGGGAATCATGGAGAGTTGGAGAACAGAGAGACTTGTTGGTGACTTTAGGGACACGAGGCAGGCAGTGTTCAGGCAGGGAAGGAAGGGGCTGCTGGTCTGTGTGGGTGGACAGTGGCCTGGGAGGCCCAAGACACAGGGTGTGCTGGGAAGACAGTTTGGAGATGCAGAGGTGATCCTTTAAGCAGGGCCACAGCCACCCATCCAGCCTTCAGGCGTGTGAGCAAATGGTGCCTGGCAGGTGGACTCAGCCAGGGTGCTGGACTGGAGGGCAGAGTGTGGACCCCGGAGGCAGCCCTGGGGGTGTCATTCCTGGAAGGGAATCTAGCATTGGTGGAAAACACTTTGATTTGCTTCTTTGGAGCTAATGGAAGCAAATGAGGCATCTGGAGCTAATGAGCGCGTGAACCGCACAGGTACAGAGTGGATGAACAGCGTCTACCTGAGGCTGTGGCACCGTGTTTGCAGGTGGCGCGTCATGTTTTAAACATAGACGTGTATGTGTTTAGAAAGGAGATGGACGTATTGGCTGGAAACAGCCACAAGCAAAGTGGTGGCTGCTAAGGTTTTGAAAGTGAAGGCTGCTGAGTGATGGTGGGAGGGGCTTGGTGAGGAGGAGAGCTCCTGGGGGCCCTCGGAGGAGAGGCGGACGTAGCGAACCCACTTGGAATCAGACACCCGAGACTGCGTGCTGGCCACGTTTCTTGACGATTCTTTGATTTTAGATGACCCCTAACCTCTCTCTGCCTTGGTTTCCTGGTTTGTGAAAGTGGAGGCCAAGGCCTTCTTTTGCAGAGATTAATGGGACTTAGATGCACGCAGGCACTTCCCCTGCTCAGATCTTCATAGATGGGAGGTATTATTCTAGCAGAATTTGAAGCTATCTGTTCGTCTGTAATGAATTGGACTTCTATGTAAGCAAATATATAAATTGAAAAAGAGCTACACTTTAATAAGTAGGAGGGTGGTGAGATCCAGGAGAGCTCACACTCTGGAGAGGTGGCTTTTGTTTTTGGTTTTGGCTGTCATCTGGGTGTCTGGGAGGGATGGCTTTGAACTTGCTCCTGAAGAGAGAGGTGGCTTTGGTTTTGGCTGTCATCTTGGAGGGGGTCTGGGAGGGGTAGCTTTGAACTTACCCCTGAAGAGAGAGTGAGGTCTCAGGAAGGGAAGGAATCATTTGGGTTGGGCTGGTGTTATGAGATGCAAGGCCTGGCCTTTGAGGGGCCCAGATAATTTAGCTGGAGGGGCCAGTGGGACGTGTGGATGGGCCTCTGGCCGATGGGGTGACAGAAGGGGCCACATGGGGTCCCATGGGGATGCGGTGTCACGCCCCGCAGGTGCCGGTACCTCTGGAGGGTGCGAGGTTGGACAGCAGGTGCCGGTACCTCTGGAGGGTGCGAGGTTGGACAGCAGGTGCCGGTACCTCTGGAGGGTGCGAGGTTGGACAGCAGGTGCCGGTACCTCTGGAGGGTGCGAGGTTGGACAGCAGGTGCCGGTACCTCTGGAGGGTGCGAGGTTGGACAGCAGGTGCCGGTACCTCTGGAGGGTGCGAGGTTGGACAGCAGGTGCCGGTACCTCTGGAGGATGCGAGGTTGGACAGCAGGTGCTGGTACCTCTGGAGGGTGCGAAGTTGGACAGCAGTTGTGGAACTGTGGTTGGGGGTCGGGGAGGCAGCTCACTGAGCACATATCGTCTTACGCAGCCGCAGGTCAGAGCAGGGGTCTGTGTTCACACAGGAAAGGAGGGGCTTGCTGTGCAACCAGAGCTGCTAGCTTTGAACCGTAGGTGAAGGTGATGAACAGACACGTCTACTGCAGCAGCACCTGTGGCTAGTGGCTGAGTGAGCAAATAGCAAATAGTAGAAGCAATGTTGAGGAGTTGGGGTGTTCCCACCAATCTCCTGTTGAACTGTCACCCCGTCGTTGGAAGTGGGGCCTGGTGGGAAGCGACTGGATCTTGGGGGTGGATTTATATGAACAGCTCAGCGCCATCCCCTTGGTGCTGTTCTCACGATAGTGAGTGAGTTCTCGCGAGATCCGGTGGTTTAAAAGTGTGCGGCGGTACCTCCCACCTCGCGCTCTTGCCCCTGCTCTCGCCGTGTGAGACACCTGCTCCCCCTTCACCTTCTGCCATGACTGGAAGCTTCCCGAGGCCTCCCCAGAAGCAGATGCCTCCATACTTCCTGTACAGCCTGCAGCACCATGACCAATAAACCTCGTTTATTTTGAATTACCCAGTCTCAGGTGTTTCTTTATAGCAATGCAAGAACAGCCCAATGAGCAGTTGCCAACTGAAATGGTGATTATGTCATGTGCATCCACACGTGGGCTGCTCTGTGGCTTTCAAGGAACATATTAAGCCCAGGCCAAACCACATGACTCGCAGGAAGTTCCACGGCATAGGATTCGAAAGAAGCAAAATGAGAGCGCCCAACACCACCCCCTAGAAAAATGATAAACACAGATCAGATGAGTGTGCGCAGATCAGGGATAAGACCTACACAGCCTGCTAATTGCATTACCTGTGGGATGGCAGGAGTGCTGTGGTAGGAAGAGAAACAGGAATACAAGGCCTTCCGTAGCAGCAAGTATATGTCTATTATGCATCAATGTGCAACTATGTATACGGTGGGTGAGTGAGTGAAGAACAAAGGCGGAGCTTAGAAATCATCCCTTCACAGACTGCAAGAACGGTGTCAGCTGTGGAGGACGCCAAGGCCGAGAAAGAAAATAACTTGCCTTCATTCAAGACGATGTGCTGTGTGGGAAATGCGTGTGGACAGGTGAGGGAGTGGCTCCGTCAGGCCGCAGCGGGCGTCCAGCAGTGACAGGCGGAGTGCAGTTGTGGCTGGCCCCTGAGAGGCCCCGGCCCCTGACCGGCCCCTGACAGGCCCCTGACAGGTTTTGGGGCTCCAGCCTTTGTGTCTGGGGGGCTCTGGCACAGGTGAAGGGGAACTGAGGGTTACATCACCTGCGACAGATGGTTCAGGGTCTCTCTGGGTGTGACGCAGAGTCCAAAGTGAACAGTTACAAACGTTCAAGCTTTGCTGTAGATGCGAGTTTCAGAGTCACCGAGGTGCCCGGGAACCCCCTCATTGGGCCTGGATCCCCGGAAGTGATTTTCCCCATGGGTTATTGGTCAAACGGCATCAGAGTGTCTGGGAGATTTTGTTTTTCTGTGAGTATTTTCTCAAAAATAATGGTTCCTTGTTCTATGAGTGTCTGAAAATATTAGGTGTGTTTCTGCAGACAGGGCTGGATTCCTCAGGCTATAGCTCTAGCCACCCTGAAATTTGGCATTCTTAGTTTTTGTTTTCAAATAAGCTTGAATCCCACATTTGGAACAATCACCCAAATTTAAGGCTCAGTTTTGTTCCTTCTGGGGACAGTCAGTGCCCTGCTGGTATCACAACACAGCTAGTAACGGCTGCAGCGCTGACCCACGTGTCCTGGGTCCCGAGAGACACCGTGCCAGGCTCCTGGGGGCTGGGCCGGGGGGCTGGGTCAGGAGACAGGAGCCACACTGGGGACAGAAACCGGTGCCTTGACCTGGAATTGATCGAGGAACGACTCCTGCACCTGTTCTTTCCTCTTTACATTGTTTCTTTTATGTTATCCGAATAATTTCCAACCTGTAAAGAATCATCCGTCTTGGCCCTGACTGCCCATAGGATAAAACTCCAGAGGTTGGTAAGGGGTCTGAGTCTTTCCTAGACACTGTGGGGATCCTTTTTCTGACCACTGACCAGACAGATGTCCGCTCAGGACATGCATGGGGGCCGTGGCTCCCAGCCCCGCATGGCCCAGCCCCTGGGTGCCTCCCTCACCCCAGGATAGGCCAGAGTCCTCAGCCCCTTGCTGAGAGTCACCCTCCCTGCCTGGTGCTCGTGGCGTGCCCAGGGTAGGACGGAGGATTCTCTGGGATGCCTGACAAAGCTTAGGGGTGATTGTTATTGTGTCTTCCTGGAGTTTGGTTTTTGGACTTCGTCGTCTCCAAGCTGGAGCCTGGGTCTGAATTGGGCGTGATCGCCCAGGCCAGCTGTTCGTGTGGCGTTGGAGCCAGTTCCCATTTCTGCGTTAGGTTTCATTCCTGGCCTTTTGCCTGCTTTGAGGGGCTGCACAGAGTAGCTGAGGGCCCTTGCATGTACCCCTAAATCTTCTCTTTAGCTGTGTTCCTTCTGAAGGAAAAGGTTTCACTCTTCTTTTCAGCTCTGGAGCTTTCTTGTTTTGGCTCCAAACCCTCGAGGTGCTGGAGCAGCTAGTTTGCCTTGATCTTGTCACTTCTGTGTGTTCTCTTCCCCAGAGCAGTCATTGCTCTGGGAGCCTGAGGGCCAGCCTCAGCCCATGGCCCCTGCTGGGGCGGCTGCCTCGGCGTCCGGTGGTCACTGTGCAGGACACGTGTTTCCTGCCCCCCTCGTCTGAGGCTCCAGGAGGAAAGTGCTGTCCCCAAAGCCATGCCGGCAGCAGGAGCATCTCCATGCCGGGCACGCACCGAAGCTGCATCCAGGGTGTAGGGACCCGGGAAGGTTGTCTTGTGGTGGACTCTGATGACCACAGCCCCGGCACCTTTGTGGCTCATGGAATCCCTTTCTAGGAGGCTGGGTGCTGCCGTGGCCTTTTCCTTCCTAGAGCCCTTTCTCATGCAGCGTTGGCTGGGCCTGCTCAGCACTGTGGCAGCTATCACGGCAGCCAGTGGTCCTTGCTTTGGGCAGCAGTGAGACGCAGAGGCCTGGAGTCAGGGCTGGGGCCAACCTGCTGGAGACCCCCTTCCTAGCTGCGTCCCTCACTCAGGGCTGACCTGCCGGAGACCCCTTCCTAGCTGCGTCCCTCACTCGGGGTTGACCTGCTGGACACCCCCTTCCTAGCTGCGTGCCTCACTCGGGGCCGACCTGCCGGAGACCCCTTCCTAGCTGCGTCCCTCACTCGGGGCCGACCTGCCGGAGACCCCCTTCCTAGCTGCGTGCCTCACTCGGGGCCGACCTGCCGGAGACCCCCTTCCTAGCTGCGTGCCTCACTCGGGGCCGACCTGCCGGAGACCCCTTCCTAGCTGCGTCCCTCACTCGGGGCCGACCTGCCGGAGACCCCCTTCCTAGCTGCGTCCCTCACTCGGGGCCGACCTGCCGGAGACCCCCTTCCTAGCTGCGTCCCTCACTCGGGGCCGACCTGCCGGAGACCCCTTCCTAGCTGCATCCCTCACTCGGGGTTGACCTGCTGGACACCCCCTTCCTAGCTGCGTGCCTCACTCGGGGCCGACCTGCCGGAGACCCCTTCCTAGCTGCGTCCCTCACTCGGGGCCGACCTGCCGGAGACCCCCTTCCTAGCTGCGTCCCTCACTCGGGGCCGACCTGCCGGAGACCCCCTTCCTAGCTGCGTGCCTCACTCGGGGCCGACCTGCCGGAGACCCCTTCCTAGCTGCGTCCCTCACTCGGGGCCGACCTGCCGGAGACCCCTTCCTAGCTGCGTCCCTCACTCGGGGCCGACCTGCCGGAGACCCCCTTCCTAGCTGCGTGCCTCACTCGGGGCCGACCTGCCGGAGACCCCCTTCCTAGCTGCGTCTCTCACTCGGAGCCGACCTGCCGGAGACCCCCTTCCTAGCTACGTGGCCCTGTGTGGAGGCCCCACTGGTTCTCCTGAATGCTGCACCCTCTGCTTCCACATCAGAACATTTCCCTCCAATGGGCAGGGGCGAACCCGCCTGCACCCCCAGGCCCAGGTGCTCCCAGATGCAGAGCAAGCCCACCCAGCAGGGGAAGGCACGGCTCGGGGCAGGAAGGAGGCGGTGGAGCTAGGGGTTGTTCGGCCCCAAGCGCCCTGAGCCTCTGGGCGCCTACTTCATTCTGGCCCAGGCTGCATGGGGGTTTCCAAGGCTGGGGTCAGACTGGTGGACAGGGCCATTAGCAGAGATTCAGGAAGAGGAACCGGTTCTGGGAAAACCATTTGCGTGCAGAGCCCAGGGGACTGGCCGTGCTGGACTCTCCTCTGAGGTCAGGGTGGGATCCTCCAACAGGGCTGGTTTTCCCATGGCCTTTGGGATGAAGGCTTTTCTGGGGAATTCCAGATCCCCCCAGTCTGTAGCTGCCAAGCTCAGCCTTCTCAGGAAGCCTTGCTGGCCGGGGGTGGGGCTGACTGCCGAGGGGCCCTGGAGGCTGGAGCAGCCTGGGGAAGCTCTGCCACCGTGGCCCGCTGTGCAGCCTGGAAGGGACGCCTGGCCTCCCAGATCCTCTCCCTCCCCGACAACAAATGTCCAAGACTGACTGCTGAGATTCTGGGATTTGCGGTGGGCCCCACAGGCTGGACTCTTCATTAGTTTAGGTGGCTAGAGGTAGGAGCCTCTGGGCCCTATGTGCCCCTCAGCCAGTCACCTGCAGCGACAGTGGGAGCAGGCTCCTGTACTCGGCCCACAAACCTGCTCTGCTAGCCCCGCTGCATGGTGCGAGGCGGGAGAGAGATTCCAAGAAGCTCCTTCCTGAGCGTGCGGGGGGGCTGTGCATGCTCACAGCTGTAAACAACTAGTATCTCATTCACTGTACAGGGCTAGTGCAATGGGCCATAAACTCACACAGCCATGCTGCTGCACTCAGGGACTGGTCTGGCCGCCCGCGTCCTCAGGGCTACAGAGGAGTGAAGTGTTCAAAGTCTTTCCCTGGGGAAGCCGAAGGTCGAAGGTCGAGCTGTGCCTGAGAGGCAGAGGTTCAGGCTGAGGGAGGAGTCCGCATCCTTATGTTCCTCGGAGGCCTCCTCTTGTGACATGCTTGCACACACTGCACACGTATGCACACCCATGACCCTGGGACCGTTTGGGGCAGGGTTGCACGGCTTGATGTGCAGTGTTGGGTGGAAGTAAGGGAGGCTCCAGTGGGCTTCTGCCAGCTTTTCCTTTAGCCAAGATCCGTGGCAGAAGAAACGGGCCAATCTGTGCTGAGTAGGATGCATGGAGTTTAAAACTTCTCAAGCAGTTCTTAATCATTTTTATTCTACCCCATGTGGCTGAGGCTGAGGACACTCTCCAGACAGCCCCGTGGCTCTCGGGCCTGGTCCCAGGAGGCTCGGCGGGATGTGTTTGGGGCACCAGGGTCTGAATGCCCCGCGGGTGGCCTCCTGCCCCCGGCCGCAGTGCTGGGATGCACCTGCCTTTCTACTTTCCACAACTTGAGATCTTTTCTGGCAACTGCTGTGCGATTTTCTAATATTTTGTATTTGTATAAGAAACGTCTTGTTTTTAGGCCCACAAGTTGTTCTTTTTCCTAATAGCTTTTCCCCCTACTTGTCACTGATCTGTTCTCTTAGGTGGCTGCGTGTTACAGGGGAGTCCCCAATCTTTGGACTGTTCCAGAGCCCAAGACTAGCTCGGCTGTGCCACTCAGGGAAGCACACTGGAATTCAAATGAGACAGATGTTATTCTGGGAATAAACTTGATCCTCTTAGATCTGTGTGAGAAGAAAACAGTGGACAAACATTGGTGCTTGAGCTGTAATTAGTAAGAAATTACTGGTGTTCCTCCTCACCCGTGCCTGGTGATAGGAAGTCAGAAGAAGAGAGTGTTTGATCACTTCTAGATCAGTAGGTTCTGATGATGAAAAGTCCCTTTCCGTGTTATCTGTGGGGCAGGGTCACACGGAATTCTCTGTGGGGATTGTTCTCCACCAGGGCTCGTTGGTCCAGACCCCTCGAACGGCATCGACACCTGGCTGGAGAGAGGAGGGGGGCCCTGATCGACGCCTGGCTGGAGAGAGGAGGGGGGGCCCTGATTGACACCTGGCTGGAGAGAGGAGGGGGGGCCCTGATCGACGCCTGGCTGGAGAGAGGAGGGGGGGCCCTGATCGACGCCTGGCTGGAGAGAGGGGGGGCCCTGATCGACGCCTGGCTGGAGAGAGGGGGGGCCCTGATCGACGCCTGGCTGGAGAGGAGGGGGGGCCCTGATCGACGCCTGGCTGGAGAGAGGAGGGGGTGCCCTGATCGATGCCTGGCTGGAGAGAGGAGGGGGGCCCTGATCAACACCTGGCTGGAGAGAGGAGGGGGTGCCCTGATCGATGCCTGGCTGGGGGGGGGCCCTGATCAACACCTGGCTGGAGAGAGGAGGGGGCCCTGATCGACGCCTGGCTGGAGAGAGGGGGTGCCCTGATCGATGCCTGGCTGGGGGGGGGCCCTGATCAACACCTGGCTGGAGAGAGGAGGGGGCCCTGATCGACGCCTGGCTGGAGAGAGGAGGGGGGGCCCTGATCGACACCTGGCTGGAGTGGGGGGGGCCCTGATCGATGCCTGGCTGGAGGGGGGGGCCCTGATCGATGCCTGGCTGGAGAGGAGGGGGGGCCCTGATCGACGCCTGGCTGGAGGGGGGGGGGCCCTGATCAACACCTGGCTGGAGAGAGGAGGGGGTGCTCTGATCGATGCCTGGCTGGAGGGGGGGGGGCCCTGATCAACACCTGGCTGGAGGAGGGGGGGCCCTGATCGATGCCTGGCTGGAGAGAGGAGGGGGGGCCCTGATCGACGCCTGGCTGGAGAGAGGAGGGGGGGCCCTGATCGACGCCTGGCTGGAGAGAGGAGGGGGGGCCCTGATCGACACCTGGCTGGAGAGAGGAGGGGGGGCCCTGATCGATGCCTGGCTTGGGGGGGGGCCCTGATCAACACCTGGCTGGAGAGAGGAGGGGGGCCCTGATCAACACCTGGCTGGAGAGAGGAGGGGGGGCCCTGCTGGTTCTCTCGCTGCTGCTGGGGGATCCTGAGCGATTGGCCCTCAGAGGCGTGAGCAATTGTCTCCAGGACCTCCGTTCGGCTTCCTGAATTCCCCAGCTGGTCCCATCCATCTGGAATCAGTGGCATTCCTTTCTGCCTTCATCATTTCCTGCTCCATTCAGCGCTCCTCGAGTATTTAGAGAAAGAGTTTCTCAGCATTTGGACCCAAGAATGTGTTTATGGAAATGCTGAGTGAAAATGAAAGACTGGAAAGGAAAAAACACTTTCCACTACGTTTTTGCTAAGTGCCTTTGTTTTTAAGTTTATTTTGTTTTATAAAGTGTATTTCTGTGTTTTCTTTAGGGAAGCCCTTTCTGCCCTCCATATGCCCTTCCCAGGCCCGGGAAAAGAGCTGGGGTGGGTGGGTCAGGAGGAAAGGGGGGTGTGGAGAGGGAGGGGCAGGCAGCCAATGTCATCCCCAAATAAAAGCGCGTTGATTTCTTTCCACCAGATCATGATTCATTGTCATGGGTGACCATTTAGTTCTGTGCTCCCCTGGTTTCCTTCTGGGGGACCCCACGGTGGCACCCACACCCCTGTCGCTGCCCACACCCACGGCTTCCCTCTGGGTAGCTGCACTGGAACCAGTGGGTTTTATGAACACAAGAATGCTGGTGTTTTTCATGCAGGATACAGCTGCTGACTTTCAGCAGAGAAGGCCAGGCAGTGGGCTAGCCTGATGTGGTTAATAATTCATCATAGATTTGTGGATGGTCACATTGAGTGTGCGGAGCTCGAAAGCTGCCACTCGCTTAGAAGCTAGTCCAGATTTTAGTATGCCTGTGGCTTAAAAGTGGTGGTGACATTGGTTTTCAAATAAAATATATCAGAAATATTTGGGACATTTCCGTGCATCTAATCAGAAAATTGTGAGGCTTGTAAAAATGTGCTGTGCATTCTTAACTGGTGTGTTTATTAGGATTTGGGGCTAGAGTTGGGATGTGATAGAGTCAGTGTGAGATGGATGACTTTTTAAGGTCACCCACCAAAAGGCAACAGTGGCAAGGCAAAAGCTTTTAGTTTTACTTGATGTGTTAATTACAAATATTAGATAGATTAAAGTTATTTTTCAGAAGCTTCCCCACCCACTAAAATGTCCTCCCACAGGCACTTGGCTGGGGGGTTTGAGTCACGTAGGCGGGTGTGGGCCTGAGTTTGCCCCCCTGGGGTTCCTGGGAGGCAGCCGCAGTCGTCGGGAGCCATGAACTGGGGCTGTCCCAGGATATAAGGGAAATATTGGCTGTGCCTTCCAAGTTATTATAGAGTAAGGGATAAATAAGACAAACCCATCAACGTGGCCACGTATTTATGAGAATCATGAGAATTTTCAGCCTCCTTGAAGAGGTGAGCTACTATCGTGCTCAGGAAGATTAAGGCACTTCTAACCGGCTGTTCCTGTGCACTCACAGACACTTGGTGTGCACACATGCACACGGCAACATCCACATGTGCACACAGGTGTGTGTGCATGCACCCCTCACACACGTGCTCACCCACAGATGTGCATACAGGAGCATTGCATGCACTCCTCACACACGTGCACCCCTTAGACACGTGCACCCTTCACACATGTGCTCACCCACAGATGTGCATACAGGAGCATTGCATGCACCCTTCACACACATGCACCCCTCACACACGTGCACCCCTCACACACGTGCACACGCACAGATGTGCATACAGGAGCATTGCATGCACCCCTCACACACATGCACCCCTTAGACACGTGCACCCCTCACACACGTGCACCCCTCACACACGTGCATACAGGTGTGTGTGCATGCACCCCTTAGACACGTGCACCCCTCACACACGTGCTCACCCACAGATGTGCATACAGGAGCATTGCATGCACTCCTCACACACGTGCACCCCTTAGACACGTGCACCCTTCACACATGTGCTCACCCACAGATGTGCATACAGGAGCATTGCATGCACCCTTCACACACATGCACCTCTCACACACGTGCACCCCTCACACACGTGCACACCCACAGATGTGCATACAGGAGCATTGCATGCACCCCTCACACACATGCACCCCTTAGACACGTGCACCCCTCACACACGTGCACCCCTCACACACGTGCACCCCCACACACGTGCACCCCTCACACACGTGCATACAGGTGTGTGTGCATGCACCCCTTAGACACGTGCACCCCTCACACACGTGCACCCCTCACACATGTGCACCCCTCACACACATGCACCCCTCACACACGTGCACCCCTCACACACATGCACCCCTCAAACACGTGCACACCCACAGATGTGCATACAGGAGCATTGCATACACCCCTCACACACATGCACCCCTCACACACGTGCACCCCTCACACACGTGCACCCCTCACACACGTGCACACCCACACTGATGCAGAGGATTCTCCAAGCCTGCAGGCTCCGCGTGAATAGTAGAAACTGTATTTGCAGAGTTAATTTTTCATTAAGCAAAATTATTAGGCTGCCATTGAATAACTTTTTCCAAATAACTTTATTTAAAGTGATAAAAACACTTTTATCATTACAAATAAATTAAGCATTAACTCAGTAGTGTTTTGCCTCTTCTAAGGGTTCGTCTGCCGTAAGGTGCAGTTTTCCCTCACATTTTAACGGCTCTGACGGGCGCCGCTCAGTCACCAGTTTCCCCTTTCCCAGTGGTCTGTCCTACGCTGGAGTCTTTTGGATTCCTCAGAATGCGGCATGTTTATGAAAAAGCATTCATAGGGAGGGGTAGGGATGGGGGTCTCTAGGTTAATAGAGAGGACAGTATTTCTATTTCATGTATGTGTGTTTCAGAGTTGCAGATCACCTCAGATAAAATAGGGCCCCTCAGACAAGACAGCAGGCCTGGCCCGAGGGGAGGGGTGTCTGTGATGATCTTCTCAAGGCCAAAAACTTCAGGACCAGCAGGATTCCTCCAGAGAATGTTTTCTTGAAGAGCGTTAGCTGCGCGTTGCGAGGCTGGCTGAGAGGGCACAGGCCTGCAGGGGACCGGGGGTTCCACCCCTGCGCTGCTGCCAGGCTCTGGCTATGTGACCTGTCACCCTCCAGGCCTCAACATCCACACTCATGTCAGCAGAGTGATGACAACTTCCCAGAGACCCCAGAATGTCACCTGTCTCAACTGCAGGCAGCCTCTGAGCACGTGTCCCATTGACAGAGCGTTTGGGTTTCTTCTTTAAGCATGCTGGTTATGACAGAAAGTAAAATATTAACCAAGAAGAATAATCTCACATTTAAATATAGCTTCACACAAACACATACATCTGTAGCAACGTAGTTACAGGAGACCGAGAAGGCGTGGGGGCTCCTCATCATTCCAGGCTGTGCTTTTCCCTTGAGAAGCAATAGAGGTAGGAGACTGCGGCTGTTTCTGACCTCTGGACCGGTTAGAGAGTGTTTGTAGGGTAAAAACATACATAGGAGGCTGTGTGTTATGGGAGGAGCCACCAAATCGGCAGGCAACAGTGCGGGGGACACGCGGCCTGCAGAGGGCGTGGACATGACCAGCTGCTTCCAGGCCTGCGCTCTGCCTCTGACGGCTTTATCTCCAGGGCGCGAGTCTCTTGTGACAGGAAGTGAGTATTAATGAATCAGTTAACCATTTTGTAAACTGGGAAGTTGTCTTGTGACCAGCCTTCACGCAGGCAGGCGCCTCCCCCGTGTGCCCGACACTAACCCAAGCCTTATGTTTTGTGGGACACGTGGCCTTGCCCGGGCCAAGGGTGGGTGTGACTGTCCAGCCTGTGTCACCAAGGTGGCGTGTTCATTTATTGAACTCACATCCTCACCAGCCGTCCCAGCCAGGAGACGCTCGGGAAAACTGCTACCGCACGGCGGCACAGAGGCCTTAAACATGTTGCCACTGGACATAATGGAGGCTGCCCATGACACCACACGCAAAGCCTCCCATGGGTTCCAAGTATTTTTACACAGCCAGATCTGTCCCTGTGCCTTGTTCAGTGACCTCTCTGTGGAGAGGCCTTCTCCTGCCGGGACCTGTAGTGGCCCACAACTGGGGGTGGGGCTGGGGAACCTGCAGCAGCTCACAACTGGGGGTGGGGCTGGAGGTGCTTTCACCCACGGCCAGGGGTCGTGCCTGGGAATTTCCCAGCTTAGCACCCCCCGTCGTCCCCAAAGCTGGGAGCTGTGGGTCTTTCCACTGTTGGTCACGACTCTGCCCTGTCCCTGCACATGAAGGCTGGTGGCTGAAAAATCAACGCCAAGTAAGCTTTGGAGGGAGCGTGTTTAACCTGCCCTCGGGTTTACAATGAAAGCCTGCCCACATTTTATCAAGGGATGCTCATAAACAAAGGTCGGCGAAGGATGAAGAAAAACAAGTTGCTTTTATGAGTCAATTAAATATATAATAGTGCTCAACTCATTTTGGCCTGTGTGGTTTAAAGAACCAGACGAGAATATGCTGTTATTTACTTAAAGGTAAAATGAGGGTCTGGGCCCATTTTGTACCATTTAGCAAGTGAATGGGTAGCTTTTGTGGTCAGACCTCACTTTGGCTGACAGAGCTAGGAAATGTGCAAGGAGCATTTGCTGATTAATTCATCTCCCTCCATCCGTCCGTGTCCCCGTTCCTTCACCCCCCTGCGTGCCAGGCCGAGATATCCCAGAGAATGTTTCCAGAGGAGTTCTGGACTCAAGTCTAATAAAGGAAACCCCAGGAAATCCAGAAGAGAAAGTTAGCGTGTGACAGGAGGAAATTCGTTTTGCACTCCACAGCTGAATTTGCGGTTGCCTTTCTACACCACATGGGCCGTGCTGAGGATAGGGCAGGTCTCTCTCCCCTGCACGGACATTGCAGACGCTCGCCGTGGTGGGGTGGATTGATGGACATGGTGCAAGCTGTATGGACATCGCAGATACTACAGACATCGCAGACACTCGCCATGGTGGGGGGACTGATGGACGCGGTGCAAGCTGTATGGACATCGCAGATACTACAGACATCTCAGATGCTCGCCGTGGTGGGGTGGACTGATGGACACGGTGTGAGCCAGCCAGTCTCTGATGGCAACTGTTTTACATTCCCGGGTAGCATTTGTCCCCTCTGGTTTTCTCATTGGCATCTTTCTCTCTTTTTAAGAAATTCGTCAGAAGCAACATGGTTCTTCCCAGTGAATGTAGCAGAGGTCTGCTTGACATTTTAGATACATTTCTCAAATTCTCCTTCCGTTCCTCGCCAGCCACTGTGTGTTGTGCTGAGCTCAAGCCACAGGTGCGTCTGCCCAAGTGCTGGGCCCTGTCGGGAGGAGCCATCTGAGGCCCCCAGTCTCCATAGAAGAAGGTGCCTGTGAGAGACGACGTGCCAGGAGGAAGCTGGTGTGGCTGAGCAGACAAACTTACACTCAGAGAAGCCTCATCCGTGGAAACAGCCCAGGATGGGCAGCAGCTGTTGGGCTCTGGAGTTGGCGTGTGGCTTATGGCCGAGCATCTCCTTAGGATCATCCCAGCCCTCCAGCTCCTGCCCCCAAGTCAGGAAAGGCTTCCCGTGCATGGCAGGGCCTCCGCGCGCTCTGGAGTCCTGGTCGGCCTCTGCTGGGATGGGCTGGGCCTTTCTCTGAGCCCCAAGGGCTTTAGTGCCTCCCAGCTCTACCTTCCAGCCCTCCCTGAGCTAAGCACCTTCCCAGCCTCCTGCTGGCCTCTGATTCACTCTCTGAACAGGGAGTGTTGCTTTTTTGCTGAGGATTCTCTTGGAAACCCTTTGAGCTGAGAGATGAGCCCACAGCGGTGCCTCTGCCTCGGATGTTGGTGTCCCCTGCGGCCCCAAGGGGAGTGGACGCTGGCAGTCGGGGCACCTTGGCTGTGGGAAAGGAGGACCAGGCTGGCCACAGAGGCCTGAGTGTGTGGGACCAGGGCAAGCAGGGAGAACTGGCATACCCTCACCCCATTCTCCAGTTACCAACCCTTAACCCGGGGCTCTCCTAGCGGGGTCCCCATACCTGCAGCACCAGCATCCCCGGGCACGTGTGTGAAGTGCTCGTGGCAGGCCCCACCCCTACAGAGCTGGGGCTGGGATCTCTCTTTCCACAGGCCCTGCAGAGAGTTCCTGTCCACCTGAAATCTGAGACCCCAGTCTAAAGACTGCGATTCTCTTCCTGCGGAGTATCAGGAGCAGACCAGCTTCCCGAACAGTCACCTGCAGAGCTCCTGCTCCTTCGGGGAGGGCCCTGACTTTCTCGTGGCGGAAATCCTCCACCCAGTCAGGTTCCGGCTGTCCCGGGTCCCCTGGAAGACTCTGGGGATTGATGAGCAGATGCAGGGCTGCCTGGAGCTGGCCTGGCCCCTGGTGCCCTGCTAATGCCATTTTTTGGTAACACCCATTCACAATAGCCTGGCTGAGGGTTTTGTTCTCCTTCTCTTTATTTGCTATCACTAAATCCATCTGATTAAAAATTAGCCTGGTGTGCCCTTGTCCCAGGTGCTGGGGGTGTGCCTGTGGGCCGCTGTTTCCAGGGAGAGGGAGGGACAGTGTCACTTACGGGACCACACAAAGGGGCGAATCTGCCTTTTGCTTTTGTCTCTTCCACTACAGCTCCCACCCTCGCCTGTTCCTTGGAATTAGATAGGGCAAAGTCTGTGCCTCCTTCACTAGCATAAACAGAAGCTATTTTAAGTTGATGGGCCCCAACCCCAACCAAGACACAGGATCCGATGATCCTCTGGAAGCGCCATTTTTGCTCAAATTGCAGCTGGGGATGTCCTAATTCCTGACCACAGATGGAGGTTTGACATTCTCTGCTTTACACGTGAGGTTTTCTGAACAGCTTATGTAGCTAGAGGCTGTTTTGGAGAAACAGAGATGGTCATGGACATAGTTGCAAATACCAAGGCTGTCAGTGGACGTGGACGTGGAGCGGCTGGGCTCTGTGTGACGCAGGAAGTGACGTTTCCCTCCTTAGAGGCTCAGCCCGTTGGAACTCAGCCTGCAGCTCGTTTGAGGCTCAGCCCGTTAGAACTCGGCCTGCAGCTCGTTTGAGGCTCAGCCGTTGGAACTCGGCCTGCAGCTCGTTTGAGGCTCAGCCCGTTAGAACTCGGCCTGCAGCGCGTTTGTGGCTCAGCCCGTTAGAACTCGGCCTGCAGCTCGTTTGAGGCTCAGCCGTTGGAACTCGGCCTGCAGCGCGTTTGAGGCTCAGCCCGTTAGAACTCGGCCTGCAGCGCGTTTGAGGCTCAGCCCGTTGGAACTTGGCCTGCAGTTTGTTTGTGCCGTTCCATGTTGCAGTTTTAGGTTTTTTTTTACTTTGAGCAGCCCTGGATTATGACAGGTGTCTGGCGATGTCTTTCCTGACCAGAGCGTGGCTCAGCCCCCGACTGGGGCCCACAGCCAGACCCTCATTCTGCTGCCCCCCAACTGGGACACTGTGGCTCTCTCAGGAGGATTCTCACTCCCCAGCCAAGCACAGTCTGTGGTGTCAAACCTGCCGGTGTCCGGATGGGTGTGTCCTGGTGCTCTGAGGCTCCGGTCCAGGCCGTGGGGACGAGGGAGGCTGAGCGGGTGAAGGCGGCTGTGATGTGTGTGTCACGCCCTGTGCAGGTGCCAGGAGGGGCTGTCGGTCCTCACAGCAGCCAGGGGAGGAAGCTTGTTGTGTTTGTTGCTGATGAGGAAACGGGGCTCTGGGAGAGAAGTGCTTTGCCGGCTCACGCTGGGCCACAGCTGCCTGCTGCTTTCCTGAGAAGCCGTGCAAGGAAGGTGGCAGCCGAGTGCGCGGAACCTGTCCTGTGTGGGGCCAGGGGTCATGCAGCTGTGCAGGGAAGCAGCCGCAGGCACGGTGCCGTCAGTGAGCCGGGCTGTATCCATTTCACCTTATTTCAGACACTGAGATTTGAGTCGCACGTAATGTTCACAGGCGTGAAATATTATCCTTTTGATAATTTTTAAATTACTTAAAATCTACCTTGCGGGCGTTACAGCACAGGGTTTGGTCAGGGGCCCGGGTCTGTCTCTCCCTGGTCCTGGCAGCCGTGTAAGCCCATGGACCCAGAGCAAGGGTCCAGGTTCCAGGCCCTCCTGGGCACTGCTGAATTCTGTCCCACTGACTTAGATTTTTTATGTTTTATTCTGAGCATTTCTGTTTCTGTTGATTCACTATTTTTTTCTGGTTATAGAAGGAATAATTTTTCTTTTACCAACCACCCAAGCTGCAGCCACGTGTGACTGGTCAGGTTTCTGTGATGGGGAGAGGGCCTGGCCCTGAGGTCTGTCTCATGGCTCTCACTGGGCTCCGCCAGATGCTCGTTGCCCTGAGGGTGCAGCTGTGGCAGCATCTGTGGGTGGCTGAGGAGACGGGACGTTCACCGGGCAGTTGTGCCCCAAGGGTGTTCTGGGGGCTGCCTCGTGTCCCAGAGCTAGACCCACACGATGCTGAGCCTCGTGCTGCCGTGAGACCACCCCCGGTCAAAGAGACCCAGTCCCCTGCCTCGTGGCCCTGCGCCAGCCCCGCCTCTGGTGATGTCTCTTTGGAAGCCACAGCACGAGGAGGCTGCTCACGGCGTTTGGAGGCTCGAGGGCCTGGTCTCCGGGTGTGCACAGCCGGGATGGAGCAGAAGGACGATGAGCTTAAAAGTCAGAGAGTCCTGGGCTCCAGTTTTGTTTTGACGTTTATGTTGCTTTAAGAGAAAACAGCTCAGCTGCGCTTTTCTCCTCTCCACGGCCCTCGTGGCTGATCTGCATGTAAGAAGATTAGAGAGGACCCTGTGTCAACGTTCGCAGCCCACCACAGGCGCTGAGTAAATGTTGGTCGGTGTTTTTCTCACTTTATTTTCGAGCTGTCATTGGCTTGCGATTTTGTAAAAGGCAGCTGGGGTGTGGATTGGAGTGGAGCTCTAAGATGCTTGAGGCAAGAGGAGGCTGTGAACAGGTCTGAGGATTTGGACTGGGAACCACGCAGCGCAAACGAGCTGAGTTCGAGAAAGGCCTCAGTGCCTTGAAAGGCAGCTGCTGTTTACACTTTTCTCAAGACAGAGGCTTCACGTGGTCGCCGTTCACACAAGTGCCGAGCAAGACCCTGGCACCAGAGGCGTGGACTGAAAATGAAGCCACCGGAACATCCTGTGACCATCATGAAGCCGGTCGTGGTCGGGGGCCCGTGTGTGTTTGTCAGGCCAGGGCCCTGCTGCCTGCCCAGCTCTGGCTTAGGAATCCAGTTGGGGAGAAATGCTCCCTCTGAGTACCCCTGGGGTTTTGACCCAGCTCGAGGTTGTAAACAGGCAGAGGGGGTCGAATGGAGAGGCTTCGCTGTGATAGAGACCTGGGCCTGCCCTGCCGCCGTCCGCCGGGAGCCCACGGCAGCCTCGCCCTCCGACACCCGCACGCTGCGTGCGGTGCACTGAACTGCAGGACGCCTGTGTTGCCGCCAGTTCTGCTGTTTGGGAAAAACTCTCTGTGTTAAGTTGGATCTTCCTTGTGACTGATTCAGAGGAGCCACATTGTTACGGAAGGGCTGGGACCCAGACACAGGGTCCAGAGTGTCCTCGAGGTATCAGAAGAACTCCTGGAGAGCAAGCCGAGGGCTGTGTCATCGCCACACCCTCTGTGGGTCCCTGCTCCCGAGTGAGGCTGTGCCCAGCCACCCAGTGACTCAGAAGCTGTGCACACAAGGTGTGAATCCCACCTTGCTCTAGCACCAAGAAAACAGCACCATGGTGATGGGATGTGGATGACGGATGCGGGGTGACAGACGGGATAATGGACGTGGGGTGATGGATGCGGGGTGATGGATGCAGGGTGACAGACAGGGGATCACGGACACGGGGTGACGGACGGAGGATGACGGACGCAGGGTGATGGATGCGGGGTGATGGACAGGGGATGACGGACGTGGGGTGACGGGTGGAGGGTGACAGATGGGGGATGACGGACGTGGGGTGACAGACGGGATGACAGATGTGGGGTGACGGACGGGGGATGACGGACGCGGGGTGATGGATGGGGGTGACGGACGTGGGGTGATGGACATGGGATGACAGACGTGGGATGACGGATGTGGGGTGACAGACGGGGGTGATGGTCACAGGGTGACAGATGCAGGGTGACAGACATGGGGTGACGGACAGGGGATGACGGACACGGGGTGACTGACAGATGCGGGGTGATGGGGGATGATGGATGCGGGGTGACGGACGGGATGACAGAGGATGATGGGCTGTGGGGTGACAGACGCGGGGTGATGGACGGGATGACGGAGGATGATGGGCTGTGGGGATGACAGGACTTCTCAGCGCTGGTTGCTCCTGCCTGGGGGTGGGAATGAGTGGGAAGGAGAAAGGCTCGGAGAGGTCCTTATCCAGTGGCCAGGAGCGGGGCTCAGGTTTTTCGTAGTGTTCAGGGAATCCTGCAGGGCCACCCCCACCATGCCGGCGGGGAAGCAGGCTTGGAGAGGCTTAGCCTTTGAGGCGGCCGTGGAGAGTGGCACTCAGGGGCTGGCTCAGGTCCCAGGCCGGGCGCGAGCTGATCCACGTCAGCCTCTGGTTCTGAAACACTGAGCCTGGCTCCATTCTGAAAAGTACAGCAGTAATTTGAGCCTTGTTCTGAATGGCCCCGCTGATTCATCCTGCTCTTGCAGGGCCCTGCTGAAGGACAGCGGCTTCTGCTTCCTCCGATCCTGGCAGCCTGGAACTTCCTGAGAGGACTGGGCATGTGGACAGCCATGGTGGGGGACGTCCTTTAAACTGGGGAATGGGCTCCCCTAGATACAGTCGCTTCCACAGGAATCTTCTAGAGCCTCACCCAGGGCAGAGCGGACACCCGCAGCAGCCTGGAGTTCCGGGGAGCCCTGGCCTGTCCCTGGGTCATGAGGGACAGGCCAGCCCCCAACCCTTGGGTAGGAAGAGCCCAGGCCTCAGACAGGACAGGCACATGGGTGAACAGACGGCTTCCCCTGCAGGAGGAGATGCAGCCGTTCAGAAGCAGACCTCCAGCGTGGGAAAATCAGACCCATGGCGTCAGGATGCATGAAGGCAGGACACACAGGCCCGTCCCCTGCGAGGGTCAGGACATGAAGGAGGGACACACAGGCCTGTCCCCTGCGAGGACCAGGACACAAAGGCAGACACACAGGCCACGTCCCCCGTGAGGGTCAGGGTGCCCAGGGTCAAGGCTGGAGCCTGAACGCTGTCCGCAGACCGTGGCTGGATGGAGACTGCCATGTTGAAATGCCTGCACATCTGATGGAGGCGTGGCCATGCACACGAGAGAGGAGGTGGGGGTGTGCACACCAAGCTGTCTTCGCCACTGCGCCTCTGGGGGGGGCCTGGCTGAGGGAGGGAAAAAAGTTAACTTTTTCTACCTGGAGACTTGACTGGCTGGAATAAATATTTATTTCTTTGTAATTAAGAACATTTTAAAATACAGAAAAATAGTTTCCTTATAAGACTTTTAATTTTGAACATACGCAGAGCTTTCTAAAAGGGACGCAGCATATAGTTTGGTTTCTGTGGCCATGTGCCTTCCATGTGCATGGAGGATGGACAGGTGGTTTTGTAACGTGTGTCATAGTTTGCACCCAGCTGGTTCAGGTGTTAAACCAAAAACAATTAATAAAGCAATGGTGGTGATCAGTTCAGACAGAGCCCAACCCCTCCCCATGCCAGGGGCTTATGCTCCGGAGTGGGAAGCATGTTCTAAGTAAGACTTGTGTGTGAATTTTCTACACCTACGCTAAGTAAAATGGGCATTTATTTACAAAGCTCCGAATTACATTACATTTTATATTTTATGTTGAAACTTCATTAGGAAAAATTGCCATTATTGTTACACGTAATGAGTTGACTGTCAATATTTAATATAAACGAAGGAAATGTTGGCAAAAGAGAAATTAGACCTAACATTTTTATTTATAATAATCTCAAATGCTGTTAAATTTGTAAGCATTTCTGTTGCTTTATAGATGTTTTGGAAAAGCTAATTTTAAGTTTTCAAGAATGAGAAGTTGTCCCCACTGAAAGCCTAGCACGTTAGCGTCTTTCTTTGCGTTAGTTTCTCTCCATTCTTATTTTGCCCCGTGGAGATACAGTGCGCGCACACACATTCAATATTAAACACACATCTGTAAACACACACAGGAAACATTAAACCCATATATTTCTATGTATTATTGAAAGTTCATCAGAAAAGACAGCAGAGGCCGTGTGCTGCTCTGTGATGCACCCATCAGAGGCTGTGATCCATCCAGAGGCTGCCGTGTGCCGCTCTGTCATGCGCACCCATCCAGAGGCTGCCGTGTGCTGCTCTGTCATGCGCACCCATCCAGAGGCTGCCGTGTGCTGCTCTGTCATGCGCACCCATCCAGAGGCTGCCGTGTGCTGCTCTGTCATGCGCACCCATCCAGAGGCTGCCGTGTGCTGCTCTGTCATGCGCACCCATCCAGAGGCTGCCGTGTGCTGCTCTGTCATGCGCACCCATCCAGAGGCTGCCGTGTGCTGCTCTGCGATGCGCACCCATCCAGAGGCTGCCGTGTGCTGCTCTGCGATGCGCACCCATCCAGAGGCTGCCGTGTGCTGCTCTGTCATGCGCACCCATCCAGAGGCTGCCGTGTGCTGCTCTGAGATGCGCACCCATCCCAACACCCGGTCATCCTCTTCCTCCTATTCAGTGCCTGCGATTTCCTGCCGTGGCCCCAGCGGAACAGCAGCTCTGCAGGGTCAGGACTGCTCGGCTCAGGGCAGGTGCAAGGCGCTCTGTGTGTCAGAGTCTCGCACTGTGGAATGCCCGCTTCCTTTCCCCCACGCTGATTCCCCTCACTGTGTAGCTTACCATAATAGTTTCACAGCTAGCTGACTTCCTTAGGCCACTGGAGTATTGATTTATTCTCATGTTCTCTTAAAATATTTTTCAAAGATTGAGAAGACACCGTAAATATGCCGTCATGGTCAGGTGTCAGGACGACGGACGGGCTGCTCAGAGCCTGGCCTGGTTTCTGTCATTTCTGGAATGCTGTGGGTCTGCTGTAGACGCCAGTGCCTCCCATCCAGCCTCAGGCTGGGTGAAGCGAGGTGGAGGGAGCGTCTGTTTGGTCAGTGCTGGCCCCGGATGTGCCTGTGGCCTTGTCAGGCAGGAGGCAGGCGAGGAGCTTCGATGCCAGCGGTCCCTGTCCCTGTGCTGGAAAAGGGGGGCTCCTGTGGCCTTGTCGGGCAGGAGGCAGGCGAGGAGCTTCGATGCCAGCGGTCCCTGTCCCTGTGCTGGAAGAGGGGGCTACTGTGGCCTTGTCGGGCAGGAGGTAGGCGAGGAGCTTCGATGCCAGCGGTCCCTGTCCCCGTGCTGGAGGAGGGGGGCTGCCGGTGCTGCTCCTCCTTGGCTGAGGCCTCCTGAGCCCTTTTCCCCTAGGTGTCCCCTCCCAAAGCCGGGCTCCTCATAAATTTGGGGGTACAGAGCTCTGCGGCACCCCTTGGTGGAGTTGCCTCTGGAGAGCTCTGCTGCTGCTGTGAACCTGCCTCTGCTTGCTGGTCACACGGCTGCCCAGTGAGCACCTCTTGGTGCAGGGTCCATGGCACCCTGGCATCTCAGAGGGCTGGCGGCTGCTGGGGATGAGGCTGGAGCCCAAGGGCGGGGTGGGGGCTTGCGTGGGGGTCGTCCTCCCAGTCCCGGACCTGCCCTCCACCTGGGGAGAGCCCCACCCACCCTTCTGAGGTGACAGCTTGGCCCTGGAGACTATCTGCCCTGGCTGGGGGCCAGGCGTGCTCTCCATCTCCAGGGATTCTGGGGCTTGGGGAGGTCACAGTCTGTTGGAGGAGGGTGCGCCAATTGGCCAAAGGGTGTTTATGGCCCGAGGTGGAGGCTGGGCGCGGGGGGACGAGGGCCTGGGGGCCACCCTTCCTGTGAGGGCTGCTGACGCTGGTGTTGGCAACACTCAGGTGAACGTGTGTGGGCTGGGGAGGGGGTGAACGTGTGTGGGGAGGGGAGGGGGTGAACGTGTGTGGGGAGGGGAGGGGGTGAACGTGTGTGGGGAGGGGAGGGGGTGAGCGTGTGTGGGGAGGGGAGGGGGTGAACGTGTGTGGGGAGGGGAGGGGGTGAGCGTGTGTGGGGAGGGGAGGGGGTGAACGTGTGTGGGGAGGGGAGGGGGTGAACGTGTGTCGGGAGGGGAGGGGGTGAGCGTGTGTGGGGAGGGGAGGGGGTGAGCGTGTGTGGGGAGGGGAGGGGGTGAGCGTGTGTGGGGAGGGGAGGGGGTGAACGTGTGTGGGGAGGGGAGGGGGTGAGCGTGTGTGGGGAGGGGAGGGGGTGAATGTGTGTCGGGAGGGGAGGGGGTGAGCGTGTGTGGGGAGGGGAAGGGGTGAACGTGTGTGGGGAGGTGAGCAGTTAGCATGTGTGGGGAGGGGAGGGGGTGAGCGTGTGTGGGGAGGGGAAGGGGTGAGCGTGTGTGGGCTGGGGAGGGGGTGAACGTGTGTGAGCTGCAGAGGGGGTAGCCCCCCCCCAGAACAGACACTGCACTGCAGCCTGCACTTGGAGTCTGATGCTCTCTCAAGCAGTCTTGTCCTGAGTCGTAAATAAGGAACGGAAAACCAAAGTTTTGATTTGCTATTTTCTCCTATTCTGAAGGTGCCATTGAGATGCCAAATCTCGGGCGGTTCAGGCTTTTGGCTGTGGTTCTCCACAGGGCGGCTGATGAGAGGCTTTGTGGCCGGCCCACTAGGAGGGCATCGGATGCTCGCCCTGTAATTGCGCTGGGTGTGCCCACCACCGGAGTTCCCGCCCCTGATGACAGGGTCAGGCAGAGAGGCCGGTTCCTGCTAGCTACAGGTTTTGTGGGTACAGGTCATGGGGTGTGGGCTGTGGGTTGAGCCTCTGGCCAGGGTGTGGTGGCATCTCAGGTCTCATCGCCGGTGGGTGTCTGTGGCCGGGGCAGCGTGGACGCATCAGGGGTGGCAGTGCTGAACCGAGACTCGGGCTCCGGTGTCAGGTGCTCCTCGGCGGCTTGTTTCTGTGTCCCCCGTCCCCCCGTCTGGGAGCCGCCCGACCTTCCCTTTGGATGTAGCGTGTGTCTGGGTTTCTTGGTGTTCTCTGTGCTTTGCGAGGGTGAGAGCTACCCCAGAGAGAATGCCAAGCTCTTCCCAGACACCCCGAAGGGCCAAGGCAGCCTTCACTGTGCTGAAGCTGGCTGTGGTCTCTTGGGCATCTCTCCCGACTTGGGCCAGGTGCACAGTGGGGTAGGGCGAATGTGCACACATTTCCGGCGGACTTGGGGGAGACCCTCTAGGTCTCCTTGAAGCACAGAGCCAGTGCACCTGGCTTCTCTGCCAAACACAGCAACAGTCACGGCCATTGGCCACAGCCACCTCCACGACAGCCACAGCTGCATTTCTCCCGCTGGGGCCGGCTGCACCGGAGCTGCCCACATGAGCATCCTTGGCTGACAGCATTGCAGCCTCACTCTTAGAGGTGAGCGAGCAGCAGGGGTGGTTTGGTTCAGGGACCCCAACTCTGGAAGCCCACCTGCCTGGGGCTGGACTCAGGCCCCGTGTTGCCTTGTGGGTGGGTGGGTGGGTGGCACTGCTGGCTGTGTCCACGGCGATTATACAGATGACTTGGTCTTCCTGTCGTCCCCCAGCCCACAGGACTCCAGCCTCCACAGGCTTTGCCGCCCTCCCCAGGGGTCAGGAAGCCCCGGAGACCATAGGACAGAGGTGGTTTAGTTGGGAGTGTCGCCCTGGGGGTAGGCGAGGCAGGACGGGCAGTGACGCTGCGGCCTTGGCCGTGACACCACCTGGTGGGCTGCAGTCCCACTTCTGCCCCTGCCACCGGCCGTGTGGCCTGCTCACCACCCTGGGCCTCAGCATCTTCTCCTGCAAAATGGGGTCGTGATGGTTCCTGAGAGTTTGTGTGTAGAGGGCAGTGCTGGCACAAAACGTCAGAGACAGGGCCCCTCACACCTCCTGCCCGTCCCACGCAGCTGCACCAGGCTTCGGGGGAGGGTGGGGCCTGAGCTTGGTTCTTCCTGTGGGAAGCGCTCTCACTCCCTCTCTGTCCCTCCCTGCCTCCGTCTCTCTGTCCCTCTCCCCCTTACCGTCTCTCTGTCTCCGTCTCTCTTCCTCCTTCGCTCTCGCTCTCCCCCAGCACAGGTCCGACGGTCTGGTTCGGTGTCCGCTGCTCTGCCACCCTCTGGGCTCCTGGCTGGGGCTCTGCTCTGTTTCTCAGCCCGCTGCCTGCCCACTGCCCGCCTACTGCCCACCTGCCACCCGCCTACCCCCCGCCCGCTGTGGATCGTGCGCTTCACAGCCCCCGTCTTTCTGTTTTCTGGCACTGGAAGAAGACACTCTTTTTAAGACAGTCCTGTGACTCACAACCAAAGGGAGGTCATGTGCATTGCACAGTTGTTGCAATCTGGGGGTCTCCGCTCAAGGCTGGGGGCTGTGTGTCGGGCAGGTCCTTCGGTGCTGGGCACGGGGTCTTTCACCCTGCAGACGTCGCTTGTGGGGTCCTTGGAAACTGAGACCCCTGCTCCCCACTTTCTGATGAGAGGGCCCCGTCTGTCTTTATGCCGTGGTCCAGGGTGAGTTGATTTCCTCATGCTGTGGTCCAGGGTGAATGATGTGCCACGTTTCCTGGGAATGACATTTTCCATGTTTTCCAGACGCCATTGGCATGGCCCACTTTGGAATCCAGCAGGTGACTTCAGGGCCCCCAAGCCTCTCACGTCCTCCCCCAGGACCCCGGGTGCACCTGCAGCAGTTAAGGGAGACACTTAGACACTGCCATCTTCCCTGGAAGGTTCCAGTTCCAACTCTGGGGCTGTTCGGGTTTTGCGCATTTCACTGCTGGCTTCACTGTTTTACCAACAGGGGTGACTTGGAAACAAGGACAGCCGAGCGTGTTTGCCAACGAAAGCCCGGATCTCTGGCGTGCAGCGCCGGCTGGGGCTCCTGGCATGGGTCAGGGCCGGGATCAGGCCCCTCGAGGTTCAGATTGTCCATGGGGTGGTGCTTAGACACTGTCTCGGGGCGGGGCCCAGCACCAGCAGTGGCTGGCAGCTCTCCAGCCCTGAGGGGTTCCTCCTCCCTCTGTCCTTCCTGTAGAGGTGCAGGCCCCTGGTGGGCCGTGGGGGTGCAGGGGGTGCAGGGGGTGCTGGGGCCACTGTCCACCCGTCCTGGTTGGGGGTAGACCTCGCTGGGCACAACCCCTTCCTAGCACATGGCCCAGGGGTCTGCTTGCCAGTTGGATTTTCCCTTCCTTTCCCTCTGAAATTCCCTGGTTCTTCAATTTTGGTCCCTTTTTCTGGGCCTCTCTGACTCATCTGTAACAGAAGTGCGGAGAGGTTTGGTGGCTGCCGTTGGCCAGGCCTGCAGGACCCTGCCTTGCTGGTGACTGCACAGGCCATCCATGTGGGTGTGGGGAGCCCCTGTCCCCACACCCCCGGCTGCTCCTCAGGCCCCCAGGTGTGTCCAGCCTGACACCAGCTGACGCTCACCCCCTCACCTGCGGTTTCAGTCACATGTGGTCAGCCGTGGTCCAAAAATGTTAAGTGGAAAATTCTAAAAATAAGCAATTTCTGAGTATTTTTAAATCGTGTGGCATTCTCAGTAGTGGTTGAGGCCCCGCGGTCCACCTGTCAGTCACCTAGCAGCCTCTCCAGGTGGCAAGAACACAGACACACGGGGCCGGGCTCCAGGGCTTCAGGTGTCCCTGGGGCCTTGGAGTGTTTCTCTAAGGCTACACAGTTCCCAAACGGCTGGACGTTTAAACAGGTCCGGGCAGCAGAGAGACCGAACCAGCCTGGGATTTTCCGAGTTGAGGCTGTTTCCCCAGGTGTCCTGGTGTGGGATGTGCTTTCTGGCATTTTCCATGGAAGCCACGTCAGCCGCCTTCTTCCCAACTGCTAGGGCCGGCTGCCGCGCTTGTCTTGGAGGTGGTTTCCAGAACAAACTTCCAGCCAGCCGTGGGGCGCGGCGCAGGGGGACTGGGCCCGGACGGGGGTCCCTGGCTGCTCTGAGCATCACGTCCTCTGCCTGACAGAGCCCTGCCTCCAGGACCTGCCTCCCCTTTCCAGGCCACGCTGACCAAGTGCTTTGCAGGCGGGCGGCCCCTGGGTGTTCCGCACAAGAGTCTAAAATCTCCTTTCGAAATGCTTGGAGGCTGCTGTGCACCCCATGGCCGAAGCTCTGAGGCTGCCCCAGGACGCAGTGGGGAGGGTCGGGGCCGAGGGACAGCCGCTTCTGTGCCGCTTCTGGCACAGAAGCATCCACATCGCGCGCCCTCGGCACCGCGGGCCGGGGCGGGCCGGGGCAGAGTCAGAGCCGCGTCTCCTGCGAGCTCCTCCATTCACCATTCAGTGTCTTCTATTGCGCAGAGTTTGGAAAGCTTTGCTGTGTTCAGGTGTGGCAGTGTGGTCTCTCCACCCTGGCCTGCCGCTCTTCCAGAGCAGACGCTTTGCAAACCCGGAGTTTTTCTTGCTTGATTAGGACAATAGTTTTTAAACAGCGTTAGAGTTAAGGAGATAAAACTCTGACTGGGTGTGAGCATCGAGCGGAGCATGTGGGGGCTGCAGGGGCTGCTGTGGGGGCTGTGGGGGGGCTGTGGGGGGGGCTGTGGGGGGCTGCTGTGGGGGCTGTGGGGGGGCTGCTGTGGGGGCTGTGGGGGGGCTGTGGGAGGGCTGCTGTGGGGGCTGTGGGGGGGCTGCTGTGGAGGCTACGGGGGGGCTGCTGTGGGGGGGCTGTGGGGGTACTGCAGGGGGGCTGTGGGGGGGATGCTGTGGGGGAGCTGCTGTGGAGGCTGCAGGGGGGCTGTGGGGGCTGTGGGGTGGGGGTGCTGTGGGGGCTGCATCTCAGGCGCTGACCCTGCATTTGGGCCAGTTTTAAACAGAGCCTTACTTAGGTCCCAGGCAGGGAGGGAAAGGAGAGAGACGCGCTATGTGAACACGGGTCTGAGAAGCACTGACCAGAGGCCTGAGTCATTCCCAGACACCCCGGGGAATCCAAATATGCCTGGAAAGGGAGAGGCAGTCCCCTCCCTCCCCGACCCAGCACCCACCCACAAGACACGCTATTTCTGTACCGTCTCTGTGTGATGGAGGCCTGGGAGTGGCTGCAGCCCAGGCTGCCGGCCCCGCGTGTCCCCATGCAGGGAGGAGCTTCGTCCCCGGCCTCAGGCCTCAGCAGCTGCCTGTGGCTTGGGAGCGTCTGTTGTGCTTCTGGCTCTGGCCTTCACTGCTGTTCTGACCTTGAGGAAAGGAGGGGTGGTCTGGGGGGCTCGGGTGGCCGGGCCCTGACTGCTGTGGTTCTGGCATCAGTGGGCGTTGCTGCCTTCTTGCCTGCGGGGCCACTCTATGCAGCCTCTTTTTCTTGTGCTGCTGAAGCAAAGGTTAGAGTGTAGCCCAAAGCTCTGTTAAAATAAATTTCAGAGCTTTTATATCTTCATTCTTTAAATCCCTTCCGAGGTCTTTCCCCAGCCCTCGCGCCTTTCACTGCCTCTCTCCTTGCTGTCTGGGACATCCCACGGGGATCCTGCTTCCCTGGGTCTGGGCTGGTCTCTCCTCTGGACTCTCAGCCGGCGTCCATGCCCCTCGCCCTTCCTGCCTCCCCATATCCCGGCCATGGGGTTTCCCACATCTCGATGGGAGGGGGCCGGCCAGCCCGAGTCCACACACACACCCTTAACATCCTGATCCCAGCCCACCAGGTCTCAGGGCTGCAGCCCTGCTGCACTTTCGCCTGTTTGTGTCTCTGTCCCCCATGGCTCTGGTGTGGACCCCTGGGTGTCGCTGGTGTGAGGCCTGGCTGGGCACACGGACCCTGGGATCCTTAGCACCTGCTGACCCGCACCTGGGTCCCTGTTGCCTTGTCTGCCTGTTCTCTCTCCTCTCAGCTCTGCCCCCAGGGTAGAGGGCATGGCCTCCCGTTTGATTTTTTTTCCTGCTGTCTTGGCTGGGCCTGGCTCGTCGCTGATGAGCCGTTGACCACAGGCTGCCCGCCGTAGCCCTGTGTGCTGTGCCTTTCGCCGGGCGCCATGCTCCCCTGCAGCCCCCAGACTTGGAGTTTGGGCCCTGGGGTCCACTTGGGCCTCTCTGTGCTGGCAGCCGGCCTGGGCCTGGATCGGGGCTATAGCCCCTCGGCGTGCTCAGCCGAGGGCCGAGAGCTGCCTTTGTCTGAGGTCTCCATCTGGGCCCACCTTGTTCCCAGGGGTATCCACTCTCTCTCTGGTGGTCTCCCCGGACCCCCTGTGGTGGAGCCCTGGCCGTCTGCACTGCTGCACGGCGTGCACAGGGTCACGAATGAGACAAGACCTCATGGTGGGGCCTTGAGACCCAGGCAGGGCCTTCCTGACGCATCCACTCCGCGTAGGCTGCGTGCCCCGTCCTGTCTGCTGCCCACTCTCTCCCGCCTCTTGCCCTAGAAACCTGCACATCAGCTTCCGTCTCGGCGTCTGCATCCCGGGCAACTGTGTGGCCCTGCAGAGGGGAGCCATTCTGTAAGATGGACTGGGACAAGGAGATGGACGACAGCCTTTGTGGCCGGGCACTTCCGTTCTGTGATTGCTGCTTCATGTTACTGCTCTCTTCTGAGAAAAGGAACTCAGAGGGCGTTCAGATGCTTCAGGAAGATACTTCCAGTGGGGTTTTCAGGCTGCATCATTCCTTTCTTTGAGAAACACCCTGAGGCATCTATTTGCTGCCTGCCTCATCGCTGTGACGTTCTGTCTCATGTAGCAGCGATGGTGTCTTTTGGACCCATTGCCCCGAATCGGGAATGGGATGGATGTTCGGGTGTTTGCTCCTGGCGCCCTGTGGGGATGCAGGCGCCTTGTGGGGATGCACACAGCATAGCCGGGCAGGTTGCCGGCTGCTTGTAGACTTGCGGCTTTTCAGGACACACTGGCACCTGCCGTCTGACCTTATCTGCAGGGTATTTTATTGCTCAGTTAACTGAAGCAGAGATGAGTGACAGTTCTAAGACCACCCAGGCCTCTCGCCCCTGGAGAGTTCCCAGTTAGCTCTAAAGAAGCTCCTTTGGTCAGCCCGTATCTGCTGAAAACTGCTCGGTCCAGAGGGGATGTGTGCACACAACCATAGCTGCTGTGCCTGGGGGAAGGGGAAGTGCCACAGCCTCAGTGACAACTGTGACGCCATGAACACTCAGGGACAGGTGCAGTGGTTTTGGGGGTGATCTGGGAGCCTCGTGGAGGAGCAGACTCTGAGAGTGGCCTGGTGCATGGGAAGGATTGAGACACAGAGGAGGGCACTGCAGGCGGGGAGAACGCATGTACAAAGGCACACACGTTGGCAAACACGGAGTGCGTTTGGCTGGGGTGTAGGGTGAGTACGTCTGAGAGAGCAGTGAGATCGGCCTGGACACAGACGGACATTGCTTGTAGGGGCTTCAGAGTCTGGCTGAAGGGTCAGTGCTTCATTCGGTGGGTGCTGGAGAGCTGTTGAGTGCTTTGGGGGACAAGGAGGGAAGGGTGGTCATAACTGTGGTGGAGTCAGTGTGGTGCTACAGTGTTTAGAGAATGGAAAGGGAAGGCGTTTGGGAAATGGGTCATTTGGCTGGAAAGGAGCAGTTGTTCCCGCAGGAGCAATCGGGTTATTCCAGGCTGGAATAGTTTGAATCACGGAGGAGGGTGAGTTGCACCCAGGACATGGATGGTCGGCCAGAGCTCATACTCTGCAAACTTCCCGGCCAGGGTCCCCAGTACTGAACACTATGAGAAGGTGGCTTCAGGCAGGAGGTCGGCTCACAGATGGGCAATGCACAGGGTTCCGAGCCGGGCGTGCAGAACCACCGAGTGTCGGACAACAGCCGAGATGCTATTCAGGTGACTGTGAGAAAGGCGATTTGCTAGAGGAGGCATGGGCCGGTGAGCAGCTCTCAGACCCGAGCCTGTGCCAGGGTCACCCTGCATTTTCGAGAACGTGGACTCCCAGGCAGCACGCCGGGGTGGGCCTGTGCACCCCCTTCCCAGCACACTGATGCCGCCCAGGGCCACCTGGAGAGCACCCCCTCCCCAGCACACCGATGCCGCCCAGGGCCACCCGGAGAGCACCCCCTCCCGGCACACCGATGCCGCCCAGGGCCACCCGGAGAGCACCCCCTCCCGGCACACCGATGCTGCCCAGGGCCACCCAGAGAGCACCCCCTCCCGGCACACCGATGCCACCAGAGCCACCCGGACAGCACCCCCTCTCGGCACACCGATGCCGCCCAGGGCCACCTGGAGAGCATCCCCTCCCCAGCACACCGATGCCGCCTAGGGCCGGCTGGAGAGCACCCCTTCCCAGCACACGGATATCGCCCAGGACCAGCCAGAGAGCACCCCCTCCCGGCACACTGATGCCGCCCAGGGCCACCCGGAGAGCACCCCCTTCCCGGCACACCGATGCCGCCCAGGGCCAGCCGGAGAGCACCCCCTCCTGGCACACCGATGCCGCCCAGGGCCACCCGGAGAGCACCCCCTTCCCGGCACACCGATGCCGCCCAGGGCCACCCGGAGAGCACCCCCTCCCGGCACACTGATGCCGCCCAGGGCCAGCTGGAGAGCACCCCTTTCCCGGCACACTGATGCCACCCAGGGCCAGCTGGAGAGCACCCCCTCCCGGCACACCGATGCCGCCCAGGGCCAGCTGGAGAGCACCCCCTCCCGGCACACCGATGCCGCCCAGGGCCAGCTGGAGAGCACCCCCTCCCGGCACACCGATGCCGCCCAGGGCCAGCTGGAGAGCACCCCTTTCCCGGCACACTGATGCCACCCAGGGCGGCATCTTCCTGTAGGCAGATCTTGCCAATCGTGGTGTGAAAAATTAACTTTGATTAGCTTGTAGTACCAAAGAGGATCGTGGGTTTATGTCAGTTGCTCTGCCCCCACACTCTGCTGAGTCAAGTAAACACAATAGCTTAACTTTTACTGGATTAGAAAGTGAGACAGAACTCAGGATTGGACTTATTTGCTCAAATCACGGAATCGTGGAGTTGGAAAGAGACCCAGGGTCACCTGATGCCCAGCCACTCAGCTTACAGATGGGGAAACTGAGGCCTGGAGAGGTTGGATGAGTCGCCCCAAGCCACCTGGTTTGTGGAAACAGCCGGGCCCATCATCCTGACCCTCGGAGTGTCTCTCCTGAGCCTTGCCTGCTGCCTGAGCTCTTTGATGACTTGTGAGTGTGAGTGGACGCATGTGAAGGTGTGTGCATGACATAAACAGGTCTCCATTAATCAGCCACAGGAAGGAGTGAAGCCCTGAGACTACAGCATGGAAGAATCTAGAAAACATGAGGCTGCATCAAGGAAGCCAGGTGCAGGAGGCCACGTGTGTGATTCCATTTCTGTGAGATGTTCAGGACAGGCAAATCTGTAGTGATAGAGGGTGGATTAGTGGATGCCAGGGACTGTGGGGAGGGGAGATGGGAGTGGAAATGGGTATGGGGTTTCTTTTTTGGGTAATGAAAATTCTTTGGAGTTAGTGGTGATGGTTTTATAACTCTGTGAATATACTAAAAACCACTGAATTGTACACTTTAAAAGGGCGAATTGTATGATATGTGAATTACAGCTTAATAAAAAATAATCGCAAACAATTACTAAAAAGCCCCAAATTATTCACCAATGGAGGATGATAGGTAGCCAAGTCATTATTTGAAAACCCAGTAAATAAAAGGGAATAATCAAGCATTTATCCTAACTTTCCTATGTGAACTTCACTAATGGGTTACTAAATAGTAAATTCCCCTTATAAAATTATTTCATTTCATGAATTAAAATGAAAGGTAGAATAATGGCATCACCTTTAACCCCCTACTAGAGTAGCAGATGTAGGTACATACTGTATGGTTCTTTTGATCTGAGATGTAAGAATAGGGTGACTCTAGAACTCTGAAGAGTGCTGAGCTTTGGGTGGGGCAGGACATGAGAGGAGATTCTGGAGCAGGGGAGCCTGCGCCTCCGTCTGGGTGCTGACTGTGTAGCTGTGCACATATGTAAACATGTTGAGCTCTATTTACTGAGTGTATATTATAGCCCAACAAAATGCATAAGTAAAAATAATACAATTAAATATAAGCTCTAAAAGAAGTATTTATTTATACCCTTTCTTGCTCCAAAACAGGATGTCAGGTAGAATGTGATGCATGTGTACTGAACACATTCACATTCGCCAATGTTGCCTCTATCAATACTTAGGTAAACATGTTTTTTTTTAAGTTGTAAAGTACACATAACATGAAATTCAGCATTTTAAGAATTTTAAAGTGTACGATTCAGTGGCATTTAGCACATTTACAATGCTGTGCAGCCATCATCCCTCTCTAGTTTGAACACTTTGTGATCACCCCAGAAGAACATCCGTTAAGTAATCACTTCCCATTCCCTGGCAGCCACAAATGACATAACACATTTTGTTTATCAGTTCATGTGTTGATGGACGTTTGGGTTGTTTTCACCTTTTTTGACTATTGTGAATAGTGCTGCTATGAACATTCGTGTATGTTTTTATTTGCACACCAGTTTTCAATTCTTTTAAGTATATACCTAGGAGTGAAATTGGTGGATCATATGGTAATGCTATGTTTAGTTTATTGAGTGGTGGAATTGAAGGTAACCTGCTCATATTTCCCACAACAACAAGAATTCTGTACCTATGCACAGTCAAAAGTCTCTCTGTGGGACCCTTGGGATACAGACATTATCATACATCCACAAGCACCAAGAACATTCAGGCAAATGTGACCTTATGAAATGGATAAAATAAGGTGCGAGAGACTGGCCCTAACACGATGATGGAGATGTGTGATCTCTCAGACAAAGAATTCAAAATAGCTGTTTTCAGGAAGCTCAATGAACTTCAAGAAAACAGAGAATGAATTTACAAATTTATCAGAGAAAGTTAACAGATTGAAGTAATAGAAAAAAATCAAATGGAAATCTTAGAGCAGAAAAATACAGTGAATGAAATGCAAAAATGAAAGAGAGAGCATTAGTAGCAGAACTGATCAAATAGAAGGAAGAATCAGTGAGCTCAAAGACAGAGTATTTGAAAATACACAGAGAAGAAAAAAGAAAAAAATGAAAAGAAATGAAGAAAGCTTACAAGATCTATGGGACAACATCAAAAGAACAAATATTCAAGCTATCAATGTTAAACAGAGAATTGAGAAAAACAAAGCAGAAGAAAACTTATTCAAATAAGTAACAGAAAACTTTCCAACCTGGAGAAAGAAATAAATATTCAGGTACAGGAAGGTCAAAGGTCACCAATCAGATTCAACCCAAATAAGAATACTCTAAGACATACTGTAATAAAAAAACTCTCAAAGATCAAAGAGATGATGTCAAAAGCAGCAAGAGAAAAGAAGCAAACAACATTTCGGGGAGATCCAATATACCTGGCAGCAACTTCTCAGCAGAAACCTTACAGGCCAGGAGGGAGTGGGATGATATATTCAGAGTGCTAAAGGAAAACAATTGTCAACTAAAAATAGTGTACCCAGCAAAGCTATCATTCAGAAATGAAGGAGAGATGGCAGCTTTCTCAGACAAACAAAAGCTGAGGAGACTCATCACTACCACACCTGTCCTACAAGAAGCCCTAAAGGGAGTTCTTCAAACCAAAGGAAAAGGATGCTAATGTGATTGTCATACTAATACTGTAATTATGGTGTGTAAACCACTTCTATCTTTTGTAAGAAGAATGAAAGACACAATTAATAAAATAATAACCACAACAATTAGTTAGGAGATAGGCAATATCAAAATATAAATTGTGACACCAAAAATTCAAAATATGGGAGGAGAAGAGAGTTAATGTGTACATGGTTTTGTTTGTCTCTTTTTTTACAATCAAAGGTAAGTTGGTATCAGTTTTAATAACTTGTTATAACTATAGAATGTTTTTCGTAAGCCTCAAGAGGCCTAAAAAGGAGGTCAATTCAGCAAGGGGATATAACAATAGTAAATATATATGCACCCAGTACCAGAGCACCCCTATATACATAAAGCAAATATTAATAGATCTAAAGAGAGAGACAGACTGTAATACAATAATAGTAGGGGACTTCACACCCCACTTTCAGCAATGGGAAGGTCATCCAGGCAGAAAAATCAACAAGAAACATTGGAGTTAAACTACACTCTAGGCCAAAATAGCCTGACAAACATTAACAGAATATTTCATCCAACAGCTGCAGAATGCACATTATTCTCATTGGCAAGTGGAACATTCTCCAGGATAGGCTATAGGTTAGCTCACAAAACAATCTCAAAAAATTAAAAAATGTCAAAATTATATCGTCTCTTTTCTCACCACAATCAAAAAAACTAGAAACCATAACAAGAGGAACTTTGGAGACTATGCAAACACATGGAAATTAAACAACATGCTCCCAAATGACCAGTGGGTCAGGGAAGAAATTAAGAGGGAAAATTTAAAATTTCTTGAAACAGATGAAAATGGAAACATAACATACCAAAACCCATGGGGATACAGCAAAAGCAGTGCTAAGAGGTACATTTATAGCAATGAATGCCTATGTCATAAAAGTAGAAAGACTTCAAGTAAACAACCTAGTGATGCACCACAAGGAACTGGAAAAGCAAGAAGCCAACCCCCAAATTAGTAGAAGGAAAGAAATAACAAAGATCTGAGCAGAAATGAATGAAATTGAGACAAAAGAGACAAAAGATCAACAAAATGAAAAGCTGATTTTTTTGAAAAGATAAAATTGACAAAGCTCTAGCTAGACTAAGAAAAAAAAAGATAAGACCCAAATAAATAAAATTAAGGATGGAAAAGGAAACATTATAACTGATAGCACAGAAATACAAAGGCTCACTAGAGACTATTATGAACAGCTATACACCAATGCATTAGAAAACCTAGAGAAATTTTATAAATTCCTGGACACATACAACCTACCAAGGTGGGGCCATAAAGAAACAGAACCTGAACAGACCAATAAGTAATGAAGTAGAAATCAGAACAAAAAATCTCCCAGCAAAGAAAAGCCCAGGCCCTGATGGATCATTCAAACATTTAAAGAACTAATACCAATTATACTCAAACTAATCCAAACAAATGGAGAGAAGGGGATACTTCCAAACTTAAGCAGTGAGGTTAGTGTTACCTGATACCCAAACCACACAAGGACACAATACAAAAAGAAAACTACAGGCCAATGTCTCTGATGAACACAGACACAAAAGTCCTTAGCCAGACACCAGCAAGCAGATGCCAGCAGCACATTAGAAAGACCATTCAGCATGACAGGTGGGACTCATCCAGGAATGCAGGGATGGTTTAATACCTGCTCATCAATAAATGTGATCGGTCACATGGATACAATCCAGAGCAAAAACCATGATTATTTCAGTTGGTGCTGGAAAAGCATTTGATACAGTTCAGCATCCCTCATGACAAAAACTCAACAGATTGGGTATAGAGGAACATACCTCAAAATGGTAGAGCCCGTTGATGACAGAACCATAGCTAACCTCATACTGAATGGGGAAAGCTCAGAAGCCTTTCCACTGAAATCTGGGACACGACCTCACACCGAACGGGGAAATCTCAGAAGCCTTTCCACTGAAATTTGGGACACGACAGTGGAGGGGGACCCATGTGGCCCCAGACCCTTCATCTTTCACAGCAGGGAGCCAGCAGCTGATTTTAAGTTGATCTAAGAAATAGCAATGGAACTGTTATTTAAAGTTGGAATGCTAGCTCAAAAAACTAAGAAATTAGTAACTGATTATTTCTAGAGAGTGCGTCTACAGATGGGCATGGGGCTTTAGGGATATTCTTAATTTTTAATCTTGGACTCCTGTAGTTGAAAGTTTTCTACCATGCATTTCTGGTACTACTGAACAATAACACCACTAAAAAACATATATATATGTATGTAACAGATTTTATAGGGAAACCTTCAAAAATAGAATGTTCCCACCTCTCTCCACCTTCTACTTGAGGCTTTGAACTGGAGTTGTAGATTAAGGCTCTGGAACCTCTTGAATTTTCTCCAGGAAAAGGGAACTGGCTTTCTTTTTGTTACGCATACGTGAAGGCCAGCCCTGTGAATTTAGAGGAAGCAAGGGTCTGCGTGTTCACTGCCTGCGCTTGCTGCAGAGATGCCCGTGCCCATCAGGCATGTGTGCTTGTCACGTGGGCTCTCTGCTGTGAGGTATTTTTCTCTTGTAGTTTCACAGCCCGTGCTCCAGTGTGGGCAACGTGAACCTAGACTCATGCTGTAATGAGCGCAGGGGGCAAGCCTACCTGGTCGGAAGTGGAATCTCCTGGGACAGGAGACCCAAAGTGATGTGTTGTGGACCTTTTGCTGCCACACAGGGAGAAGCCTCAGTCCCTTCTCTTCAGAGACAGTTTCTTCATCTGTCTGGTCTTTCACCAAAAATATTAACTGTCTCAAAACTGTTGCCACAATCATGTACCCCCATTTTGCCATCATAAAACAAAACAAAACAAAAATTAAAGACAGATATTTCTCTGACTCAAAGCAAATATATAACCAAAAAGACAGTAACAAGCGCTGGCGAGGGTGTAGAGACATGGTAACGCTTGTGCATTGCAGGCAAGTGTGAAGGCACGGCCCTGGGCAGGCAGCCGGGTGGCTCCTAGGATAATTAAACCTGTTGCCGTGTGGCCCTACCCCTTGGTAAATAACCAAGAGAATCCCAAAGCTGTCCATGTTCACACAGGAACTTGTGCACACTTCACAGCGGCACCACTCACAACAACCAAAAGCTGGTAACAGCCCAAACATCCATCAGTGATTAACAAATACACAGAATGCATTCCATCCGTGACATGAAATATCATCCAGCCAGGAAGATAGGCAGAGCTGTGACAGGCTAAGCGCGGGTGAACCTTGAAGACAGGACGTTCAGTGAAAGCAGCCAGACACAGAAGGGGAAGGACTGTGTGGTCCCGTTCCATGAAATGTCCAGGACAAGCAGACCCACAGAGACAGAGTGGACTCGTGGTTGCCGGGGGCTGGGGAAGGAGGGTGGGTTTCGTTCAGGGGGACGGAAATGCTCGCATCAATCGTGATAACGGTTGCTCAACTCGGAATACACTAAAAACCACAGGATCGCACACTTTAAAAGCGGGGAGTTGTGTGGTGTCAATCAAGACACCCACACACACACCGTGAACACCTGTGTGCAGGCTGCGGGGCGGCCGTGTGGGGCTGATGTCCGTGCGGGGCTGGCCCAGGCCTGCCCTTCCCTCCTGCTTCCTGGGTCACTGGGCAACTCTTCTGCAGCTGGGAGCAGGGGCTGAAGGCGTTCCCAGCCTGAGGTTCCCGTGGGTGCAGCTGGATCGGACAGCACCTTCTGCCTGGTCCTCGGCCTGGGCTTGCTGGGCAGCTGTGTGGGGCTCAGGTGGCTGCCTCCTGCCCTCCATGCCAGGGAAGATCAGGTTGTATTCAAATCACCCTCTGTGAGGTTTCCACCAGGTCCTCACCTTCATTCTCTGCAGCTTTCCCCTTCCCCCTCCCCCCTCCTCCCCCCTCCTCTCCCCTCCTCTCCCCTCCTCTCCCCTCCTCTCCCCTCCTCTCCCCTCCTCTCCCCTCCTCCTCCTTCTCAGAACATCCCTGCCATCTTGGTCTCTTATTTTCTTCACCCTTCTCAGCGCTCTGCCCCTTTAATGAGAACTATTAGAAATTGCTGTGCAAGTAGCACAATATGCAGCAGGAAGGAGCAAAGGAGCAGAAGGCTTTGGGGACAGAGCCCTGCTGGGAGGCTTGAGGGGAGCTCCACCAGGGATTCGGGACTCGCCAGGCTCTGCTGCCCTGGGAGGAGGAGCTGGGGGCTGTCCCTGCACTGCTGTGCTAGTAATTATGAATTTCACATATGGCGGAGTTTTTAATCCCTATTTATTTCTTATGGATCGTCTCTACTTTGTTTCCATAATCTTATTTATTGATATTAGTAACCAGGTAACATTTTACCATGTGAAAATCAATTTGGGAATTTTAGGGCCAGGCGTGGTGGCTCACGCCTGTAATCCCAGCACTTTGGGAGGCCGAGGCGGTCAGATCACCTGAGGTCGGGAGTTCGAGACCAGCCTGACCAACATGGAGAAACCTCGTCTCTAATAGAAATACAAAATTACCTGGGCATGGTGGCGCACACTTGTAATCCCAGCTTCTCAGGAGGCTGAGGCAGGAGATTGTTTGAACCTGGGAGGCAGAGTTTGCAGTGAGCTGAGATTGCGCCATCGCACTCCAGCCTGGGCAACAAAAGTGAAACTCCATCTCAAAAAAAAAAAGAAAATTAATTTGGGAATTTAAATGTGCAAATGTATTCAAATCCATCAAGTATGGCCTTCAGATAAGGAAGTCGAAGTGTGATTCTTCAGGCATTCCTTTCTCTAGGGGGCAAGAGGATTATACTTGAAGGAGCCCAAGAGAATTGCTGTAGAAGGGATCAGAGCAAATGGCTGGGAGCTCCAGGGCGGGGAAGACTGAGAACCTTCCTTATGTGGGCCTGAGAGTGAGCAGAACTGTGGCTCAAGGGTGTGCGGCTGAGGTGTTAGAAAATAAGTCACACAGCAGAATTTTTTAAGTCTAAAGTCACGTTAATCATTGACGTTTCCAAAATATTATTTCTTAATTGTGTAGGCCTTCACATGTCTATTTTAGATTTGTTGTGTGTGTATCTGTGATTGATGTGTCTCTCTCTCTTTTTATTTTTTTTTTTGAGACAGGGCCTCACTCTGTCATCCAGGCTGGAGTGCAGTGGTGTGATCATGGCTCACTGCAACCTCCACCTCCTGGGATCAAGTGATCCTCCCACCTCAGCCTCACAAATAGCTGGGACTACAGGCGTGCGCCACCACGCCCGGCTAATTTTTTGTATTTTTAGTAGAGATAAGGTTTTGCTATGTTGGCCAGACTGGTCTCCAACTCCTGGGCTCGAGCCATCTGTCAGCCTCAGCCTCTCAAAATTCTGGTATTAAAGGCGAGAGCCACTGTGCCCAGCTCATTATCCGATGTAAGGTTTTTGGAAGGAAATGCTGCTCCCAGAATCAGGCTGTGCATGTTGCTGCCTCCAGCCCTCCAAGGCCCTCTGATAAGTTGTCTGAAGTTATCTGTCACTGAAACGGGTTGTGGTGGTGTTGGGCGGGCGCCCTGCTGGCCCTGGGAGCCGTCAGCCCCATGTCAGCCTGGAAGGAGCTCCACTGAGACTTGGGGCTCTGAGGCAGGCTCGTTCCTGCTGGCACTGCCCGGGGCCCTCCCTCCAGAGGCGCAGGCCGGGGCTGCAGAGCAGGTGCAGGCGACTTTGCCTTCCCAGGTGCCCCCGCAATCCCGCCGGCTCTGGAACCTTGCTCATTTCAAAAGCCCGCGTAGCGCGACCGTCTCCAGGAGGTCTCTGTCTGCGTGGACTCCTGCTGCCAATCTTCAGGAGTTTTATGCCCAGATAAACACAGCCCCCATTCAGAATCCCATCACATACGCTGAGGTCAAAGGGAATCAATGCTCCAGACTCACCACTTCCTGTGATTTTCCCGCGAGGTCGAAGGGAATCAATGCTCCAGACTCACCACTTCCTGTGATTTCCCCGCGAGGACGAAGGGAATCAATGCTCCAGACTCACCACTTCCTGTGATTTCCCCGCGAGGACGAAGGGAATCAATGCTCCAGACTCACCACTTCCTGTGATTTCCCCGCGAGGTCGAAGGGAATCAATGCTCCAGACTCACCACTTCCTGTGATTTCCCCGCGAGGTCGAAGGGAATCAATGCTCCAGACTCACCACTTCCTGTGATTTCCCCGCGAGGACGAAGGGAATCAATGCCCCAGACTCACCACTTCCTGTGATTTCCCCGCGAGGTCGAAGGGAATCAATGCCCCAGACTCACCACTTCCTGTGATTTCCCCGCGAGGACGAAGGGAATCAATGCCCCAGACTCACCACTTCCTGTGATTTCCCCGCGAGGTCGAAGGGAATCAATGCTCCAGACTCACCACTTCCTGTGATTTCCCCGCGAGGACGAAGGGAATCAATGCTCCAGACTCACCACTTCCTGTGATTTCCCCGTGAGGACGAAGGGAATCAATGCCCCAGACTCACCACTTCTTGTGATTTCCCCGTGAGGACGAAGGGAATCAATGCCCCAGACTCACCACTTCCCTGTGATTTCGCTGCACGCCGTTGCTGCCGGGCTCCAGCCTGTCTGGCTGGGTGCGTCTGGAGGTGTGGGTGCCTCTGAACGGGGCCCTGCTCGCCTCTGTCTGGCTTTGGGGCCACACTGGTCGCCTGAAATTGGCCAGGAATGTTCACACCACAGAAATCAGGAAGGGCCACACATTGGAGGAAATTGAGCTCACGTCTGAACAAAGGTTTTGCTGATCATCTAATCTTGCTAACCTGAATTGAATAATCTTGTCTATAGCGGTTACACTGCAATAGCACAAAAAATTAAGACAGTGTTTTTCTGGTATTTAAAACTTTACCTGATTCAACAAAGTTGCTTGTGACATTGATGAATGAGTGAGTCTCCAGCATTCCCAGTGTGGAAGCCAGAAGAGGTGTCAGCCTAATTAATATAATTTGTATGAGTGGGAGAAATGTTTTAATGGTCGACACGTAACACACCCAGTGGTGACACACTTTTTGAGAACGAGCTAGCAGAGGGTGCATTGCCTCCGTTTGTCAAATCCTGGTTAAATGCAGCCCAGGATTGGCTTAGAGACAAGAGTTTGCTGTGAGAATCAATTAGCTCTGTGAGTTTGAAATAGAGGACTGTGTATCTCATTATTTTTTGTGAGTTGTGTGCTACACATCTTTTACACTAGTGCAATGTATGACTTAGTTAACCTAGTTGAGCTCATGCATGCATTTTTCCCCTGGAGAACCAGGTGTTGTTAAACCTCTGTTGGGACCACCCACCTGGAGGTACAGCCCCAGGCCTGTCCGTTCCCCTCTCGCATACAGGCTGGGTGTGAACTAAACGTCGTCGTCGCTTGGGTTAAGGAAAGTTGTTTTCCCCGCCCCCCATTCCTTCTCTGCAGCTGCCTCCAGAGACGGGACGCTGCTGGGAGACGTCCTTCATGGTTTTCTCTCAGTGCCGCGCGTCGAGGGAGAAAGACCCAGTTCCCTTTGTTCCTCACTCTCCATTCAAGGGTGTGTGTCCACCCAGGGAGCAGCCTCGGAGCCTCGGAGCACAGGGAGGTTTGCCCACTGTCCGTGATCAGGAAGAAAGCATCTCTATCCGAGGCAGATGTCAGCATTGTTGCCACTGCCTGTTATAAGAGACTAGGGTTCCCCAGGCTCAGGCCCTGCTCCCGAGGTGCAGCCGATATGTGTGCAGGCATCACTGGGTTCCCAATCCCAATTTGGTACTGCGTGAGGCAAACCAGGGCACCTGCAGACGCTCCAGCTCCGGCTCTGCTGTTGCGGTGATGTCCTTCGTCTCAGACGTGGACGTCTCGGGCCTCCTGCCAGCCCCTGTGAGACCCGCAGCTCCCTGGTGAGTGGGGCGAGGAGGTGGGGGCATCTTCACACCTTCTCAGTTCTCAGCAGTAAGTAATGCCTCTCAGTCCTGGCTGTACCAGAACCACCTGCAAGCTTTCTAATCAAGATGAATGTCTGTTCTTACTGCCTGGAGCCCCTCCTAGTCAAAGAATGGCAATCTCTGGGTGGGGTCCGGGCATTTGTCCTGTGAGAAGCTCTCCTGTGTGTGCAGCCGCAGCCGGTGAGTGCGGTTGTGAGGTCCTGTGTGTGGACTCGCAGGAGAGGAGTCACAGCCTCAGGAGATGCAGCCTGGATGCGGGGCAGGCTCTGCTGCGCCAGGAACACAGGGTTGCTGTGCAGCACCGGTGTGTCTCTGCTCCTTTGTGAACTCAGAAGGGCGGCTTCATTTCAGCCCACCTTTGCTTTCTCTTTCCTCATTATTCCCTGGGTGTTTTCAGCCGCCAGTGAAACTTCGGTTTTGAACCCGTAGGATTTGCCTCAGTCTCCTGGTGGACACACCTCTGTGGAGGAGAGGTCCCCTGTCTGCAATCACCTTCTTTCCCATATTTTATTGCCTGTTTATAAGAGTGAGCACAGTTAGAACCAGCTGACAGGGTTTGGAGTCGTGTTTCTCAGGATATTCCGGAGGCACTGCTGCTCCATTCATCTCAGGACTTGAAGTATTTTCCCCAGCGGCTCATCGTAGACCAGCTGGAATCACAGGCAGTCGGAACCGCGAGAGTGCACGTGCTGGTGGCCGTGGTCTGGGGACAGCATTTCCAGAGTGCTGGGTGATGCGGCCCCCGCGCCTTGAGGGTTATACTGCATCGGGAGACTGGGCAGCCCTGGGGAGGCCCGGCCTGGACAACCTTCTGGCTGACCTGGCTCCAAGGCCAGGTCTCCTCCTAGCTGTTTAGGGATCACTTGGGTCTCGGGATGCATGAATCTCTGGCGTGATGTGGCAGCATCTCCCCTGTGGCCATTTCTAATAGCCTTTGCACCAGCACAAGAGGAGGGTCATTTGCACCAGGAGCATGTAACTGGGGCACTGTTGTGTTTTGGGTGGACGGCCCTCAGCCGTGGGGCACTGTTGGTGTTGTAGGTGGACGGCCCTGTGCTGTGTGGCACTATTGGTGTTCTGGGTGGACGGCCCTCAGCCATGGGGCACTGTTGGTGTTCTAGGTGGACGGCCCTCAGCCGTGGGGCACTCTTGGTGTTCTAGGTGGACGGCCCTCTGCCGTGCAGCACTATTGGTGTTCTACGTGGACGGCCCTCTGCTATGCGGCACTATTGGTGTTCTAGGTGGACGGCCCTCAGCCGTGGGGCACTATTGGTGTTCTAGGTGGATGGCCCTCTGCTGTGCGGCACTATTGGTGTTCTAGGTGGACGGCCCTCTGCCGTGCGGCACTATTGGTGTTCTAGGTGGACGGCCCTCAGCCGTGGGGCACTATTGGTGTTCTAGGTGGACGGCCCTCTGCCGTGGGGCACTATTGGTGTTCTAGGTGGACGGCCTCTGCCGTGCGGCACTATTGGTGTTCTAGGTGGACGGCCTCTGCTGTGTGGCACTATTGGTGTTCTAGGTGGACGGCCCTGTGCTGTGTGGTACTATTGGTGTTCTAGGTGGACGGCCCTGTGCCCTGGGGCACCGTGTGCGGTGGGACACTGAACAGAAGGCACCCTGCACTCTGCCCACCAGATGCCAGTTGCACAGCCCATAGTGACAACCAAGCGTGCCTTGGGAGGTGGTCCCTGGGGGAGACCCCTGTTTCAGTGGCCCCTGGGGGAGACCCCTGTTTCAGTGGCCCCTGGGGGAGACCCCTGTTTCAGTGGCCCCTGGGGGAGACCCCTGTTTCAGCCGTTGTCAGGGTCAGGCCTCCAGTAAGCACAGTGGGCGCCTTCTAGGACCCCACCCGCCACCCCGTCACCATAGACATTCTCCCTGTGGTGAAAGTTTCAATTACATTGAATGTGTCCATTATTTGGGAGGGTTTAACACCTAGCCCTGGTCGCCTGCCCCTCAGCAGAACCTCCCGTGCCCTCTGAAGAGCCGTGGAGGCTGGAGGTGCTCTCAAGGAGACTGGACGATGGGCAGACCCCCTGGACGGCAGTGCTGGGCCCTCCCTGGGCAGGTGGTGTCACCCAGTGAGTTTTGGAATCAGCCTGCAGAGCCCTCTCCTCCTTCCACCACTCACAGAAACCCACTGGTGCCAGGGGCTCCCAGCAGCCCCTCCCGGCCAGGAGGATCGGGGGGTGCCTTGCTTGAGGATGGCAGCCTGGGCTTCTGTCATTCATAACCCACAGGAGTCCTCTTGAGGGAGGAGCATGGTGCCCTGGAGAGCCCTGGACAAGGCCTGGGCCTGGCTCCATCCAAGCCCAGCGGCCTCTGCCCCTCCTGAGCGTGAGGATAGAGCAGGTGCTGCCTGCCCTCGTCTTGGCCCAGAGGAAACTCCACTCCCACGGCCTCGCCAAGTTCTGCCTGTTTCTGGCAGCTTCGCAGTCCCTTCGGGAAGGCACTTGTGTTGCCAGGGGTCGTGGGGGTCAGCGTCATGCTGTGTCCTCGAGACGCTGTGTCCCCTGCCTTGGGGCCCCCCCACCTCTTCCTCTTATGGCCTCTGTGCCGCAGTCAGCCCACCGAGATGTGCAGCCTCGTCCCATGGAGGGTGCCGGGTGGGGAGGCCGGTGCGGACGGGCACTCAGGCCCACTCAGAGGCCAGTCACGGAGCCCCCGTGTCCAGAGGCGAACAGCAGCCAGGGGGCACACGGGCCTTGCAGTCAGCAGCTCAGAGCCCGGAGAGGGGTCTGTACCCACGCATGGCACAGAGGCTTCTGTGCCTCACTGAGACCCTGCCAGGGCTTGGAGGAGGACCTGTTCGAGTGAGGATCCCAGGGGCTGGGGCTGGGGTCGCTGTTCCAGGCTTCTAAATAGCCCAAAGTAAACGGGGCTGTTCATCATTTATTCAGATATTTTAGCCACAAGACTATTGTTCTGGTAAATACTTTATGTTGTTAGAAGACGCTGTGTGCCTAGCAAAATTTTTAGACCCCTTTGAATGTTTTGCGTTGGGAGGACTAAAAGGCTGAGGTTGGGAGCCTTGAGAGCCACACTTCCTCGAGTTCTCCCGCAGGGTCTCCTTCCCCGACGGGCCCTGGGCTTTATTGCTGGGACGGGGTTGCTTTCGCTGGACCGTGCACTGGGGCCGTCGCCATCACCCGTTCCGCGTTATTTCAGTGAGGCCGACCTGTAGTTGAGTAAAACGCCATGATGACATGGGAAAGAGAAGAGCGCCCCACCTGGGTGGACGCGGCCAGTCCCAGCACAGCCCTGGCCTCTCCAGGACGTCTTCTGTCGGGGTTGGTGGCAGGAGCTTTGCTCAGCAGAGCCCTGGGCCCTCATCCTCACCCGTGGCTGCCTTCATTCCTTCCTTCGCCCTCTTCGCTGGGCGCTGAGCTGAGCTGCTGAGTGCCTGGGAGACGCCCGCTGCTGTGCTGAGCAGCAGATGAGGCCAGCCCCACCTGAGGGCCCTCCCCGGGATGCCTACAGGGAGGAGCAGCGCTGGGTGGGGTCTGTGGAGACCTCCCCATGCCCTCACAGCTCCTCCCGGGTACAGGGGTGTGGCTCCGGGTGCTGCGGGCCACGCCGACAGCTCGCTGTCAGCACTTGGAGACCCTGCGTGGGCCTCCAGGGAACCCTGGGCATCCTAACCCTCGGTCAGGGCTGGGCCTGTGCTCACCCTGGGGGTGCAGCTTCCCTCCACGGCCCAGAAGGGCTGCTGTGGGCGTGGGAGTCCTGACGCTTCGGATCAGGGCCTTTGTTTTTGTTACTCACTGCCTGATCCCTGGAGTTGGAAATCAGGTTTTGCGGTGTTATGCTGTTTACATTAAATGTGTTTAAGTGCTGCCTTTTACTCCTGTTAGTTGAGTTTTCAGAGCCGATGCGAGGTGCTGTGTTGGCTGTCTTCATCGGTCTGCCAGCTGGTGAACACACCGCATGTGTTTTAGAGACACGTTCCGTGGGAAAAGTGGTCATGAGAACTGTTACTTATTTGGCTGCTAGGATGAAACCAGTTTACTTTTCTTTTAATTCATTTATTCATCCATGCATGCAACAGATAATTCGGCACTTACTGTGTACCACAGACAGCTTTGTCTTTTTATATGAACATCTCTGTGCACCAGAAAAAAAGAGAAAACACGTTTCCTCTAAGAGAGACAGAACAGGCACCTTTGGTGAAGGTAACTGAACCAGCTGTTTGGGGTGCGGTGGAGAAGAAACAGCTGCTTGGGAGCTGGGGCAGCCCCCGTCCTGCTCAGCTGTGGGGCTGCAGGGAGAGGCTCGGTCCTGGTGCATGTGGCACGTGGAGAGGCCCCGGGGCGACATGGCCAGGCCATGCTGTAGCAGCTCCAGCCCTCCTGGTCTGAGCAGCTCATTGGATGTTGGTAGGTACAGCAGGCTCCCTGGTGTTGCTGTCGTCATAGCAACCAGGATGTTTCTCAGGAGGTTTTTTTTTTTTTTTTTTTCTGTTTCAATGCTTTATTAACAGTTGGAAACAAAACCAATGCCCTGGAGGTGATGGCATCAGAAGCCTGAGGCAGGGAAATGGGCTTGCATTTTGTCCCCCCTCTTTTTTTTTTATTAAATGCATCATAGCAAAAGTAGATTAAAAAGAAAGAGTCTCAGCCCCAGATGACAGTGAGCAGGGAGAAGGAGGTAAAGGCGGGGCCATCAGGCGGGGAGGGAGGAACCTGGTGTGTTTTGGGGCCGGGGACTGGGTATCGTTGAGTGGGGAGGGAGGGAGGGAGGAACCCGGTGCGTTGGTGCCAGTGCGGCGGGACTGGGCATCATCAGGCAGGGAGGCAGGGAGGGATGAATCCGGTGTGTTGGCGCCAGCACAGGGAGACCTGGCCTTTTCATGTCGTGTGGTGTCTGTCTTACAGGGAGTCCAGGGAAAGCTTGTGTGTTTCCGTCCTGCAGTGTCTACCTTCGGAAGACACAGCTGGTACTGCTGTGATTTGAGGCCCTGTGGGAACACATCTCAGTTCCGTATTATCCACAAACACCATCTTCCACAGGACTTTCAAAAGCTTTTTTCTTTCTCCTTTTGAGAAACACAGGAACTTACAGCTAAATATCTACACTCATTTGTTGCAAAAAACAAATAAATCCCAGAAAACAAAAGAAAAACAAAAAACTCCCAAAGACAAAAACAAAAAAACCCCAATAAAATCCCAAGGGAAATATGGTCAGCATCAGGTCACACCGTAAAGGTGTCAGAAGGAAAGTCAGCAAAGTCAAGCTGTGTTTGAGGATAAGGACTTCTATCTGCTGCAGAAGCTGTCAGTTCCAAAACAGGGCCGGGAGGCTGGAGGGGCCCCTGTCTGACCTGCTGGGTGTGCTGTGGCTGCCCTCAAATTCAGGGGTAGCCGCGGCAACCAGGAAGGCTGTGTCTGCTCCGGGAACCTCAGCTGCCATCCCCCAGGCTCCCTTCCCTCTCTGGAGAAGCTCGCCGGCCGTGCTCGCCCCTTCGTGCCTGTGAACTTATCACACACCCTGCGTGCGTGTGCTGCGTGTGTGCGCGTGTGCCGCATGTGTGTGCTGCGTGTGTGTGTGCTGCGTGTGTGTGCTGCGTGTGTGTGCTGCGTGTGTGCGTGTGTGTGCTGCGTGTCTGCGTGTGTGTGCATGTGCTGCGTGTGTGTGCTGCGTGTGGGACCTTCACATTGCTGGGAGCCTTCAGAAAGCCTGTCTTTTGACATTTGATAACAGACCTGAGGCCTGGCCTGGAGCCAGGTGCCTCGTAGCAGCCTGGCTGTGTTCTCCCATGCAGCGGGTGAAGAAGGCGCGTCCCGGGAGAGTCGCCGTGTTGAGGTGTTCTGAGGGTCCAGTGCCCATCAGGAAATATTCATTTGCTTTTTCCCACCAACCGATTATCATTGATGCTTCCTTAATGATTCCCAAAATAAAAATTTCCAGAACCTTTTGAATTAGAGATATCTCAGAGCTGGAGGAGCCTTCGAGAGCTGCTGTGTCTCTTGCTTTTGCAGTTCAGGACTTTGAGGCCCAGAGAGGCAGACTGTGTGTTGGGGGCCCTGGCGGGAAACGGCCACAAGCACTGAGACCCTGAGACCTGCTCCGTGTGGGAGCGCCTCAACACCCGCAGATACGCGGCGTGGACACAGGAGGCTTCGTCCAGACCCTGGGGCTTCTGCTCCTTCTCACAGTGTGTCAGGTTAATATTGTGGACGAAAAGTCTTTAAAAAGCTTCAAACTGAGTTTCTCTCTGCCCTTTGGAGTTTCTGGCGTGCCAGTTTGCAAACTGGCGTCTTTGAAATGAGCCGACTGCCCCATGTGAGCCATGACGTGTGCGCTTGCTGAGTTGACGCGAAACATTCAGCACGGAGTGGTGGAAGTGGGGTTCTGAGAAACTTCTACTCTGCTCCCGTTTTTGATTTTGTTTGTTTCAACAAGAATAAGGTGATGTGGCCCCGAGTGGCGCCAGCAGGAGCCTTGGTGTGGTCTCAGTGTGGTGCCTGTGCCTGCATCTGTCCTCTCGTCCTGCGTCGTCGAGACACCACTGCCAGGCGTCTTTAGAGCCAAATGACGGAGGCAGAAAAGGCCCTGGGGAGGCACGAGTGTGTTTGAGGCGTTTCTTTTACAGAATGGACTTAAACTGGGCATCCGCTGTCTGGATTGACAGCTGTCACTCATCCCTTCCTGCTCACTCCTTATTCTCCGATAAACTGGGCCCTTAGGCTTGCCGCTGGGGCGTGCTCCAAGCTTCCAGCAAAGAAGTCGTAGCTGGGGTTCAGTTATGACCTCCAGACTGACCCCAGGCAAACAAGGAGTCCGGCATCAGGGGCGTTTTCTGCAGGGCCAGCCAGGAACTGGCTCCACTTCCTTCAAGCACATTCAGGTGGCGTCTCTGTGGGCTTGAGGGAGGGAGACGTGGACCTAGCTTAGGTCTCCCTGGGACGCTTCTCTTAACTGGCAATTCGAACAGCTGGAGTTTACAGTTAACTCATGTCCACAAGAAAGAGCTCTTTCCTTTAATTCTACTCCAACTTTGACCTAATATCATAAAATAAAATTCAATATAAAAAGGGACTCAGTGGATAAATGAATAAGCAAGACAAGATCCCTCTGCATCATGGAAAGTTATTCAACCTTAAGAAAGAAGGGAATCCAGTCAGCGGCCACAGCAGGGGCCACCCTGGAGGACACTTGCTGAGTAGAGTGAGCCGGGCTGAAAGGACACGTCCTGTGGATCCGCCGACATGAGGCCCCAGAGCAGTCAGATCCACAGAGGCAGAAAGTGGGGTGAGGGCTGCTGGGAGACAGCAGGAGGGGGATGGGAGTGAGTGTTGAATGGGGACCGAGTCTCCGTTTGGGAGGATGAGAGTGTTCCGGAGAGGACGGTGGTGATGCTTGCACAACTCGGTGAACGTGGTTAATGCCACGGAACTGTGCACTCGAACAGGTCAGACATGGAAAATTGTATGTTAAAAATTAAAATAAAGGGACTAATGCGGGTAAACAAGACACGGCAATCCTGAGTCCCAGGCTGGCGGGTCCCTGCTTGCGGGACTTGCATTTGAGGGTGGCGTGTGTGTCCCTCGCCTTTCGGCAGTACACGTGGGGAGCACATCCACGTTTTGACTTGTGGCAAAAAAACCAAGACTTTATAGAGAGCTAGTGAATGCACACAAGCAAAGGCCAGCGTATGGCTGTGAAGTAAATCTACTGTTTGGAAACATGTCTGCGATGAGCAGGGAACAAACATTTCTACACTGCTGATGATGTATGTCGCTTTTATTTTTTAGGTGAAGCCAAAAACCTTCCCTCTTACCCGGGGCCAAGCAAGATGAGGGATTGCTACTGCACGGTGAACCTGGACCAGGAGGAGGTTTTCAGGACCAAAATTGTGGAAAAGTCACTCTGGTAATGTCTTCTGTTGCTTTACTTGACACTGATGTGTTTTCTTTGGTGTAGAGAATGTCCCAAGGGTGTACATCACCTTCCCATTTTCCCGTGTGTGGAGAACGTCCCGAGCATGTACGTCACCTTCCCATTTTCCCACATGTAGAGAATTTTTCTGTGTATAGACAATGTCCCGGGTGTGTACATCACCGTCCCATTTTCCCGTGTGTAGGGAATTTTTCTGTGTGTAGACAATGTCCCGAGCGTGTATATCACTGTCCCATTTTCCCACGTGTAGACAATATCCCGAGCGTGTACATCACCGTCCCATTTTTCCGCGTGTAGACAATGTCCTGAGTGTGTACATCACCGTCCCATTTTCCTTCTGCTTAGTTTGAGGAGGAGATGCTCCCTGGGGCTCTGGTGTGCAGGCAGCTGAGCTTCTGTCCTTGGTGGTGCGTGGGTGTGAACTGGTGTTGGCTAAATGCTCCCGCTGTCCAGGAAGTGCATGTAGGTGGCGGCTCCCCTGTGCGGACTCGCAGGAGTGCTTTTTAATTAGAGATGAACTGGGAAGCTCGCACTCCACAAAAGAGTACAAATTAAGGATTTCGAGAGGAGGAAGTACTAAGAAAGCTTTTTTCTTCCTGTAAAATTTTCTAAAATAGCTATACAGAAGATGGGTGTTAACTGAGGTAAGAGGCCTAGAAAGTGTTTATTGATATGATTTGAGGAAGAGAGGAGTCAGCCAAGAAAAACAAACTCTTAAAATCAACAAGTTTCCCCCTCAGCTTGAGCGTGTGAAGATGTGGGTGCCGACCCCAGCATGTCCAGGGCACAACCAGAACTTGTGTTTCTGAAAAGCTCCAGCAAAGCGGCCAGGCCGTACTCCGAGGACCACTGCAGTTGCACACCAGGACGTGGCACGTGTGGGATATGCACAGGGACAGGAAGTCACGGCGATTTATGTCGGGGGTGGGAAGAGAGAAGCCGGAGAGCGTGTGCCAGGCAGGGCCTTAGTGCTGCAGCCTCGGGGGAAGCATGGGCGGCTGGGTTATAAGGGAGTGGCTTGGGGATCATGGAAGATATCCATGTAGCTGTGACTCCACCGTTCAGTTCAGAAGCATGGGTCGTGTGCTTTGATCAAAACAGCTATTTTGATTTTGAGAACATGTTTAGCTAAAGAACTATATCCTCGCATCTGGCTACTTCCAAGTGGGAATGAGCAACCCATGCTGATGACTGGGTGAGTTTACGTACTAGAAAACTGTGAGGGGTCTCCTGCCCCGGAGAGACTGGGGCTCATATCACTCCATCAATGACAGTGCTTCCCTCCAGGCCGAGGAGTGAGAGTCATTTGTGTTATGTTAATGCAAACTCCTGGTTCTTTGAAATAACTCGTCAAAAAGAACTGCAGGCTGAGGAGCATTGTCAGGCGCCCAGTCCGGCTTTGCGAGAGTGTCTTGGGGTTGCCATGGTGATGACTGGGCACAGCCGTTCTTCTGAAGAAAATGGGAAGAGACATGACCGGGCCCTTCAGAAGCGCCTTTGGAGCTTCCCTGGATAAAAGTCCGTTCTGTGTTTAAATGGTCTGTTGTTAGAGGCCTGTGGATTGTAGGCCTGGAGAATGACTGGCAGTCTTTATCAGGCTGGGATCCTCTCAGACCTGCTGAATCAGAGCCAGTGAGAGGAGAGTCTGTTTGGGAACCTCTCTTTCAGGTGAGGTTGAGAAATGGGGGCCCATTGTCTTTCAGATATTTCAGAAGAATTTAGAAATAGAAATCATGGTTCTGGCCGGGTGTGGTGGCTCACACCTGTAATCCCAGCACTTTGGGAGGTGGAGGCCCCAGTGAGCCATGATTACATCACTGCACTCCAGCCTGGGCAACAGAGCAAGACCTTGTCTCAAAAAAACCCCAAAACACACACAACAAAAGACTGATAGCAAAGAAAGAGAAACCCATGTGGGACAGTTCCAAGAGAGTAACACTGTGGCGCCATTTAGTGTGGACGCCGGCAGCCCTGCACGTGTAACACTGTGGTGCCGTTTAGTGTGGACGCCGGCAGCCCTGTCCACGTGTAACACTGTGGCGCCATTTAGTGTGGACGCCGGCAGCCCTGCACGTGTAACACTGTGGCGCCATTTAGTGTGGACGCCGGCAGCCCTGTCCACGTGTAACACTGTTGTGCCATTTAGTGTGGACGCCGGCAGCCCTGCACGTGTAACACTGTGGCGCCGTTTAGTGTGGACGCCGGCAGCCCTGTCCACGTGTAACACTGTGGCGCCGTTTAGTGTGGACGCCGGCAGCCCTGCACGTGTAACACTGTGGCGCCGTTTAGTGTGGACGCCGGCAGCCCTGTCCACGTGTAACACTGTGGCGCCGTTTAGTGTGGACGCCGGCAGCCCTGCACGTGTAACACTGGCGTCGTTTAGTGTGGACGCCGGCAGCCCTGCACGTGTAACACTGGCGTCGTTTAGTGTGGACGCCGGCAGCCCTGTCCACGTGTAACACTGTTGTGCCATTTAGTGTGGACGCCGGCAGCCCTGCACGTGTAACACTGTGGCGCCGTTTAGTGTGGACGCCGGCAGCCCTGTCCACGTGTAACACTGTGGCGCCGTTTAGTGTGGACGCCGGCAGCCCTGTCCACGTGTAACACTGTGGCGCCGTTTAGTGTGGACGCCGGCAGCCCTGTCCACGTGTAACACTGTGGCGCCGTTTAGTGTGGACGCCGGCAGCCCTGCACGTGTAACACTGTGGCGCCGTTTAGTGTGGACGCCGGCAGCCCTGTCCACGTGTAACACTGTGGCGCCGTTTAGTGTGGACGCCGGCAGCCCTGCACGTGTAACACTGTGGTGCCGTTTAGTGTGGACGCCGGCAGCCCTGCACGTGTAACACTGTGGCGCCGTTTAGTGTGGACGCCGGCAGCCCTGCACGTGTAACACTGTGGCGTCGTTTAGTGTGGACGCCGGCAGCCCTGCACGTGTAACACTGTGGCGCCGTTTAGTGTGGACGCCGGCAGCCCTGCACGTGTAACACTGTGGCGCCGTTTAGTGTGGACGCCGGCAGCCCTGTCCACGTGTAACACTGGCGTCGTTTAGTGTGGACGCCGGCAGCCCTGTCCACGTGTAACACTGTGGCGCCGTTTAGTGTGGACGCCGGCAGCCCTGTCCACGTGTAACACTGTGGCGCCGTTTAGTGTGGACGCCGGCAGCCCTGTCCACGTGTAACACTGTGGCGCCGTTTAGTGTGGACGCCGGCAGCCCTGTCCACGTGTAACACTGTGGCGCCGTTTAGTGTGGACGCCGGCAGCCCTGTCCACGTGTAACACTGTGGCGCCGTTTAGTGTGGACGCCGGCAGCCCTGTCCACGTGTAACACTGTGGCGCCGTTTAGTGTGGACGCCGGCAGCCCTGTCCACGTGTAACACTGTGGCGCCGTTTAGTGTGGACGCCGGCAGCCCTGCACGTGTAACACTGTGGCGCCGTTTAGTGTGGACGCCGGCAGCCCTGTCCACGTGTAACACTGGCGCCGTTTAGTGTGGACGCCGGCAGCCCTGTCCACGTGTAACACTGTGGCGCCGTTTAGTGTGGACGCCGGCAGCCCTGTCCACGTGTAACACTGTGGCGCCGTTTAGTGTGGACGCCGGCAGCCCTGCACGTGTAACACTGTGGCGCCGTTTAGCGTGGACGCCGGCAGCCCTGTCCGCGTGTAACACTGTGGCGCCGTTTAGTGTGGACGCCGGCAGCCCTGTCCACGTGTAACACTGTGGCGCCGTTTAGTGTGGACGCCGGCAGCCCTGTCCACGTGTAACACTGTGGCGCCGTTTAGTGTGGACGCCGGCAGCCCTGCACGTGTAACACTGTGGCGCCGTTTAGTGTGGACGCCGGCAGCCCTGCACGTGTAACACTGGCGCCGTTTAGTGTGGACGCCGGCAGCCCTGTCCGCTTGGAGGGCTGTGCGGGCTGGCCGCCCCTGTAGTGTGAGGGCAAAACACAAATCAACCCACCCCATACGAAAAGTTGGCAGGAAAGGTACTTGAATCCAAAAGCTGGCTGTCTCGTAAATTTGCAGCTGGAATCCACACTACATCTGTGGTCAGAAGCCCTCAATCGGTGCATATGCATTAACGTAGTCCTGTATTAGTCATTGGTCAACATCCACCTGAGAGGCAGGTGTCAGGCAGGGCTGCCCTGCATGCTGGGGAGTTTAGCCCTGGCCACCGCCCCCTCCTCGCTCCATGGTGGCACCCACTTTGGGGCCGGTCCCCCAAGTCTCCTGGTCCCCGAGTCTCCCGGCCCCTGAGTCTCCCACCCCCCAGTCTCCCAGCCCCCAAGTCTCCCAGCCCCCCGAGTCTCCCGGCCCCCCGAGTCTCCCGGCCCCCGAGTCTCCCGGCCCCCGAGTCTCCCGGCCCCCGAGTCTCCGGCCCCCGAGTCTCCCACCCCCTAGTTTCCCAGCCCCCCGAGTCTCCCAGCCCCCCGAGTCTCCCGGCCCCCCGAGTCTCCCGGCCCCCCGAGTCTCCCGGCCCCCTGAGTCTCCCGGCCCCCCGAGTCTCCCGGCCCCCCGAGTCTCCCGGCCCCCAATTCTCCCGGCCCCCTGAGTCTCCCGGCCCCCGAGTCTCCCGGCCCCCGAGTCTCCCACCCCCTAGTTTCCCAGTCCCCCGAGTCTCCCAGCCCCCAAGTCTCCCGGCCCCCCGAGTCTCCCGGCCCCCCGAGTCTCCCAACCCCCGAGTCTCCCAGCCCCCCGAGTCTCCCAATCCCCGAGTCTCCCGGCCCCCCGAGTCTCCCGGCCCCCAATTCTCCCAGCCCCCAAGTCTCCCAGCTCCCTGAGTCTCCCGGCCCCGGAGTCTCCCAGCCCCCAAGTCTCCCGGCCCCCCGAGTCTCCCAGCCCCCAGTTTCCCAGCCCCCCGAGTCTCCCGGCCCCCGAGTCTCCTGGCCCCCGAGTCTCCCGGCCCCCTGTGTGCTTCCTCCAAGGTCAGTGTCACCTTTAAGGTCTGATCGTTCATTTGGCAAAGTCGCTGTGGAAAGACAAAAGCCCACGTCTGCATCTCTGAGCTCAGAAGGGCCCCAGGGTTCTGGCCGCTGGGTCTGCAGCCTGGCAGGAGCCCCTTCTCACATTCCCTGGGGAGAAGCACTTGGGTCAAGTTTGATTTGCTGTTGCCCAATATCGCCGTCTGACTCAGCGGGAAGCTGCAAATGGAACGTGTGAGGAAGGAAAGGCGGAACTCAGCTTCTCTTCTTCCCTCTTTCCCACTAAGGATTTTACCGACCTAGCTCCACCACGGGCCTGTGTCCCCCAAGCCTCCCCCTGAGCCGCGCGTCCGAGGCCCTGGAGTCTGTGGGGCCTCTTTAATGAGTGCTGAGCCGACGTCTGGAGAGAGCGTCCTCTGTCTTCCCTTTTTTCTGTATTTTTCAAGGTGGAGGTTGAAGGGCAGCGTCTGTCACAGGTTTAACTTCAGAACGTATCGAAGTGGACACATTTCAGAGAACAAGCCCTTTCTCTCTGGCCCTTCTCCAAGAAAGTGATTTTGACAGTTTCTGTCCTACTAGAAAAATATTTTTCTGAGGTTGAGTGAACTTTCTTCACAATCCATACCTTTTAGAGCAATCATTTTTGATCATTTAAAGGGCAGCCACTATTTGTTTCCTTATTTACTTAAACTAAAAGGCTCCCTGAAATTGGATTGGCAGGGCTGGGGTTTGGGAACCAGTTTCCCGCCCTGGACCTCCCCTGGGCCAGCACCCACAACCCTAAAACAAGGAGATGACCCCACTCCCCAAGGCTGATCACCGTCTCGTCCAGCAGAAAGGAGCAGCTGGCGTCACACACAACAGAACCTAAATCTCTCCCTGCTGGGTTAGTCCAGTCATTTGCAAGAATATTCAGTAAGTGTCGTGTCCTTATTTCCTTCCGTCCACGTAAGGACGTGGAATGGTGTCTGTCCCTGCCTGCTTCCTCTGCGCCCACGTGGCCGACCTCTCCCCAAACCCTCATCCATGCAGACAGTTCTGGCTCAGGGAGGTGCTGCCTCAGGGTTCTGGGTCTGACCCCATCCCCTGCCGCTGGGGTTGAGGCTGGGCAAAGCCCTCTGCCCCATGCGGAGCCCTGGCCCCCCCTTTCTGTGGAGTTCCCCCTGAGTCCTTTGCAGGGTTCATTTGCATGCCCATCTTGGGGAGAAGGGGCCGTGGCCCCAACAGGAAGAAACTGCAGGCGTGGCCGGTTTCTGTGCCTCCTCCACCCAGAGGTGCCACAGCCTGAACTCCTGCTCTGAAAGCTGGTTATGCGTTAGGTTACAAAGCTGTGTCTGTAGGAAAAGTTTTTTTGTTTAAAAAATCATGAGCACCCCCAAAATGATCTGGATACGCAGACAAAAACATCAATGTGATGGTGATTTCTGAGAAGTGTAATTATGGGGGAGTTCTTGTGCTTTTGTTTGTGTTTTATGTACGATTAGAAGTTACAAGTCAAGGAACAGACAGATCTTCTAGAGCTGAGCGAGGAGAGCTGGGTCGTCCCAGGCAGACGAGGACATCAGACATCACCAGGGACCCTCACTTGGCGGCCCTGAGGGGCAGGCTCTGAGCTCTTCTGGGTGGAAGCCCGTCCCATCCTGTGTGCACGCAGCGGGTGTTTGTTAAAGACAGGGAGGTTTCTTTCTGTTCATACTGCAAGATGTAAATCACCCCCAAAATAGTACTTTTGTGTAGTAGAAATGACTAAACCAAGAAATGTCTCCACAGCTCCAAAGTTTTTCAGGAGAGAAGTTATTTGGGGTTAGAAACTGAAAGGGGCAGGAGGAAGTTGGTGGTTTGGGAGACAGACGGTTCATTCTCTCAGATGCTTTTAATAAAAACCAAGTTGTTGACTTAGGAAACACCGACTTTGACATTAGGCAGCTCATGAAAAGTCACATTTCCCATGAACATTTATTTTCACTCTTTCTGAAGTTAGAGCTTAAACAAAAACCTGCTTGACACGACTGGAGGCTCCTTGAAGCCCAGAACATCCCAGAACGGCTGGAGTAGGGGACCCGTCCTCAGCTCCAGGGTGTCCGCAGATGGGGGCCCATCCTCAGCCCCAGAGTACCCCAGGTGGGGGCCCATCCTCAGCTCCAGGGTGTCCGCAGGTGGGGGCCCATCCTCAGCCCCAGAGTACCCCAGGTGGGGGCCCATCCTCAGCCCCAGAGTACCCCAGGTGGGGGCCCATTCTCAGCTCCAGGGTGTCCGCAGGTGGGGGCCCATCCTCAGCCCCAGAGTACCCCAGGTGGGGGCCCATCCTCAGCTCCAGGGTGTCCGCAGGTGGGGGCCCATCCTCAGCCCCAGAGTACCCCAGGTGGGGGCCCATTCTCAGCTCCGGGCTTTCCGCAGGTGGGGGCCCATCCTCAGCCCCAGAAGTGCCCCAGGTGGAAGCCCATCCTCAGCCCCAGAGTACCCCAGGTGGGGGCCCATCCTCAGCTCCAGAGTGCCCCAGGTGGGGGCCCATCCTCAGCCCCAGAGTACCCCAGGTGGGGGCCCATCCTCAGCCCCAGAGTACCCCAGGTGGGGGCCCATCCTCAGCCCCAGAAGTGCCCCAGGTGGAAGCCCATCCTCAGCCCCAGAGTGCCCCAGGTGGGGGCCCATCCTCAGCCCCAGAGTACCCCAGGTGGGGGCCCATCCTCAGCCCCAGAGTACCCCAGGTGGGGGCCCGTCCTCAGCCCCAGAGTGCCCCAGGTGGGGGGCCCATCCTCAGCCCAGGTCGGGGGGCCCATCCTCAGCCCAGGTTGGGAGGCCTGTCTTCAGCCCAGGTCAGGGGGCCCATCCTTAGCCCACGTTGGGGGGCCCATCCTCAGCCCCAGAGCGCCCCAGGCCAGGGATCTGTTCTCTCAGTCCTGGAATGCTGGCCCCAAATCTCCCAGCAGGTCAGAACCCCTGGCCCTGTCTGTATGACCCCCAAGCCCGGCCCAGCATCTCCATCTCCACCCACGTGTGCCCTTCCGTGTCGTGCTGGCTCACAGGAGCACGCCAGCGTCAGAATGATGCAGGGGGTTCTCTCAGCCGCATAGGAACTCAGAATAGCCGCATAGGGGGGCTGTGTGCAGTGGTGTGTGGCGTGTGGTGTGTGGCATGCCTGGCAACCACAGAGCCCATGCACTGAGGGGCAGCTCCTCGGTACCCCTGAACAGATGGGGAGACTGAGGCTCGGGGAGGTGAGGCGGCTCACCACGGCCGCTGCAGCTGTGAGTCTCTGTGAGTCTAAGCCCAGCCCGCCTGCTTTCCTCACTGAGTCTTTGGGTTCCGTTTGAAGACTCACAGCTCTATTTGCCAATATTTCAAAAAAAACAACCCCACCCATCTTGAACCACAGGAGGCTGCAACCCAGTGTGTGCGGGGCTTCCGCTGAGACCTGCTGTGCTGGGTGGCAAGTGGTCTGTGAGCTGACCACGGACCCCTGCCCTCCAGCCTCTGACCTCTGGGAGCCAGGGCTGCGTGGCCCTGCAGTGCTGGGTGGTGGGTGGGCTGTGAGCTGACCACGGACCCCCATCCTCCAGCCTGCAGTCTGTGGGAGCCAGGGCTGTGTGGCCCTGCAGTGCTGGGTGGCGGGTGGGCTGTGAGCTGACCGCGGACCCCTGCCCTCCAGCCTCCAGCCTGTGGGAGCCAGGGCTGTGTGGCCCTGCACTGGCCATGTGCTTCTGATGGGTGTGTTTTTCCTCCTGTCCTTTGCGGAGATGGAGCATTTTCCCTGGCCGAGTTGCCCCTTCTCTGTGGGGCGCCTCTGAGGATGAGTCAGGCAGTGACTCAGGAGCCCCAGAGCTCAGCCCAGAGGCTGGCTTGGGAGCCCCAGGGCTGCTTCGCAGACCCGGTTTGGGGTTTGGTTCCTCTTCACGCAGCCTTTACCCTCTACCCCGAGGCTGGGGCAGCCCTGGCAGCTCCCGGCTCCCCCCAGGGTTCGGGAAATGTGGGCCCCGAGCCGGCAGCAGAGCACAGAGCTGGGAAACCAGGTTTATTTTCTTATGATCACGCGATGGGAGCAGCCACAGGCGGGATGGGGCAGCGCCAGCCTCGCGCAGATGCTGGGAAGTGACTCAGGGAGGAGAAGGCGGGCGGTTTCTCTGCCGGTCCCAGCTGAGCCCCTGCTCCGGGCTCCAGGAGGAGGAGGAGGAATTCAGTTCAGATGGTTTCCCCTCATCAGAGCCACTACTTAAAGGTCAACACTGTTTTCTGCAAGAGGTTTTTTCTTTTTTCCCCGTGAAAGTTTGCTTGATTCTATGAAACTTCCTTTGCACTTCTTCCAGAAATGACTGAGGGGAAGACTTTGCCAGGGTCTCTGCCTCAGAGGGAGAGGCTGCTGCCTGCGTTAATTTCCTAGGCCACATGGCAGGATTTCAGGCGAGCCTGGTCCTCTCAGGCCGCACTTTTTCTTTATTTGGAAGGAGAGTTCCAGAGCCCTCGGGCGGTGAGTGGGGGCCGCCTGGGCCAGGCATTCATCCTGCATCTGACTGCTGCCGACCTCGGCTGGAGACAAAGCCGGCCTGTCCGAGAGAAACCCTGAGGTTAAGCTGCTGATGGGAAGGGGGGCGCCTGGTGGCTGTGTGGCCCCTTTGAGTCCATCAGAAAGAAGAGATTGTCCGGCACAGGCCACCAAACAGGATGGGGGATGGGAGGAATGCCCTAGCGTTCAGCCGGTTTCATTTTTCTTTTGGAATACGCTTTAAACTCTGCTGCCCAGGAAGGAGAAAGCACAAACCTTCCTGCTGATGAAAGAAAATGGGTGCCCCCACCGTGAGACCCACGGACAGCGGGGGGCTGTGTGTGGGCCTGGGCTTTGCACCTGGGAGTGTTGGTGCTGTGTGGAGGGAACCGAGTCCTCAGGCTGAGCCTGGACTCCCCACAACAGCATGGGGGGGAAGCCACTGTCCTCAGACTCCGCGTGGCCTCCAGTGATGGTGCTGTGGCCACTTCCTGCCGGGTGCTCACCATGGGTTCTGGGTGGGGCTGGGAGGACGTGGGTCATAGGCCGTTCTGCCCACAGGGTGACGTGGTCGAGGTGGACGTGGCTGGCCTCGCAGCCTCTGCTCCTGCAGGTCCTGGGACGCTGCGTCCATCTGCTGGAGCTCATTTCAGAGTTGGCCGATCACATGTCCATACCCACTGGTGACAAAGTTAACAAATTTGTTTTTTTTTTTTTTTAGTTCAAAAAAGATCCTCCTTAAATGTTGTGAAATAATATGTCTTTTAAGTTGCAACACACATTCAGAAGTTCCCAGAGGGTTAAATCCTGAGCACGAAAAGATGGTCATTCTAATAGAAAACAGGCCCAGAGCATTTCAAGAAAAAATGAGATTTAAAACTGCTCATAAAAAGATGGACATTCCACCTCACCAATGAGCCAGACATTTAAATTTTAAGCAGGCTTTTGCCACCGGTTTAGCAAACTGTAAAAATATTTATAAGACAGCGTATGCTGGGGGTGGACGCTGGTCCAGACTCCCTGGAGGGTTCTGTGGCTTTGTGTTTCGAAGGCCTCAGGACAGTGCACATCCTTGGAGGAATTCATCCCACGGGGACAATCAGCCGCTGCACAGATCTCCGTTCCCAGGGTGCTCACCCCTGCTGCTCCCACCGCACAGCGTGCGGATGGCAGGGGGACCTGGCACTGCTGTCCACGCACACACGTGCCGTCTGACCCCAGCATTTTATCAGCTCTTTGGAAAGTGGCCCATGGCCTGATGTGAAAGGAAAAAGCTGACTCTGTCACAGGGAACATAACCTCACTTTTATTTAAAAAATTTACCTGTATTTCCATTCATATCTTCCATATTTATAACATAAATATTTACTATTATTTTTAATATATTTGTATTATAATGAGTTATATTATAGTATGAATATACTTATATTTATATTATAAATATCGTATTTATGTTATAAATGTAATACAAATATATTTATATTTTGTATATTTTAAACCTATAACATTTATATATTTTATTCTATTTTATATCTTTGGAGAAAAAATTCCAGGAGGATGTTTCCTGGAATGTTAATTCCAGATTTCACTTTCTGATTTTTTTACGTATTTAAAATTTTGTTTCTTTAAAAATAGCTTTATTGAGGTATAATTCAAACACCATACAATTCACCCTTTTTAAAATGTACAATTCAGTGGTTTTTAGTGTATTTGCAGAGTTGCACAACCATTGCCACAGCCAATTTTAGAACATTTTCATCTCCCTAAAAGGACACTTGCACCCTGTAATCCTCCAGTTTCCGGCTTGCAGCCTCTCCCGCGGCGGCAGACGCGGGTCTGCGTTGTGTCCCCGGCTGTGCCTCTCTTGGGCATTTTGTGTCAGTGGAAGCATCTGGCCCATGGCCTCTGTGCATGGCCTGTCGGTCGGCACCACACGGTGGATGCCTGTGGTGTGGGGCCAGGGGCCAGGCGTCCTTCCTCTCCAGGGCTGAGCACTGTTCTGTTGTTGCTCCCTCAGCAGCTGAGGCCCTCCTGCCTTGTTTCCACTTTCTGGCCGTCATGACTGAGGCTGTGAGCACGCGTGTCCGAGTCTGCGTGCGGACGTGGGCTGTGAGCACGCGTGTCCGAGTCTGCGTGCAGATGTGGGCTGTGAGCTCGCGTGTCCGAGTCTGCGTGCGGACGTGGGCTGTGAGCTCGCGTGTCCGAGTCTGCGTGCGGACGTGGGCTGTGAGCACGCGTGTCCGAGTCTGCGTGCGGACGTGGGCTGTGAGCACGCGTGTCCGAGTCTGCGTGTGGACGTGGGCTGTGATGTCTCTTGCTGCACACCTGCGGGTGGAACCGCTGGGTCCCATGGCGACTGTGTGTTGAATGTCGGAGGAACCGCCAGCCTGTTTTCCATGGCGGCTGTAGCCACTTGACCTTCCCACAGGTTGTGTGTTTGGATTCGCATCTCCACCTCCCTACCCTTGTTACTGTCTCTGATCACAGCCATCCCGGTGGGTCTGATTTTCTTTGTACAATGTGAGCCCCCGCCTCAATGAATTTTTGCTTTAAAAAAACAATTTGTTGCTTTTAATTGAAAGGAAGCATTCTTTCCTATGCATGTGTTTTTTTTTTAAGCAAACAAAATTCAAATCATAAGGAAGTGAAAAAAAAAACCCACAGGAAAATTCTGAAAACTTGCACATAAATGGAATTACGAATCAACTCATCGTGGAAAATCGTGTCTTGCTGGATGTAGGTTATAGATGTAAGGTTAGGCACAGTGGAAAGGGAGATGGGGCCTGCAGACCCCAGACGTGGACATGGTCCAGGACGGCGCCAGCCCGACCCCCACCTTTGCTGCCCACCGTGGGATCTGGAGCCCCCCGCCCACCATGTCCCCTGAGCTGGCCTGACCTCGCCGTCCTCCCCGCCCGACCCCTGCACCCTGTGCTCTGTGCAGACGCGTCCCCTGTTGAGTCTCAGATGGAGTTAGATGGAGTTACCACTGCAAGCGCAGGTGACGGCTGAAGCCCACTGCTGCCTCCGTGGACATGGCACCAGAAACCCTCTGGAGAGAAGGCAGCCTGCCACGCTTTGTGATGAGCAGTTCACTTAAGGATCGTGTTAGACCCCATGGCTAGTACAGATTTCAAGGCTCCTATTTCTTTCTTTTTTTTTTTGAGACAGAGTCTTGCTTTGTCACCCAGGCTGCAGTGCAGTGGTGTGATCTCGGTTCACTGCAACCTCCGCCTCCCATGTTCAAGTGATTCTCCTGCCTCAGCCTCCTGAGTAGCTGGGATTACAGGCATCTGCCACCATGCCCAGATAATTTTTTTTTTTTTTTTTTTTTTTTTTTTTTAGTAGAGACGGGGTTTCACCATGTTGGCCAGGATGCTCTCAATCTCTTGACCTCATGATCCGCCTGCCTTGGTCTCCCAAAGGGCTCCTATTTCATAACCCATAACCCTTAAAGAGCCTTTCTCTGAGGTGGGCCTGAGCGCCTGGGGTTTTTAGAAACCTTTCCAGGCAACCGTAGTTTGCGGTTCTAAGAGGAAAAACATCAAGAGACCTGAAGAACCCAAGCCCCACGCATCGAGACAGCGTCCCCGGCCGTGGCGGAGGAAGCCCTGCGCATCGAGGCAGCGTCCCCGGCTGTGGCGGAGGGTGGAGAAAGGAGAACTGAGTTGGGTTTTGGTGTGGCTATTTCTGTGGTATTCCCTAGAAATATTTGCCACTGGAAAAATGAAAAAACTCTAAGTGCTTTTAAGTGAGTAATTTCTGTGCGAGGTCTCGGGAAGAAGAAATGTCTCTGTGTGCAGTGCCCAGGCCCCGTCTGCCGGCTGTGGGGGGCTCCGTCTGCCGGCTGTGGGGGGCTCCGTCTGCCGGCTGTGGGGGGCTCCGTCTGCCGGCTGTGGGGGGCTCCGTCTGTCAGCTTTGGGGGGCCCCGTCTGCTGGCTGTGGAGGTGGCAGAGCCTGGCTGGGGTCTTCGCGAGGGCCCAGCCTCCTGCTCTTCACAGGGAGCCTCAGGGAAGGTGGGGCCTCTGCCTCCCTTTCAAGCCGCTGGACTTGAGCTGACCACTGATAACACCGCAGCTCCACCGCGGGCGAGCGCAGCACTGGGGGGCAGTCCTGGCCCGAGCTCTGGGCGTGCGCGGCTCCAGCTGCATCCTGCCCGCCTCTCGCCTCACTGGAAGCAGAGCGGAACGGGGCGTGTCTGGTCCTGGCCCTTCGCGTCGCCGCAGGCCCCTCACCTCCTGCAGGAGCCCGCCTGGCTTCCTGGCAGTCTTGGCTCTGCCAGAACTGAATTCCTGTGGTCCCCATGAGGACAACCAGGATTTGCTCGGCACCGTGGCCTCTCGGGCTCACCGCTGCACCTTGCCTGCAGAAAGCCCCACCTGTGGAGGCTTGGGTGACCTTCCCTTCCTGGTCCACTGTGCCAGGCCTGGGCAGCTCCTGGCTGCTGACCTGAGACAGGTGATTCCTCCCTGCATGCCCACTGCCCCATCTGTACATCCATCCATTCAGTGTCTTGCATGGGGCCTGCACGTTCCCAGCTGCTGTGGCGAAATGTCTGCTCTGCACCACGTGGCCTCGGCCGCACCCTGACCTCTGACCTCGGCTCCCAGCAAGCTCCCGTCCTGCCCTGCCCTGCCCTGCCCTGCCCAGGCCACGCCGGCCTCCTCCTTGCTCCTACGTCTTCATCACACACAAGCCCTGCTGCCTCGAGGCCTTTGCACCTGGTGTCCCTCTGCCTGGACCCCTCCTGCGGGTCTCCTCACCGTCCACGGCCCCGTTCAAGCGCTCACTCGTCTGTAAGCCTCCCCGTCCCCCGAGTGAGGCCACAGTGCCACCCCCGCCAGCCTTGCGCGCGTTCGTGGTTCTGCGTGCTCTTTGTCTGGCTCCACGGGGCCAGGACTTTGCTTCATCGGCTGCTGTTCCCACAGTCTAGAACAGGGATGGGCAGCTGAAACAGTCATGGGGAGAGAGCACTGTGGTTTCTGGGTCCAGTGAGCCACGCCTGGCGGGGGCCAAAGACATCAAAGGTGCTCCCAGTTGTTTGGTCCTGGTGTGTGGGAGGCCCTGCCATGTGCTTGTCTCACTGTGCAGGGCAGAGGAAGAAACCTCCGAGCCAGGCAGTGGCGTGTCCTGGGGAGGCCGCTTTGGGAGCAGAGCCAACTGCCCTTCCCCAGCCAAGTGCCCTCTGTGCCCGCAGGCCGCACTGTGGAGTGGGCGGTGTCCTCAGGCTGAGAGATGAGGGAACTGGCCTCTGGCAAGGCAGCGTTGAAACGTGGACATCCCCGGAGGACTCCATCTTCAAAGTTGTGCTTCCCCCAGCAAGGCCCGTGTGGGTACCTGTGCCTCCTGGGTACCTGCGCCTCCTGGGTACCTGCGCCTCCTGGGTACCTGCGCCTCCTGGGTACCTGCGCCTCCTGGGTACCTGTGCCTCCTGGGTACCTGCGCCTCCTTGGGTACCTGCGCCCCCTTGCATGGGCTTCAGCAACGTCTGTCACAGATTCTTACATTTAGACGTGCCGTATAGTCTTCCTGGTGGAGACCGATGTCCCCTCGGCCTTGTGACGCTCACTAGGGCCTGAATTAGGTGGGGAGGAGCAGCTGCACAGGAGGACTGCGCTGTGAAGATGCAGGAGGGCCTGACAGCGGCTCTGCCAGGCGGGACTGTGCTCTGAAGATGCAGGAGGGCCCGATGGCAGCTCCACCAGGTGGGACTGTGCTGTGAAGATGCGGGAGGGCCTGACGGCAGCTCCACCAGATGGGACTGTACTGTGACGATGCAGGAGGTGCAGGTGTTTGGTTTTTTGAGACAGGGTCTCACCGTGTCACTCAGGCGGGAGTGCAGTGCTGCGATCACAGCTCACTGCAGCCTGGAACCCTGGGCTCAAGCGATCCTCTGCCTCCCTACAGACGTGCACCACCAAACCCATCTAATTTTTAAATTTTCTGTTGAGTTGGGGTCTTGTTGTGTTGCCCAGGTTGATCTCTAACTCCTGGGCTCAAGTGGCCCTTCTGGCATGGCCTCCCAAAGTGCTGGGATTACAGGCGTGAGCCACTGCATCTGGCCTGGATGCAGGTATTTAAAAGAGCTTAGGGAAGTTCTTCAAAAAAGGCTCTGGCCTTTAACTCCCACTTCAACTCCTGATTTTGGTTCTCATTGGGATGTAAGTTTCAGAGCACTCCTGGGCTCAGGAGGAGAGCAGCTCCTCTGCAAGGGGCAGGGCCACCTGTGTCCACAGCAGCAGGGCTTGGTCCCTGGGGACTGCAGGTCAGCATAGTCCACGGTGCCCATGGCCAGTCCTGCAAGCAGCAGGGCCTGGGAAGGGCATTGTCGGGCAGGCGAGGATGGGCATGGGTGCTAGTCTGGGCATCAGTGGCGTTGCTCTGAGAGGGAAAGAGATGCTGTCCCAGCGAGGGTGGCCTCAGGTCTGGACCCTCAAGTGGACACTGTGTTTTGGCTCTAGGACTGGCATGGCCCAACAGGATTTTCTGCAAAACAGGAAATGGTCTCTGTGTGTTCTGTCCAGTCTGGTGGCCACAAGTCACGGGCTGGTGAGCACCCGAGGAGCTGAATTCTGTGGTGGGAATCCAGGTTCGGGAGAGGTCGTCAGGCAGGTGTGCAGACAACGTGAGCTGTGAGCTTCACGCCCGAGGAATCCACTCTTCTTCCTGCTGGACGCGTGGATGGTGGTGATGGCCTCGCCGTAGCCGCAGCACCTGGAGCTGGCCCCTGCCAGGCACGTGGTCTCCGTGGGGCTCATGGCATCCCGGGGGTCTTGGGGGGATGTCACTCTGGTGCCCCGTTTGCAGGTACAAACCTGCCATTCTAGGAGCTGACTGATGCTCCCAGCCCTCACCCCTGTCCTCACACCCCCTGAGTGGTCAGGCAGGGGCTTCACTCGGCTGATTCTGGCCTCCGTGCTAAAATGAATGAATAGGACAGGACAGTGAAGAAAACGCACACCTGGGGAAGTGACCTGGGAACTCACCGCCCCCCACCGACCTCCAGGACTCTGGCCTTCCAGGGCCTCAGCCAGGCCCTGCCCTCTTCAGCACATTGGAAACACCCTCATCTACCCAGTGTGCGCTAGGATGGCAGCTCTCCAGCCTCCAGCCTGCAGGCCAAGCCCGCACCCCAGGGAAGCCATTGTTCTGGGTCCCCTCGTGCTGAGCACCCCAGCTAGAGGTGCCCCTTCCAGGTCTGGGTGTGGTTGGCGGAGGTTTTATGGGTTTTAGCCGTGGGTTCATTCTCAGAGGTTGTTAACTGCCCCCAGAAGGTGGGGAACCGCCTCCACTCTCCTCCTTGAGCTGGGGGTTTTACATTCTTCTGGGAGTTTCTTCAGGGCTCCCTGGCTATGGCACCGTGGCCTTGGGTGTCAGGCTGGCTCTGTGCACAGTCATTGTGGGGAGAGGTTTCCTTCCTGTGGGGGCCTCCACTGTCCCTGGAATCACCCTTCTTATTCCCTAAATAAATCATCGGTCTAAGAAGCTGAAAAACCCTCTATTCTGGCACAGAGACTGGCTCCAGCTTTCCTTGAAATCCTGCAGAACCTTCATTAAAATGAGTGCAAGGCCTGTAGCACTGCCACCTCTCTGGACCCCACTGCCCTGCGATGCCTCCTCCTCTGGGCAGCCTCCCCAGCGGCCTCCTGGTCTAAATCTCTCTGCCCAGGCAGCCCTGCCCCCTGCTCCACACCTTGTGGACTTCGCATCCGGAGTCCAGCTGCTCTCCCCTCTTGGGCTCGTTCAGCTCGTGGGAATGAAGCTGGTCACGGTGGTTGGTGGCTCAGGGCTCCATTGATAAGGCCGGCCGGCCGCCTACAGATGTCCTGCCTGGTTTCCTGAAAGACTTGAGGTGACCTGCAGGAAACAAAGTTAGTAATAACTTTATTAAGTTTAAAAAGTTATATGAAATAAGGAGAAAAACATTAAAATAGGCAATTGGAACCACTAGAATAAACGACATCAGAGATGCAAAATGCTCACCCATCGCCTGTGCTGGAGCCCGTTCTGGCTCCAGGGTTCTCAGCTGCAAATGTGTAAAATGGAAATCTGAGTGTGGCGTTCCCCTTCTTCAGGAGGGGGGACCCCGTGGTTCCCAAGGACAACAGCTCCTCTTAGTGGGCGGGGGCAGCCTGACAGAGGGCCCCAAAGTGCTGCCTCCCCTGCTGCGATTCAGGAGCAAGTTCTAAAGCCGTTGCTGGAGAAATTCCTGGGCGGAGGCTGGAAGAGGTCTTACTCCCCAGGGGTAGTGCGGCAGGGCTTGGGCAGCGGGGCTAAGAGCACGGCGTCCCTGGGGGCTGCCCGGTAGCAGGGTGTTCAGTTGCTCTGCCAAAGGCTCTGCACAAGTGGCTCCTCTCACTGCGACTCTGCTTGGCAGTGGGGGGCTCTGTGGGGGGAAGCCCAGGGCAGAGGCTGTTGGCTGGGCACCTGGGAAGGTCCTGTGAGGCTTCTGGTGGTGCTGACACCTGTCCGTGGAAATTGAGGTGCTTAAAATTCATAAATAAACCAGAAATCCATTCAATAAAAAGAGATAAAAATAGCAGAAAGAGGAAGCTACGAGAAACATACGAACTCCATAAAATTATCACCACAGACTGGACGTGCCCCTTTCTAAATGTAAAAGCGGTTTATAGCAACACAGCATGGCCTGAGTCACGGCACGATCCCTGGGGTTAGTTTCGTTTCATCAGATGTTGGAGTGCCTCGGTTTCCCACCCTGTGCATCGGGGTGGTGAGGAAATGTGCAGGGTTAAATGCCAGGTGCGCGGCGCCCGTGTGTGGGGTGTGCTCAACGCTGGCGTCCTCATCTCACCGCCCCTTACCACGCACCGGTCACGCACCAAATATGCATCAGACACACATCAGACACACCGGACACGCATCAGACACACATCGGATACACACCAGACACCACTCACCGGACACGCATTGGACACGCACTGGACACACATCGGACACCCATCAGACATGCAATCCAGCCCGACCTACTTCCTCCTCCCCACCTTCCTGCGAGGCAGGCACAGGCCCATGTGGTGGGGTCCTCAGTGCCTGTGCGGGGGCGGGGGGCTCTCGGGAAAAGGTGACACCGTCTCACGGCGAGGTGGCCAGGTGAACCCTGAGGCCCGGGTTGCTCTGAAGCTGCCGCAGCTTCCTGACAAGCTGGCTGCTGGAGTTTGTGCCAATGGAGGGCGTCCGTTCCATTCTCTGGCAGCTTGGCTGTCGGTGCTTTTGGTTCTGAGGTTCCTCCACGGTGAATGAAGCTTGATTTACGCCTTTTGGCTATGCATTTGCTGCGAGGCCTGGAGCTGTGCGTGCTCCCGCTGGGCTTCTTGTGTGAGATGCACCGTGGCCGGGACAGCCTGGGCACCTGCCACTCTGGAGCAGGAAGTGAAGCCTCCAGCCCTTGGTTCTTGGGGCTCTGCCGGGAGGGAGCGGGGCTGGAAACGCCAAGTCCAGGCTGCTTCCGCACATTCAAGCACCACGGCTTCCTGCCGTCGCTTAGGCGTCAGTGGCCCTGAAAGTTGCTCTGGGATGTACAGAAGAGGCCGTTTTGTCGTTGTAAAAATCCCAAATGTTTTGTGGATTACTATTAATTGTTAATGCTTGTTCTGTGAGTAGCTCGTCACCTGAGGCCTTGTCGTGAATATTAAAATGTGCGTCTGGTGTCCCTTTTGGCTTCGAGGTTGATGGTGGTTTTTCCTGCCAGTGGGGACGCTGTCTGCAGAGCACCAAGCTTCTCCAGGGAGGCCACCGGGCGCTGCCTGGGGAGTGTGCGTCCTGCCCTGAGATCCTGCAGCTGTGACTTTACACAGGGTGGAGGTGGGGTCACGACCCCTGTGCTTTGTTATGAAAGCAGTGCATTGTGTGGGGTGCATCTGTGGTGCCTTTGTGTACATGTGCACCCAAGTGCTCCAGGGCACACACATGCACACACCCACGTACACGTGCCTGTGGGCATATGCATCCACGTGCCTATGGGTCGCCCACCCCAGGTTTGGGCCTATGCCTGTGCCGTACGAACACGCACACATGCCTGTGGGGACACACATACGGGCACACACATGCACACACAAACACGTGCCTGTGGGTATACACGTACGGGCACATGCATGCACACACACACACATGCCTGTGGGCACACACACCCATGGGCACACACATGCACACATGCACACACATGCCTCTGGGCCCACACACCCATGGGCACACACGTGCACACATCCACACACACATGCCTGTGGGCACACACACCCCTGGGGGTCCCTGACATCAGATCTCAGTGGTGCCCACGCAGACACAGGAGATCAGAGGATGGCTCGCCTGCGTCAACGACCAACTCGAGAATGTGTTTAAAGGAAACATGACTTTCTAATGGGCCTTCATTAACCAGGATTCTGCTACAATGGAAGTCCGTGGAAGTCCCTGAGCATTCTGCCTTCATTGAAAGATAAAGTGATGTTTCTTTTGTGCATAAATGGATACTGCTGTGTTTCCAAAATGCTTAAAACAATGTAGCCATTTTAGGCTTCCCTTGGAAGATTGTTTTATGACAAAAAATGGTTTTCTGAGTAAACGTTACCTAGTCTCTGACCCAGTTATAAAAGTAATGAAATCAGTGAAATCCAAATGAAATGCCTGTCATTAAGGCCACTGCAGGGCGAAGGGGTGGGGCCTGGATTCCAGACCTCTCCCACCTGGACTCTGGGCCCCTCCCACCTGGGCTCCAGGCAGCAATGGTCGTCCACCCCAGGTTTGGGCCTATGCCTGTGCCGTATCTCCTGGTTTAATTTGCATTTTCTCAAGGGCTAATGACATGGAGCATTGTTAATACCTTGTTGGCCATTTGTCTTCTTTGGTGATATGTGTGTTCAAATCTTTTGCCCCTTTTTAAACTGAATTATTTGTTATCATTTATTGAGTTATAAGAGTTCTTTATATATTCTGGATACAAGTCCTTTATCAGATAACTGACTTACTAATATTTTTTCTAGTCTGTCTTTTCACTTTTTATTTTTTTAATTTTTATTATTTTTTTGAGACTGAGTTTCGCTCTTGTCACCCAGGCTGGAGTGCAGTGGTGCAATCTTGGCTCACTGCAACCTCTGTCTCCCGGGTTCAGGTGATTTTCCTGCCTCAGCCTCCCGAGTAGCTGGGACTACAGGCGCCCGCCACCACGCCCTGCTAATTTTTGTATTTTTAGTAGAGATGGGGATTTGCCATGTTGGCCAGGCTGGTCTCGAACTCCTGATCTTAGGTGATTCGCCAGTCTTAGCCTCCCAAAGTGCTGGGATTACAAGCGTGAGCCACTGCACTGGCCCTTTTCACTTTTTAAATAATGCTTTTAATGCAAAAAAGTTTTTAATTTTGATGAAGTTTGATTTTCCATTTATTTTTCTTTTGGCACTTGTGCTTTTGGTGACAGATCTAAGACATCTTTACCTGACTCTAGGGTGCAGGTTCATTCTCATTTTCTTCTCAGAGGCTGGTAGCTCCAACCCTTACACCCTTACACATGGGTGTGGGGTCTGAGCTCATTTCTGTGTGTGGCTGGGGTGGGGCCTGCGCCGTTGGTGACTGTGTGGACGCCCCCCTGACCAGCACCATTGACCTTCCTTTGCTTTCTATCAGAATGGTTCCTCCTTGAATAGCTTACATCTTTCCTATTTTGGACCTTAGCATAAATGTGCATGAAAGTGGGCTTGTTTTAAGTTCTGAGTTGGTGGTAGCTGTGCGTGCACCATGGTAATCGCCAACAGGTCCGGCATGGGGAGGAACCTAACCCCACCTGTGCCAGTCCAGAACAACAGGGAGGTTTGCTGAATGGCCAAGCCCACTGGCTTCTGCTTCTTTATTGGGGTTGCGGTTATTTCAAGTCTCCATCTGTGGGGCGGCTGCATCTCCGGGTGACTCACGCGTGGGCGGCCTGAGCCGTGTACTCTGTAAGCACAGTCAGCAGCGGGGGCCTCTCCCCCAGAAGCGAGGGTGGCTGGGCAGTCAGCAGCGGGGGTCTCTCCCCCAGGAGCGAGGACTCTAAGCACAGTCAGCAGCGGGGGCCTCTCCCCCAGGAGCGAGGACTCTAAGCACAGTCAGCAGCGGGGGCCTCTCCCCCAGGAGCGAGGACTCTAAGCACAGTCAGCAACGGGGGCCTCTCCCCCAGGAACGAGGACTCTAAGCACAGTCAGCAGCGGGGGCCTCTCCCCCAGGAGCGAGGACTCTAAGCACAGTCAGCAGTGGGGGCCTCTCCCCCAGGAGCGAGGACTCTTAAGTACAGTCAGCAGCGGGGGCCTCTCCCCGAGGAGCGAGGACTCTAAGCACAGTCAGCAGCGGGGGTCTCTCCTCCAGGAGTGAGGACTCTAAGCACAGTCAGCAGCGGGGGCCTCCCCCGCAGAAGTGAGGATTCTAAGTACAGACAGCAGCGGGGGTCTCTCCCCCAGGAGCGAGGACGGCTGGGCAGTCAGGACTTTGTACTGGATCTCTGGATAAAAGCAGCGGTCCAAGGCACTGGAGTGCTGTGTTTTATGTTTAATGCATAAAGGGAGCCACCACCTGCTCCAAAGCAGGTACCTTCAAAACATCATGATGGCCCTGAGGCTGGACCTAGACCTGAGCACGTACCATGGAAATCATTCTGGCAGTGGCCATGGTCTCTGTGGAGGTCTCTGAGCTTCCTGGACCGCCAGGCAGCCCAGCCACAGAAGTTCATCTGTGCAGCGCAAAGGCTGGAGGTGGAGGCCAGGGAGCAGCCACAAGGCCCTTCACCCCACAGTGAGCTGCAGGTTCATGTCTCATGCGTGCCACACACTGCAGGGCGTTCTCATGGCACGTTTAAAACTAAGACCACAGGTGTGTGCCCCGGGGGTGAGGCGCGAGCGTGGCCTGTGTTCTAACTGGTGCTTTTGTTTGTCTCTCTAGCCCCTTTTACGGAGAAGACTTTTACTGTGAAATTCCTCGGAGCTTTCGTCACCTGTCCTTCTACATTTTCGATAGAGACGTTTTCCGGAGGGATTCCATCATAGGTAGGTGATGAATGAGCATTTACTTCCCCTTTTCTGCCTTTTCTGTACCGGGGAGTATTAGCATTTCAGTCCAGAGCCTGGCTGGATGGTGCTGAGGGGTCGCTGCAGGGCTCTAGGTCACAGCAGCCCTGGGTATTCCTCCTGATCTGCGCTCGGGATCTGGCCTGGCGTCTGTGGTCCCTGCTAGAGCATCACACCAGGCTCAGGTCAGTGAGCGCTGCCAGTGGAGGCTTCCGTGGCCTCTCAAGGCAAGAGCACAGCATCCCCGACCCTCTTCAGACAACTTCCCAGGGCTTCTCCCTGAGGCATCTGCGGGGGGACCTTTGCATGGATGTGGGGCCCTCCCTCCTCACCACATCCTGGCTGTCCCTGTCCCAACATTAGTCCCCATGGTGTGGGCACGGGAAGGGCGGGTGGGGGGTGGGGGCGTGTGGCCTCAGTTTCCCCCCGGTTTTTGGGGCAATACAGTGACTTCCAGGAGATGGTGTGTTTGGAGCAGGGCTGGGGCTGCTCTTGGAGAAAGCTCATGGGCAGCCCTGCCTGGGATCACAGGAAGGCGGCATCCTGTAAGTTGTGGGGCCTCTGGGCAGCATGGACTTCAGGCTACTCGGGGAGCTCCTTGTTCCTAAATGCAGCCAGAGGACCCCGTCAGGAGCAGACCTCACGCAGCAGGCCTGGGAGGCTGAGGTATCAGGCTAATTCCCGCCATGACGCCGGGAGAGCCAGGAACGGAGGAGGGGTCCTGCGGTGCCTGAGCTCACGCCCAGGACGGGCGGCTAGGGAGCCAGTGTGTACTGGCTGCCACAGCCTGAACCCAGATCCCAGGTGGTGCAGGCTCCTCGTCTCCATGGCTGCCAGGATGCCGAGTGGGACAGGGCGGAAGGCAGCCTGAGGGCCCGGGGGTGCAGGAGGCCTGCAAGGCCACGAGGGTGCTGTGCGTAGGCGGGGTCCGTGTCCATCTGAGGCTCACTGCTCACACTGGCTCCTCACACCGCGTCACGGCCGCTTCACTCCACGCCGGCTGCCCCCCTTTCCCCAGCGCTCACCTGTGTCCCTCAGCTGTGGGCTTTCTTCATTGTCTCTGTCCCTCTGTGAGCTGTGGACCAGGATCTGTGATCTGACCCATTCCCAGTGCTTGGCAAACAGAAGTGAGAGAGGCACGGCCAAAGGTCCACCTCAGAGCTTGAGTGTCCTAAAACCCAGCCTGTCCCCACTGGGCGGCCGGCAGCTAGTGTGTGTCAGCACGATGTTGAGGGTGGGGGCATGAGAGAAACGGGTTAGCAGGTAACGCGTAGGCTCCTGTCTGCACTCTGCCATGTCCCGGGCCTCCGCAGCAAGTGCCCTGACAGAGATGAGAGAGACGCCCATCCTGACCAGTCCTGCTCTCTGCCTGGCATTGAGACAGGCTTGGCTGGGTGGCAGCTGTGAACCCAGAGGCCCTCAGGGCCGGGCAAGGCCTCACCTGGCATTGATAAGGCCGGTGTCCCCTCACCATTGCAGGGGTCGGGACCTGGACATTTTTGGGACTGTTGTTCACTGTACCCAAGTGATTATTCTTAGAAACTGCTGTGCTTTTCATAGAAGTCTCCTGAGTTTGTTTAGAAAATACATGGAACGGGTCACATGGATCTCAGATAATTGACCTTTGACTTCATTTTGAGCGGGAACGCTGTGCTGGGTGCTTCCGCAGCGGACACCCTGGCCCTGAAATGCGATTGCAGAAGGTGTTTGTGCTCCTGAGTGCAGTGGGCACCTGGTCCCCCTTCAGGGTCTTGCTGTGCTGGGCCTCGTGGAGCCTTGTTGGTGAGATGGTCTTGAGGGTCCAGCATGACCCCTGCACCCCCCTGCTCAGTGTCTGCCTGGGAGGCCCTCAGGTTCAGGCCCATAGCTTCATGTCGCGTTCAAGCTGGGTGCTGCGGAAGGATTCCCTCTTCCTCTCTCCCTCTGACCAGGGCATCGGCTCCAGGGCTAGTGGCTGGCAGTTCTCTCTCCTGCCTCCGGGCTCAGCCGCTGTGCACCCCACTCCTGAGGCACCTCCTTCTCCATCCCCACATCCTGCCATGCCCACCTCCGGGACTGGGGCCTACTGCAGGAGATGGCCTCCGACCCCGCGGCATGGGTGGGCTGCCCTCCGAGACCTGCCTCCCCTGCCCCACTCGTTGGTTGTGGTTCTTTTGCCTGTTATGCTGTGTCCACTGGACAGAGCTTCCTGGAGCCCATGGTCCTGCAGGGCAGGCCTGTGTCTCGCTCCTGTGTTCTCAGCCCCTGCCAGGGGCCTCCAAGGGTGTTCCCAGAAGAAAGGGAGGTGTGGAATCCAGATTATTCAGCGGAGGCTAATGGTGTATCTGGCGGGGCTCAGCCTGTGCTGGGTGCCACGCGTGAATTGAGGTGTGACCATGTGTCAGGCCTCATCACCAGCTCAGTTTATACTCGAGAATCCACAGGGACTTGATTCATTCTCGAAGGTGTATGAGACATTTTTTGAGTGACAACCCTAAGGAAAAAGAAATTTAAAAAATTTTTTGCACATTTTAGTAAGAGAAGCTGATCAAGTTAGTTCTGGAGTTATGTGCTCTGAAAAGAACCAAATCAGATATTTATTAATCATTCTGTTGACGTCATCTGCTAGTGGTCCTTGGTGGCTTTACGATGACGGTGACTGGACTTGGATGTTTCACTGTGGCTTTCGCAGCCATGAAAATGGGTGGCTGTCTGGATCTCCGGTAACGATTTATCTTTATGACGGCAATTATGTTGTTATCGGGCATGAAACACTGGGTTCTGTGGAATGCGTTTCTGGGTGGAAGCGCGCGGTGGCCACTGGCTTCCTGGCTGCGTGGTTCTCCTGGTTGTCTTGTTTCTAGCAGCTGCCCACGCCCTGAGGAAACCCCACCTGCCAGCAAGTTTCCCTCGGGGCGACCACAGCTGTGCTCAGTTGCAGGTTCAGGTCCAGGAGTGAGAGGTGCCCCGGCAGGTGCCAGAAGGAAGTGGGGGCGCATTCCTATGGGGTCCGGGGTGTGGGTTGGGGACGGGAGGGCATCTTCAGCCTGGAGGGGGAGGGCGGTGGCGACAGAAACCGAGAAAGGCAGCTGAAGCCGTGCCGGGATACGGCGCTCCGGCAAGTGAGACTTGGGGAAATAAAGGCCTGCCCTCAGCCCTCCCCAGCCCACCCCGGCACCTCCACCGGCCGCAGTCAGCTCCCGCCGCAGCAGGAGCAGAAGGAAGAAGTGTCCAGTGTCCGCGGGCCCCGGGCGGCATGACCGTAGCCTCCTCTGTCCGCGGGTCCATGGCCTACAGAGCGCTGCTGCCGGCGGGAACTGTCAGTCAAGCCGGGCTCCCAGCCGCAGGGCCGTGACCTGCGGGACACACGGGGCGCGGGCTCCTTCAGGATTCCAGGCGCAGGGAGGCGGCCTCTGCCTGGACTCGGCTGCCGGGGGCTGCACCCACGGAGCACAGACCAGAAACGATGGCTCCCCGCAGCTCGGATGCGTGAACTGCGGAAATGCGCGGGGCCGGGCTCGGCGCTGTCAGTCAGGAGCATTGGGGTCTCCGCCCCCTGTGCTGGCGCCTCCCTCCTCTTCCCGCTAGGCCTCCACCTTCCTCTGGGCCCCAGCTCTGGTAACACCACGTTCCCCTCCATTTGTCCCTCCAGCCCCTAGAGACTCTCTGAGGCTTCCCAATGGGGTGGGGATGCAGTGAGACCTCCATTCTTTTTTTTTCTTCTTCTTCTTTTTTTGTTTTTTTGAGACGGAGTCTCTCTCTGTCGCCCAGGCTGGAGTGCAGTGGCGCGATCTCGACTCACTGCAACCTCCACCTCCCGGGTTCACGCCATTCTCCTGCCTCAGCCTCCCGAGTAGCTGGGATTACAGGCACCTGCCACCACACCCGGCTAATTTTTTGTATTTTTAGTAGAGACGGGGTTTCACCGTGTTAGCCAGGGTGGTCTCCATCTGCTGACCTCGTGATCCCCCCGCCTCAGCCTCCCAAGCAGCTGGGACTAGAGGCGCCGGCCACCACACCCAGCTAATTTTTTGTATTTTTAGTAGAGACGGGGTTTCACCGTGTTAGCCAAGGTGGTCTCCATCTGCTGACCTCGTGATCCGCCCACCTCGGCCTCCCAAAGTGCTGGGATTACAGGCATGAGCCACCGCGCCCGGCCGAGACTTCCATTCTTTGTGTATAAATCAGGTGGTCTGCAATTGACATATGGTAAAGTTCACTGTTAGGTGTAGCCTTCACCAATGTATGCAGTTGTGTAGACAGCAGTACAACTAAGATATGTTCCCACAGCCCAGAACACTCCTTTGGGCCCCTTTGGGTTGGATTTCCTACCTGGCCCACAGCCGCTGGCAGCCGCTGCTCTGGGGCCTGTTCCCACAGTTGCCTTTTCCAGGAGGCCACGTGAGTCAAACCCTGGAGGGGCCGAGCCCTCTGCCACTGCGCTGGTCCCGCACTGTGCGGCTGTGAGCCAGGTCGCCCCCTTCCACTGCCCGTGGGTTTCCATCATACAGACACACCTCAGCCGCCTCATCCACTCGCTGGATTGTGTCTAATCCTCAGGACTTATGAATAAAGTCACCGTAAACATTCTCGGATAGGTCTTTGTGTGGACAATGTTTCTGTTTCTTATTCTGAGATAAATGCTTGGGAGCGAGGTTGCTGGGCCACTGTAGGGTGTGTGTTTACTTTCATTAAAACTACCCAACCGTGTCTCCAGGTGGCCGCCCAGTCTGCCTTCTTTCCAGCAGCGGGTGAGAGCAGCAGGTGTTTCGCATCCTGCCCGGCCCTTAGGACTGTGAGTTTTTATTCTTTAGTTACCGTTTGCACTCCCATAGGTGTGCACTGTCTCACTGTGGCTTTTATTGCGTGTCCGTGAAGAGTGGCGTCGAGGACCTTTTCTTGGGCTTAGTGACGGCTCCATTCCTTCTTTGGTACATTTTTCAAATCTTTTGCCCTTTTAATTGGGTTGTTTTCTTGTTACTTTTTAAAGTTCCCTGTATATTCTGGATACGAGTCTATCACAAGTGTGCTTTGCAAATATTTTCTTCCAGTTTGTGGCTTGTATTTCATTTTCTTACCATTGTCTTTGAAGAACAGAAGTTTTTGATTTTGATGGTCCAGTTTATCACATTTTTTTCTTGTATGATTTGTACCTGTGGTGTCATGTCTAAGAAAGTCTTGCCTATCCCATGGTTGTGGCAGTTTTCTCCTGGAAAGCGTGTGCTTTCAGCGTTTACATTTAGTTCCATGATCTGTTTCAAGCTAATTTTCACTTATAGCACAAAGAAAAGGGTCGAGATTCTGTTTTTTCCACATAGACATCCGTTTGTTCCGGCGCCCTTGGTTGAAAGACGACCCTTCCTCTGTTGATGACTTTGGCACATTTACAGCTTAGTTGGCTGCACTGTGTGGGTCTGTTTGTGGCCTCTGTATTCTGCTCCATCTGAGGTAGGAGGCGGGACTGGACTCTGGAGGCAGGGCTCGGACACCGAACCAAATTGAGGACTAGCTGAGACAGGGATGGGTGGAAGCAGCTTTCCATCAGACACACCTGCCAGTGTGCCATGTCAGCTTAACCATTGCCATGGCAATGCCTGGAGGTTACCACCCCTTTCCATAGGAACAACCCCGTGACTCGGAAATTACCACCCTTTTTCTAGAAATGTCTGCATAATCTGTCCTTTAATTGACATATAGTTAAAAGTGAGGATAATAAGACTGCAGGAGTGCCCGGAGGTGCCACTCTCAACACCCCTGCTCTGCAGGAACGGCTGAGACTCTCAACACCCTGCCCGTGGGGAGTCCTTGCTGTGCAGGAGCAGTTTCAGAGCTGTCACTGCCGCCTCCATAAAACTGTTTTCTTCCACCACTACCTCATTCTCGAATTCTTTCCTGAGTGAAGCTACAAACCCTCTGAGGCTAAGCCTCAATTTGGGGCTTGCCTGCCCTGCATCATATTGATCCACCTGTCCTCATGCCAATACCACACAGTCTTGATCACTATAGCTTCATAGCAGGTCTTATTTTGTAGTGTAAGATCATCAAATTTGTTCTTAAACTTGTTTTGCTGTTCTAGATGCTTTGAATTGCCATATATACTTTTGAATGAGCTTCTCAATTTCCAAAATAGTCCCACAGGAATTTTGACTGGGATTACATTAATCTGTAGATTAATTTGGGGAGAATTAATATCTTAACAAAACTGAGTCTTCAAATCCATGGACATGGTATATCTTTCCACACGCTTGGGTCTTTCCAATTTCTGTCATCAGTGTTTTGTGATGTGTTTTCAGCCTACACATTTTGCACATTTAAAAACATTTATTTCCCTGTGTTTTATGTGTTTAATGGAGTGGTTAAAGATTTCTTAGGTAGTCCACCAAAAGCACAAACCTAAAAGCGTAATTTTGTGAAAGGTGCTGTTTTTGTGTAATTTTCATGGTCATTGCTTGTATGTACAAATGCGGTCGACGTCTCCACACTGACTTTGTGTTCTCTGTTCTTGCTAAACACACCAATTAGTTCTATTAGCTTTGCTTGTAGATTTTTTTTTTGTACATTCTATGAATAAAGGCTTTTATTTCTTCCTTTGGGATCTGTATGGCCTTTGTTTTTTCCTCGTCGCCCTGGCTGGGACACAGGTGGGGTCAGAGGGAGGCACGCGCATCTCAGCCGCATTCCGTCTCGGGCAGCTTTTGCTCAGTTGTGTCCTGTGGCTGTTTCCCCTTTTTTTCTGGTCCCTCTGCAGCTGGTCCCCCGTCTGATGCCCTCCAGACCCCTGGCTCCTCCTTTTTGAACGGGCCTAGCCAGCACAGATGCAGCAGAACAAAGTGACCCTTCCGGCCTCTCGTGGTGAGAAGGCAGCCGCCTTTGCCTAAGTGAGAAAGGGAGGCCCAGAGTGTTTGGTAAACTTTTCGGTGTGACTCAAATAGATGGGGACAACCCTGTGGATTAGGCACATCAGAGAAATTTAAGTAGACGCTGTGGCTTTTAGATCAGGCATTCTCTCAGGTCAGCATCTGGAAATATGAACACGCATGCTTCAAATGTCCACGGCCCCCACTGTTGAATGCGGCTGGCTTCTAGAAGGAGAGGCTGGGGGCTGGTGACAGAAATGACCCCACGTCGGGAATGAGGTGGCAGGGGCAGGGATCCCTTCTCGAAGGGATTTTAAATCCTTTTGAATGTTGTGGATTTTGTTCTGTTTCTGTTACCTATTAAAAAATTAAGTGAAGTACTTCTAAAATTAAAGACTTGTAATCATGTGCCAGTTACAAGATTCTTACCCACGTAAATATGTGACTTCTCCCGTCCCAGTTTCAGCTCATAAAAATGTGAAGACACAGTGACATTGCAAGTATTTAAAACTTCGGACTTCAAAACTGACCCTCCTGTCCAGCTGAAGGCGTTTTGGAGTCTGAAGATTTATCCCTTTTCACTGAAATATATTGCCCAACTCAGTTTTAAGAAGTTTTTGCTTTCATGTGGCGTTATTCCTGTGAGACTCAAAACTGAAGTTCGTGTTGTGGGGGAAAGGGGAGGTTTTGCAAGAGCCACGCAGCGGTCGTCAGAGGAGAGGACAGAGCCCCCACTCGGGACCCTTGAAGTCAAAGGCGCCCGCCCAGGGCTGCCGGTGGGAGGGCGGGGGGCTCAGCGAGTGAGGCGGAGCGGGAGGGGGCGGGGGGGCGCTCAGCGAGTGAGGCGGGGGGCGGGGGGAGCTCAGCGGGTGAGGCGGGGCAAGAGGGGGCAGGAGGGGGCGGGGGGGCTCAGCGGGTGAGGCGGGGCAAGAGGGCGCGGGAGGGGGCGGGGGGGCTCAGCGAGTGAGGTGGGGGGCGGGGGGAGCTCAGCGGGTGAGGCGGGGCAAGAGGGGGCGGGAGGGGGCGGGGGGGGCGCTCAGCGAGTGAGGCGGGGCAGGAGGGGGTGGGGGGCTCAGCAAGTGAGGTGGGGCAGGAGGGGTTGGGGGGCTCAGCGAGTGAGGCGGGGCAGGAGGGGGTGGGGGGCTCAGCGAGTGAGGTGGGGGGCGGGGGGCTCAGCGAGTGAGGCGGGGCAGGAGGGGGTGGGGGGCTCAGCGAGTGAGGCGGGGCAGGAGGGGGTGGGGGGCTCAGCGAGTGAGGCGGGGCAGGAGGGGGTGGGGGGCTCAGCGAGTGAGGCGGGGCAGGAGGGGGTGGGGGGCTCAGCGAGTGAGGCGGGGCAGGAGGGGGTGGGGGGCTCAGCGAGTGAGGTGGGGGGCGGGGGGCTCAGCGAGTGAGGCGGGGCAGGAGGGGGTGGGGGGCTCAGCGAGTGAGGCGGGGCAGGAGGGGGTGGGGGGCTCAGCGAGTGAGGCGGGGCAGGAGGGGGTGGGGGGCTCAGCGAGTGAGGCGGGGCAGGAGGGGGTGGGGGGCTCAGCGAGTGAGGTGGGGGGCGGGGGGCTCAGCGAGTGAGGCGGGGCAGGAGGGGGTGGGGGGCTCAGCGAGTGAGGGGGTGGGGGGGCGGGGGGCTCAGCGAGTGAGGCGGGGCGGGAGGGGGCGGGGGGGCTCAGCGAGTGAGGCGGGGCAGGAGGGGGTGGGGGGCTCAGCGAGTGAGGGGGTGGGGGGGTCGGGGGGCTCAGCGAGTGAGGCGGGGCGGGAGGGGGCGGGGGGGCTCAGCGAGTGAGGCGGGGGGCGGGGGGGCTCAGCGAGTGAGGGGGCGGGGGGGCGGGGGGCTCAGCGAGTGAGGCGGGGCGGGAGGGGTCGGGGGGCTCAGCGAGTGCGGGGGGCGGGGGGGGCTCAGCGAGTGAGGCAGGGAGGCGGGGGGGCTCAGCGAGTGAGGGGGCGGGGGGGTGGGGGGGCTTAGCGAGTGAGGCGGGGGGCGGGGGGGCGGGGTGCTCAACGAGTGAGGCGGGGGGGCGGGGGGCTCAACGAGTGAGGCGGGGGGGCGGGGGGCTCAGCGAGTGAGGCGGGGGGCGGGGGGGCGGGAGGGCTGGGGGGCTCAGCAAGTGAGGCGGGGGGCCGGGGGGCGGGGAGGCTCAGCGAGTGAGGGGGCGGGGGGGCGCTCAGCGAGTGAGGCGGGAGGGGGCGAGGGGGCGCTCAGCGAGTGAGGCGGGGGGGCGGGGGGGCTCAGCGAGTGAGGAGACGGGGGGGCGCTCAGTGAGTGAGGCGGGGGGCGGGGGTGCCCAGCGAGTGAGGCGTGGGGGCGGGGGGCTCAGCGAGTGAAGTGGGGGGGCGGGGGGGCTCAGCGAGTGAGACGGGGGGGCGGGGGGGCGCTCAGCGAGTGAGGCGGGGCAGGAGGGGGTGTCCTGGCTGTCGTCCACCCTCGTGGTCTGCGCCATTAGAGGCCATTGGAGGGAGTCCACGTGGTGTGTCACTGGGTTTCTCTCTGAGCCTCCCTGGTGTTCCTTCTCCCACACGTGCTGGGGCCTGTTTCCTGTGCCGGCCCCCTCGGTTCTTGACTTGGCTCTCGCTTGCCCTCAGTGGTGGTTTCAGCATCCCGTGCAGCTCCAGATGGTCTGTGTATGTCTGTGTGGCAAAAGCTGAGCCGATGAGGTCGCCAGGCTGATCGTAGGAACCCATGAGTGCCTGTGTGCTGTATCTGCGTCCCGGTAGCTGTGGAACTGACCGGCCCTGGCTGTGAGCGGGGGGTCCCGGAGCTGTAGTTTGCTGGGAGGGGGCTCCGGCCCCGGCTGTGAGCGGGGGTCCTGGAGCTGGGAAGGGGCTTCTTCCAGGGCTGTTCCCGGGGCTGCTTTGCTTTGCAGAGTGGACGGTGTGAGGTGCAGCCGGCTCCCCTGAGGACACGAGATGAAGGTGCTGACGTGCATGGCAGGTGTCAGGAGCACTGAAGGCAAACTGTCCTGATTCCGCATCTGTCCTTTAGGCATTCGGAAAGCGTCTTTGTGCCTCTTTCCACCTTCCGCATCTCCCACCATGTCCTGTGGCCACGTGGTGCCCCATCATGTGGCCGACCCTGCGCTGTCCCATAGGGTTTGGAGCTGGTGCTGAGCTGGGCGTGTCTCAGAGCCTCGGAGTTTGCAGACAAGGGAGGGGCCTGGCGGCCCAGGCCCACGGGCTCTGAAATTAGTCACAGAACGGACCAGTCAGGCTGAGAGGTCTCGCTCGCATGAGCCCGCGCAGAGGAGCTCCTGAGGGAAGATGCGTCCTGGGACCTCGCGGGGTGGGGACGCTAACATAGGAAGGAACACTGGCAGGATGGCGGGGACGGAAGCTCCCTCTCCCTGCAGCCCCGGCCTGCTCGTCTGTGGGGTGTGCAGAGTGGTACCTGCCCCTTCCGGGTCACTGCAGGACCGACTGAGATGGCGCCTGTGAGAGGCTGGCAGTGGAGTGTTCCCGAATTTACTGAGGCTGGACAAAGAGTCAGGCCGAAGCGTGCGGCTGCTGGATGCCAGGCCGGGGTTGTTCCGACGGGAGCCTGCGGAAGTTTTTTGAGACACGGAAATATAAAAGGATCTTCCTTGGAGGAGAGAACCGGGGCTGGGCTGTGCTGTCCTGGCGTGAGGCAGGGTGGCCGGGTAGGAGGCCCAGGCCGCTCCCAGGAGCCTGGGTCGTGCACAATGTGCTCAGACCCTGCAGCTGCGGACGCTGCGGTGGAACCGGGGTCTGTAGGGACCCAGAGTTTCTCGCTTCAGTGACTGGACCAAGATCCTTAAGGAGGGCGTGTGTGTCTCTGGGTACAGAACGAAGACGTGAGGAGTCTGCCAACATTTCCTTCCTCACTCCTGCTCTCATGTGTGCTCTGCGATGGGCTCAGACATCACATGTGTGTGCGACTCCCTAGGAGTTCACGTGCGTCTGTCAACAGAGGTGCACGTGCTGCGTGGGTGCTCGCCGTGGTGGGTGGCGTGGTCCGCAGTGCGTGGAGCCCACTGGCAGGGTTGACGTGGTGGTGCCATGAAGGGACGCAGGATGGGAGATGGCTCGGTGCCCAGCGCCTGACAAGCCCTGTCCTGCCGGGGATGGGATGGGCATGCGTTTGCCCCGCCACGGGAATGTTTCTGGAATGAGGTGAACGTATAAGCAGATAATAATGGTTATAGATGAGAATTTACACATATAAGTCCATACTAGGTAAACGTATATTGTACAAATATATTCTGATATGTATTTTCATTGGAAGTGTAGCCCCAAAGTACTAAGCCTGTTTAAGGCACAGGAAACTGTTTAGAGTGGACGTCCCCAGACTTTGGGGCCCACACAAGTGCCCAGGGACCTGTGGTGGTGCAGATTGCAGCCCACACCAGAGCTTCCGTTCTCCTCCGTCTGGAGAAGGCCAGGAATCTACACTTTCAGGCTCTCCAGAGGTCCCAGAAGGCGGCTCATTCATTATACTTTAGAGGCACAGATTCAGACCAACCCATGTTGAGTGGGAAGGTGGCAGCTCATTCTAGCTGTCAGTCCTGCCTGTGAATAACCTGAGCACCCACATGCATGCACACGCATGTGTGTCCACACACACAGAAAGCCCTCTAGGCACACGCGTGTTTCAGGCTGTAGCTCGCATGGGTGCACACGTGTCTGTCTTGCGGCATGATGCCACTGCCTTGGTGGTATGTGAGGCGTGAGATGTTCATTTGTGAGAACGGAGCTCTTGTGCACGCAGCAAGCTCTGAGGCACCTCCTGCCGTGAGAACTGGCCACGGACCACAGTGAAAGTGAGGTGCGCATTGCCAATGGAGCGGACGTTGCCGCCTTCACAACGAAGCCTCTGGAACGCCTTACTGGAAGGGAGACAGCGGAGACTTACCCCTATACCTGATTATTTTGACTTTTTAATATCAATTTTTAGAGACACAGTGCCACCATGCCCAGCTCATTCTTTTATTTTTTGTAGAGACAAGGTTTCACCATATCGCCCAGGCTGGTCTCAAGCGACCCTCCCCCCAGGCCTCCCAAGCGTGGGGATTCCAGGCGTGAGCCCCTCACCGGCCGGTGCCCCATTCTGAATTAAACTGTTGGAAATAAGCTGCGGTGATGATGGGCTGGCTTCTGCTCGAAGGCGTCCTGGCTCTGGGGCCTGTGCCCGTGGTGAAGTCTTCTCTGCTTGTTTTGCAGGGAAGGTGGCCATCCAGAAGGAGGACTTGCAGAAGTACCACAACAGGGACACCTGGTTCCAGCTGCAGCACGTGGATGCCGACTCGGAAGTGCAGGTGAGACCCTCGGCGCAGCCCCGAAAACCAGAGCCCCGGGACACCATGGGGCTTCGAGACAGGCCCGGCTTCGACTATGGCTAAAGACGTAGATCGGACTTCGGCCTTGACTGGGAATAACGATGAGCAGATTGCGTGTTCGCCTACTTGTGCTTGGAGTGAGCGTGGGCTCTGCCATGGATTTTCAGTTGTGCGTGTTTGCCCGCTTGTGCTGGGAGTGAGCGCTGGCTTCGCGCACGGATCTTGGGTTGTACGTGTTCACCCATTCGTGCTCAGAGTGAGTGCGTGCTCCGCGTGTGGATTTTGGGTTGTGCTTGTTCGCCCGCTTGTGCTCAGAGTGAGCGCAGTCTCTGCAATAGATTTTGCGTTGTGCGCGTTCGCCGGCTTGTGCTCGGAGTGAGCACGGGCTCCACGCATGGATTTTGGGTTTTCCCTTTGGTTGCTGCCACCCTTTGTCATGCACAACTGAGGAAGCTGTGAAAACAAACATGGTGGGAAAGGACAGGCACGCATCATTGAGGGCCAAGAGAAAACACGGGTGGGGAAGGGCCGAGCCAGGGTCAGTCATCAGGGACTCTCACTTCCCCACGGTCGGCTGGGCGGGCTGCTCCCTGGCACGCGGTGCCAAGAAGGGTCTGAGCTGAAAGAACGTTCTCGTCTCCCGTGTCCGTTGTCGGAAGTGGCCAGGGGCTCACCCTGGCTTGCTGGGACTGTGTGCCGACTGGGGCTCACCCCGGCCTGTCCAGTGGGAGGAGCTTGTCCCACCTCCCCATGCAAGACCAGGGGCTCCAGTGCTGGGGCCCATGTCCCAGACCCTTGCGTTCACAGCTGCTCACGGACGGACGCACGGTGCCCAGCTGCCCAGCAACAGCTGCTCCAGGCTGGCCTGTAAGAGAGGGAGCAGTGGGGGTCAGTCCACCCAAGCCCAAGACTGCACCAGCTCCTGTGGTGTCACTCTGAGCCCTGGTCTGTGACACAGAGCAGCTGCAAAGGCCACAAGCAAGAGGCACTGTGGCCCAACCCTGGGACGTGGGGGGGTTTCCCGAGTGGGTCCTCAGCTGGGACCGCAGTGAGTGTCTGAGTGTAGGGTTGCAGCACAGCGGCCCTGGGACGTTGGGAGGGTGAGTGTCTGAGTGTAGGGTTGTGGCACAGCGGCCCTGGGACGCGGGAGGGCTTCCTGGGTCCTCAGCTGGGACGGCAGTGAGTGTCTGAGTGTAGGGTTGCGGCACAGTGGCTCTGGGACGTGGGAGGGTGAGTGTCTGAGTGTAGGGTTGCGGCACAGCGGCCTTGAGACGTGGGAGGGCTTCCTGGGTCCTCAGCTGGGACCACAGCGTGTGTCTGAGTGCAGAGTCCCAGCACAGGCCGCCAGGCTCGGAGCCAGCTCCCTCATCGGATTGCTGCCAACGTCCTCTGCAGGCCTCAGTTTTCCCATCTGGGTGGGTTTGTGAGGCGTGCTGGAATGGTGTGTGTGCCACTCGATGGCGCCTGGGGCATCGTAAAGTGGTGGCGGTGACGGTTATTTTTACTGCTGGAGGCTGGCATCCTGGACAAACCCCCAAAATAGGTTCCTTGTGAGGACTTTGCCCGAGACTTCAGCAGAGGCAACTGGGTGGGTCGGATGGAGGCTCCGTGCCCACAGATTCAGGGCAGATTTGGGTTGGGGAACTGGATGGCCTGGTGTCCTCCGGGAACCCTTGTGCCCCGGGAACCCTCGTCCTCTGGGAACCCTCATCCTCCAGGAACCCTCTTGCCCCGGGAACCCTCATCCTCTGCGCTTCACTGGGTCAAGGTTGCCATCTGCCGAGGTCATGGGCTGTGCACACTCCCATGGCCAGCAAAGGGTTCATTCATGAAGTTGACCATGAGCCCAGCTGCGGGGGCGGGGTGAGGCCCTCGATGGAAATTAAGGAGTGGAGCCAAGAGGCCCTGGGTATGGCCCTGCCCCAAGGGACCTGTGCTAATTGTGCCTCACACTTAATTAACTCTGCTTCCTAGGAAAGCACTGGCTGGGGAACCCACACGTGCTGTGGAAAGTGAAGGATGCTGTGATTACTGCAAAACTAATGACTGTCCTCGCAGCCCCAGAGCACAAGGGCCCCAGCGCGCTGCTCCCTCGGACCTTGGCGTCCTGGCAGAAAGGCGGGGTTTCCCACGTGCTGCCCGGGAGACCAGGCTTGGTGACTGGGCCGCTCCCGCCTGCGCGTCGGCGAGTTCCCCGGCCCTTCTATTCTGGGATACCCGCCGTCGCTGGGGTCTCCGTCACAAGGGCCTCTGAGCAGCAGGCAGAGTGCGGCCTCGTCATTGGCCTCAGATTCAACTTTGGTTTCATTGGCAGGTGTAGCTTTTCCTCTTTCTTGCCTTTTTTTTTTTTTTTAACTGATTTAATTTTGAAATGGTTATAGATTTACAGGAAGGCACCAAAACAGTACACAGGAGTGGCAAGGGGCGAATTCCCACCTTTCCCTGAAAACGGAAGGCCGTGCTCCCTTCTCCCGGCTTCCACAGGCACCGCCGTGCGCAGCTGGTGCAATGTCAACCAGGATGCCGACATTTGTGCAGTCCACGGACATTATCCAGATTTCACCAGTTCATAGGCACGTGTTTCTGTGTGTGTCTCTCTCTGTGTATTCTATGCTATTTTTTCCAGTTTTTTATGTGGTAAAACAGAGACATCATGAAATTTACTATTTTAACCATTTAAAACGTCCAGTTCAGTGGTACAGCATTAAATATATTCATAATATTGTACAACCATCACCACCACCCATCTCTAGAGCTCTTTTCATCTTGCAAAACAGAACCTCTGTCCCCTCTGTCCTCTGGCTAGAGTTTTATTCACGCGCTCCCGTCCGCCTCTTCCCCGCTGGCAGCCCCATGGCACTCTGTCTCCGATGCGGGCCAGTCCCCGTGGCTCATGGGAGTGAGCTCTGCCCTGCTGGTCTTTCTGAGGATGATGTCGCTCCGCGTGACGTGCTCCAGGTTGCTTGTGGTATCAGAACCTCCTTCCTTCCGAGGCTGAGGAATGATCCAAGGTGCGAAGCATGTGCTGTTGCTCCAGTCGCCTGTCGATGGGCTGTTGTGACAGTCGGTGCAACTTCATCACAGGGTAGATGGTGTAACCACCATGACGATCAGGACTCAGACGTTGCATCTCCACAAAGCTGTAAATAAGAAAGCCGCAGGTTGATCTCACGGCTGGTGGAATCTCATAACTGACGCCCGAGGCTGCGTGCCCGTGGCCGAGCCCAGCATCCTCCAAGCCTGACTCTCACTGTCCGGAACGTGAGGGTCCTGAACCGAGTGGTGTCAGTCTCCCGGGAATTTGCACTTTATGGAAGGGAAATTCGAGCTGTTGTCTAAAAGGGAGGAGGCAGGGTCAGTGCTCTCCAATGCCCGCTGGTCCCGGGCAGGTGCTTCGGATGCTGCCCTGCTCGCTTCACTGACGTAGTCGGCCCCAACGCCACCCAAAACATAGCATGACAGGGAGCAGTGGCCCTGCTGGACTCCAGCCAACCTTTAAAACCTCAAATCCAGGCTGAGCACGGTGGCTCATGCTTGTAATCCCAGCACTTTGGGAGGCTGAGGCGGGCGGATCACCTGAGGTCGGGAGTTTGAGACCAGCCTGACCAACATGGTGAAACCCCGTCTCTACTAAAAATACAAAATTAGCTCGGCGTGGTGGCGCATGCCTGTAATCCCAGCTACTCTGGAGGCTGAGACAGGAGAATCGCTTGAACCCGGGAGGCAGAGGTTGCTGTGAGCTGAGATCGCACCATTGCACTATAGCCTGGGCAACGAGAGTGAAACTCCGTCTCAAAAAAAGAAGAAGAAAAACCCCCACAGCTCCAGTCTCAGGAGCCACCATTTCATCGTCAGATGTCACAGTGACCGTCTTCAGGAAGGCAGGGGGTAGCCGTGTGGCTCCGTGAGTCCCTCCGCTCTGTGATTCCCAGGAACAGTCCTGTGTCCGGACAGCCAGTGTCACAGAAGGGCCCACGGGGGAGGCCAGCGAGCAAGTCACAGAAATGGGGGAAACACAATTAAACCTTTCTTGCTTCCTTCTGGAACGGCCACTGTTGGAAAGTCTTTGTTAAATCACTTTATTATGCAGAGTTGTGCTCTCTGACCCTCCCCCGACGCAGGGCCAGCGGGGGAGAAGCCAGCGTCAGATGCCAGCGGGGGCACCGCCTGTGACAGCGAGGCATCCGCAGTGATCTGGGCGCCTGGGGGTCACTGAGCTCCGTTTATAAACCGGGCGTTCAAGTGCATCTGTGACGTATTCAGAAAATAGCACAGCCCTGCAAGGGATCACAGCAAACCCCCCAGTCCGCCGTCCACCCGAGAGACACCTGCGTGTTTGCTCCTTGGAGTCTTCCAGTTGCACCGTGAAATCTCACTGGGCTAGAAATTCCAGACTCCCGCTACAGCCTCTGGGAATCTTGTGTTTGTGCAGCAGACAGTCCTCTGGGAAGGATTTTCAGAGCAAACAAAGTCACCGTCCGACGTCAAGCTTTCACATCTCTCCAGGGTTGCAGGAGGAGAGGGCCGAGGCTGGGCTTCCTTCCTCATGGCCTCTGCGTCCTGTCTCATCTGCCTGCTGACTTTGTCTCCTCTCTGCGTCTGGCGTGGAACAGCCCTGCATCCAAGGCACCTCTGTCCTGGCTGCTCTCTGGGCTGCTGCCTGCTCAGCGGGGGACACAGCAGCTGGTGGGTGGGGCCAGGACCTTGACCCGGCTCTGCGTGCTGCTCTCTCCCTGGGGAAGGCCTTCCTGAGAAAGATGGATAGGGACCACTGGCTGCTTTTTAGAAATTAATTAACTCTGTTTTGGGGGCAGTTCTGTGTTCACAGGGAAATTGAGCAGAGTACAGAGTTTCCATACACCCCTCAGCAGCCCCCACCCAGGGCCCCATGGGTGACAGCAGGTGACACTGCAGCCACGCGTTGTCAGGAGCTGGACGCTGGGGCCGCTTTGCTATGTCTGTGAGTTCGCAGGAGTGCAGTGCCAGGGACCTCAGTGCAGCGTCCAGGCAGGTGCCGGGGTTGGCAGCCAGGTCCTCTCGTTCCTTTCCTGTGCGAATTTGTGCCTTTTCCCTTTTGCTCTTGGTAGCCTGGTTTGAGGTTTGTTAATTTTATTGATCTCTCAAGGAATTTGCCATTGGCTTTGATTTTTACCTATTGGTTTCCGATCTGACTTCTGTTTTCTGTTCTTGGGCTCTGGGTTTAGTTTACTTATTTTTCTCAGTCTCCCAGCTCTAAGCTCAGGTCAGCGTTCAGATCTCCCTTCTGCTCTAAGCTCAGGTCAGCGTTCAGATCTCCCTTCTGCTCTAAGCTCAGGTCAGCGTTCAGATCTCCCTTCTGTTCTAAGCTCAGGTCAGCGTTCAGATCTCCCTTCTGCTGTAGTCTGTGCGGCTGGCACTCCAGATTCCCTTCCACCCCGAGCACTGCTCCCGCTGCATCCCACTGATTTTGATGAGTAACACTTTCATTTCTGTTTATTCTGGAACATTTTAAAATTTGTCTTGTGTTCTCTGATCAGTGTGTTATTTAGAACCATGTTGTTTAACCTCTAAACGTTTAGGATTCTCCAGCCTGCGCTGGCACCTGCAGATTTACTCACTGGCTTTTTTGGCAGGAGAAAGGGCCTTCCAGGGGTGGGTTTTGTTTGTTCCCACTCCTGAATCAGCAGAAGACGGAAGCACACAAGTCAGCCGGTCGGGAGGGATTCACGCTGCAGGAACAGGAGCAGCCTTAGGACCTGATGGTGCCCAGCCAGGTGCCCCTGGACCCGGCCAGGAGCCGGGAGAGCCCACGGGGGCCGCACAGCCTGCTGCTGGGTACCAGGACCCCCCCATGTGGTCGCGACTCTTCCTGAAGCTCCCGAACATGAATAGAGCTGCCTCCGTCTGCACAGCCTTGCAAATCTGAATGCTTCTGTCCTGAGGGAGTTTGCGCCCGGCATTTCAGAACGGGGATGAAGCGGTGGGGATTCTTGGTTATTCTTGGGTCAGGCACTTTCTCCTGTCTTTGGTGGTCAGGCCACTCCTTTAGCCCGTGGATAGCCACGGATAGCAGGCCCGCTGCCAGGCGGTGAGGACCACAGGCGGATACTCCACTCAGCTCTGAGCTCTGATGGGTGTGGGAAGAGGAGCTGTGGTCTTGGTGGGATCTTTGTTGTCATTTTAGGCACCTGCTTTCCACGCCCACAGTGCTGGCGTGGGGTACGTGCCACCTCCCTGGCCCGACATCCTTGTGGCCCCTCAGGACCTGCTCTGGGGCTGCAGCCACAGGGCTGGAAGGCCACACCCAACCTCCGGGCCCCAGAGTCTCAGGACAGCAGCGGAGGCCCCACCTCCCACACCCGCCTGGGCAGCACAGACCCCGTTCCGTTCCCCCTGTGAGCGCTGGGTCAAGGGTGGGAGTGCCGTGGGGCGTGGTGTCAAGTGAGGGGGTGCCGTGGGACATGGTGTCAGTGTGGGGGTCCCATGGGACGTGGCGTCAAGTGTGAGGGTGCCGTGGAGTGTGGTGTCAGTGTGGGGGTGTCGTGGGGCTGCACTGACGTGGTGTCAAGTGCGGGGGCGCCGTGGGACATGGTGTCAAGTGTGTGGGGATGCCGTGGGGTGTGGTGTCAAGTGTGGGGGTGCCGTGGGGAGTGGTGTCAAGTGTGTGGGGATGCTGTGGGGTGTGGTGTTAAGTGTGGGGGTGCCGTGGGGCATGGTGTCAGTGTGGGGGTGCCGTGGGGCATGGTGTCAAGTGTGGGGGTGCCGTGGGGCATGGTGTCAGTGTGGGGGTGCCGTGGGGCATGGTGTCAGTGTGGGGGTGCCGTAGGGCATGGTGTCAAGTGTGGGGGTGCCGTGGGACATGGTGTCAAGTGTGTGGGGATGCCGTGGGGCATGGTGTCAGTGTGGGGGTGCCGTGGGGCGTGGTGTTAAGTGGGGGGGTGCCGTGGGGCATGGTGTCAAGTTTGGGGGTGCCGTGGGATGTGGTGTCAAGTGTGTGGGGGTGCCGTGGGGCGTGGTGTCAGTGTGGGGGTGCCGTGGGGCGTGGTGTCGTGTGGGGGTGCCGTGGGGTGTGGCGTCAAGTGAGGGGGTGCCGTGGGACGTGGCGTCAAGTGTGGGAGTGTCGTGGGATGTGGTCTCAAGTGTGGGCGTGCCGTGGGGCGTGGTGTTAAGTGTCGGGGTGCCGTGGGGCTGCACCGACGTGGTGTCAAGTGAGGGCTGAATGGCTTTATGTTCACTCTCTGACCAGGGGCTTCGGGGTGTGCAGGTGGCCCCAGAGCGCGGGAGCCTGGCAGGGCCACAGGTGAGCAGCCCACACGCCGACACTGGGGCCATCCCCCTGGGCGGCCCTCGGGCACTCAGGACTCTTTGCAGACACCCTCATGCCTGGGTCCCGCACACAGAGTTAAATGCCGGCTTGGGGGCAGTGGGGAGGGACAGCAGGGCACCCCCAGCAGGGTAGCCCACGCCCACAATGCAGGCATCCTGAGAGTTCGCAGGCAAGGGTTTCAGAAGGTGGGGAGGCCGAGGTTGTGGCAAAGTCATAAATCGGTACATGGAGGCCGTACGTCGGTTTGACCTGAGAAGGCAGACATCACAACATGTGGCCCACGGGTCGGATATAGAGCGTTTTTGATTTGTGATTGGTTAAGGAGGAGAAGCTTTGTCCAAACAATTGAGATCAGCAGAAAAGAATGTTGGCTCTGGCCCACGGGCATGACCCCCTCTGGCCCCTGAGGAAGAAACTCAGAATAGAGCCGGGTTCAGGGTTCGGGCCTGTGATCCCCCCTGCATTTGTGGTCTGTGTTGGTAGATCTGTTTGGTGAGGGTCTCGGTTTTTGAAAAACAATTTAGGAACATATGTTAAGATGCTATTTTTAACCTGGGAATAAATATCTCCTGACTAATTTTTTGGCAATTATTTTATTATTTATTTTGCTTATTAGGTGATATACCTCTCAAGGCTGGCAAGGTGTCTGGAATATTTTTGAAGGAACTCTAAGGTTTTTTAATCGTTTAGGTGGGTGGGGCCTAAGCGGGGTCCCTGCTCCATCCGAGGTTCTGCACCAGGCCACATGCTGCAGGGCTGCCATCGGTTCTGCCATCCACGTCTTAGCGCCAGGCATTCTGCCCGTCCATCCCGCCCTCCCACAGGCAGGGACAAGCCCTGCGGAACAGGCCTTGGCCTCCACGGAGCCTCAGGAGCTGGAGCTCAGGGCCGGGCCAGGCAGAGCCCCTGAAGCATAGATGAGTCTGTGTTTATCCCATCCATTCAGTGCCATTCAGGCTGGAGCAAATACAGGGACAGTGGTACACACAGGTAGGCACACATAGCCGCACACACACACAGGCAGACACAGTCACACATACACACAGGCGGTGCACACACAGGCAGACATGCACACACAGTCGCATGTACAGACAGGCGGACAAATACATACACAGGTGGACACACACAGCCACGTGCACAGACAGGCAGACACAGTCGCACACACACACAGAAGGACATGCACACAGCCACACACAGACAGGCAGACACACAGCCATGTGCACACAGATGGACATGCACACACAGTCACACGCCCACACAGACACATAGGCACATGCACAGAGAGGCAGACACACACAGACGAACATGCACACACAGGCGAACATGCACACAGCTGCACACAGGTGGACACGTACACACAAGCGGATACACACAGTTACATGCACACACAGGTGGACATATAGTCACATGCACATAGGTGGACACAGCCACACACACAGATGGACACACAGTTGCACGCACACAGGCAGACACACAGCCGCACACACAGGTGGACACACAGCTACACACAGGCGGACACGCACACACCAGCAGCACAGATGGACACACATAGTCGCATACATGCATAGGCAGACACACATACACACAGTTGCACGCACACAGGTAGACACACAGCCACACACACAGGACACATAGCTGCACACACACACAGCAGCACAGATGGACACACACACAGCCAGATGCACAGATGGACACAGGCGGACACACACACAAATGGACATGCACACAGCAGCATGCTCACACAGGTGGACACACAGAGCCGCACACACAAACCGCATGCACACACAGGCAGACACACAGTTGTACGCACAGACAGGTGGACACACACCCACAGTCATGCACACAGACAGACAGGTGGACAGACACACAGCAGCACACAGAGACAGACGGATCTAGAGAGACAGGTGGACCCGCATGGCAGCCTTGCTGTCTGTTCTGCTAGAAGCCCCCGTGAGCCTTGCTCTCTGTGTGAGTCTTGCCCTCTGTGTGAGCCTTGCCCTCTGCGTGAGCCTTGCCCTCTGCCTGAGTCTTGCCCTCTGTGTGAGTCTTGCCCTCTGTGTGAGTCTTGCTCCCTGTGAGTCTTCCCCTCTGTGTGAGTCTTGCTCCCTGTGTGAGTCTTGCCCTCTGTGTGAGTCTTGCTCCCTGTGTGAGTCTTGCCCTCTGTGTGAGTCTTGCTCCCTGTGTGAGTCTTGCCCTCTGTGTGAGTCTTGCTCCCTGTGTGAGTCTTGCCCTCTGTGTGAGTCTTGCTCCCTGTGTGAGTCTTGCCCTCTGTGTGAGTCTTGCTCCCTGTGTGAGTCTTGCCCTCTGTGTGAGTCTTGCTCCCTGTGTGAGTCTTCCCCTCTGTGTGAGTCTTGCTCCCTGTGTGAGTCTTCCCCTCTGTGTGAGTCTTGCTCCCTGTGTGAGTCTTGCCCTCTGTGTGAGTCTTCCCCTCTGTGTGAGCCTTGCTCCCTGTGTGAGTCTTGTCCTCTGTGTGAGTCTTCCCCTCTGTGTGAGTCTTGCCCTCTGCGTGAGTCTTGCCCTCTGTGTGAGTCTTGCTCTCTGTGTGAGTCTTGCCCTCTGTGTGAGTTTTGCTCTCTGTGTGAGCTCTCCGAGGTTCCTGCAGGCCTCCATCCGGCCTCGCCCGAGGGGAGGTAAAGGCAGTGGCCCCTGCTCGGGAGACAGCTGTGCTTCCCCTCCGCTTTGTCCTGACGGACACACAAGAGCAGCCTGCAGCGTCATGCCTTTGGGGGTCAGCTTCACTGAATGGCTGTCTCCCACATGGTTGGACCCCTCACTTCTGAGGCAGTGACCTGGTCTCAGCAGAGCCGAAAGCCTGGGCAGCCGCATGGCGCCGAATGGTCAGGCGGGCAGCTCTCCTGGAGGAAGGCCACAGCTGGGACTCTGTGTCCCAGGGGTGGGGTGGTTGGTTGGACGTGCCCATCGGCCAGGGCAGGGCAGAGCCACCTGCTCCCTTTGTCCTCTAGGCTTTCCCTGGGCTGCGCGGCCCTGGTGGCCTGTGGGAGCAGCGCCACAGCCTCTGACACCGCGTCCTCGTGCCTTGCAGGGCAAAGTGCACCTGGAGCTGCGGCTGAGCGAGGTCATCACAGACACTGGGGTCGTCTGCCACAAGCTCGCCACACGGTAAGACACGTCCTCACCAGGGACGGAGCGCGCAGCGAGTGGCACATCTGGCTCCCGAGGAGCACGCAGGGGTTTTCAAACCAACGCACAAGAATTTCCAGAGCCGGTGGCTCCCCAGAATGACACTGTTTAGAGGTTCTGGCCCTCCAAGGATGACGCTGTTTTAGAGGTCTTGAACCCCCAGGATGATGCTGTTTTAGAGGTTCTGGCCCCGCAAGATGACAGTTTTAGATGTCCTGGGCGCCCAGGATGATAGTTTTAGAGGTCCTGGCTCCCAGGATGACACTGTTTTAGAGGTCCTGGCCGCCCAGGATGATGCTGTTTTAGAGATTCTGGCCCCCAGGATGATGCTGTTTTAGAGGTGCTGGCCCCCCAGGATGATGCTGTTTTAGGGGTCCTGGCCCCCAGGATGACGCTGTTTTAGAGATTCTGGCCCCCCAGGATGATGCTCTTTTAGACGTCCTGGCCCCCAGGATGACACTGTTTTAGAGGTTCTGGCTCCCAGGTGACGCTGTTTTAGAGATCCTGGCTCCAGGATGACGCTGTTTTAGGGGTCTTGGCCCCCAGGATGATGCTGTTTTAGAAGTTCTGGTCCTCCTCCAGGATGACGCTGTTTTAGAGGTTCTGGCCCCCAGGATGATGCTGTTTTAGGGGTCTTGGCCCCCAGGACGATGCTGTTTTAGAGGTCCTGGCCGCCCAGGACAACGCTGTTTTAGAGATTCTGGCCCCAGGATGACGCTGTTTTAGAGGTTCTGGCCCCAGGATGATGCTGTTTTAGAGGTTGTGGCCCCCCAGGATGATGCTGTTTTAGGGGTCTTGGCCCCCAGGATGACACTATTTTAGAGGTCCTGGTCCCAGGATGATGCTGTTTTAGAGGTTCTGGCCCCCCAGGATGATACTGTTTTAGAGGTTCTGGCCCCCCAGGATGATACTGTTTTAGAGGTTCTGGCCCCCCAGGATGATGCTGTTTTAGGGGTCTTGGCCCCCAGGATGATGCTGTTTTAGAGGTCCTGGCCGCAGGATGATGCTGTTGGTCCTGGCCGCGGGATGATGCTGTTTTAGAAGTTCTGGCCCCCCTCCAGGATGACGCTGTTTTAGGGGTCCTGGCCCCCAGGATGACGCAGTTTTAGAGATTCTGGCCCCCCAGGATGATGCTCTTTTAGACATCCTGGCCCCCAGGATGACACTGTTTTAGAGGTCCTGGTCCCAGGATGACACTGTTTTAGAGGTTCTAGCTCCCAGATGACACTGTTTTAGAGGTCCTGGCTCCAGGATGACGCTGTTTTAGGGGTCTTGGCCCCCAGGATGATGCTGTTTTAGTAGTTCTGGTCCCCCTCTAGGATGACGCTGTTTTAGAGGTTCTGACCCCCCAGGATGATGCTGTTTTAGGGGTCTTGGCCCCCAGGATGACGCTGTTTTAGAGGTCCTGGCCCCAGGATGATGCTGTTTTAGAAGTTCTGGTCCCCCTCCAGGATGACACTGTTTTAGGGTCCTGGTCCCCAGGATGACGCTGTTTTAGAAGTTCTGGCCCCCTCCAGGATGACGCTGTTTTAGGGGTCCTGGCCCCCAGGATGACGCTGATTTAGAGGTTCTGGCTCCCAGATGACACTGTTTTAGAGGTCCTGGCTCACAGATGACGCTGTTTTAGGGGTCCTGGCTCCCAGGATGACGCTGTTTTAGAGATTCTGGCCCCCCAGGATGATGCTCTTTTAGACGTCCTGGCCCCCAGGATGACACTGTTTTGGAGTTCCTGGCTCCCAGATGACGCTGTTTTAGGAGTCCTGGCCCCCAGGATGGTGCTGTTTTAGGGGTCCTGCCCCCCACCCCCCCCGATGACACTGCTTTAGATGTCCTGTCACACACTCCCAGCGTCCTCACTAAAGCACATGCTCACCTTAGAGGTGTTGTCTTGGGCTTTTGCAAACAGCCAGCGTGATTCAGCATCACACCGAGGCAGAGTGGCTGGTGTGGCCCTCCCTGCCTTCCAGTGAGGAAACTGCATCTCACCGCTTGAACTCAGGCCTCCTGCCCGACCCAGAGCTGTCTCACCATTTGCCCGGGTGTCCGCGTGCCCTCCTGATGCCGCCTCTGCTTCTCTCCTCAGCATCGTCGAGTGCCAGGGTCTCCCCATCGTGAACGGACAGTGTGACCCCTACGCCACTGTAACGCTGGCAGGACCCTTCAGGCAAGTTGCCTCACTCCTCAGGTTTCTGTTCTGGTCCTGGGGGGCTAGGTTCCAGCTCTGAAATCACGAGACCACTGCCTCATTTGGGAGGAGGCAGGAGGTTGCGCTTTGAGGTAGAACATGAATTTTTACTTCCTTTTGTTTTCTTTATTGCTCTAAAATTGCTTTGTAGAAAATGAAGCCTTCGTGCCCTTCACGCTGGGTATTTTTGGCTCAGTAAAGGTTCCTGGTTTGCATACCATCTGGAATTGGAGACCAGCAGAAATATTTATAAAATAAATAAAGGCAATAAGTGACTTGTGCATTTGAGAGCTCAGTTTTACGACTGAGAGACTTGGAATCAGCAGTGTTGCTTTAATCCCAATCCTTTCTCTCTCGATAACAGATCGGAAGCAAAGAAGACGAAAGTGAAGAGGAAGACCAACAACCCCCAGTTCGATGAAGTGTTTTATTTTGAGGTTGGTATCTTCGTGGGTCAACGTCAAGTGGAAACTCTGCACCTGAGACACGTTGGCAGAAAGTCTGGATCAGAACGATCTCGGTCTCTTCCCTCTGGAAGGAACTTCCAGAGAGGAGCCAGCCCCGCCGGCTGGCCCTGGGTTCCCTCCAGAGAGGAGCCAGCCCAGCCGTGGAAGTTCCTTCCAGAGCAGAGCAAGCCCGGCCGGCCGGCCGGCCCGCCCTGGGATCAGAACGATCTCCATTTCTTCCCTCTGGAAGTTCTTTCCGGAGAGGAGCGAGCCCCACCAGCCGGCCCTGGGTTCCTTCCGGAGAGGAGTGAGCCCAGCCAGCCAGCCCTGGGGATTGGACCCGTGGCCCCAGGACCTTTCCCTCCTCTCCCGAGAGAGAAAGGCCATTCGTTGTCTCCCGAACTGGCCCAGATTTGAGTTAAAAGATGACAGATTAATGCTTTCCAAATTACCAGGACCTTGGGGGTTTTTGTTTTTTTGGCTGCTCCACCCAAGCATCCCTAAGCAGGCGGAAGGCTTGTTCCAGTGGAAATAGGCAGGGTTTTGAAACAAAGGGGAAAGGATTCAGACACAGAGATCCTCTCAGAACATGAAGCACCAAAATCCGTGAAAAGGAGGGTACAAGGGTGCCCCTGGTGGAGTGGGACCCGTGGCGCAGTTTTGGGACAGCTGCATCTCGTGGAGTGAGGGCCTGCCATGTGGCTGGTGCAATTTTGGGACAGCTGCATCTCGTGGAGTGAGGACCTGCCATGTGGCCGGCGCGGTTTGGGGACGGCTGTGTGCAGGGCCTTTAGGCAGATGCTCTTCCCATCCACAAATGTTCCCCTGCACAGGCCCTGGAGATGTGAGGATGGATGAGGCCTCTGTGGCAAGAGCATGGCCAGTCACGCCTGAGGGGTCGGGCGGGCTCCCCTGAGCCATGATGGCTGAGCGGGGCTTGATGCATGCAGCTCTCAGGGGACCATAGGAGAGTGGACCTACCGGTCAGTGGGTCCTGACTGAGCAGGACCCACTGGCACTGCTGAGGCTCGAAAGGGCCCCACAGGCAGAGGTGGGAACTTGGTGTCCGAAGCCAGAGCCAGGCTTTCAGGGCCACTGTGAGGAGGGCTTTGGAGGTGGAATCTGTTCTCTGTCTCAAATGGAAGCCTCACTTATAGACAGGCAGAGAAGATGGTTTTGCCAGAGCGAGGGAAGGCAGGGAGCTGCCAGGCTCCCAGGGGCTGGGTGGGCCCTGTTGGAGGTGCAGGATCTGCACCTCCATCCTGCAGCATGGACCGAGTTCCAGGTGGCAGCTCCCCCCGCCTCGGTTGCTGGCTCGGCTGCCACACACAGAGGTGTCATACACACAGTGGGGTAGAGCTCGCCCACTGCCCGGCCACACACAGGTGCTCATCACACTTGCAGTGTTCTCACACCGTTTCTACCATGTGCACTCCCGTTTCACTCTGTAAAGACGTGGATCTCAGCCTACTCGAGCAATTTAGTGACCACAGAGTCTGAAAACCATGGTCTGCATCACCACCTGTGGGGCTCCAGGGAAGGTCCGGACCTCGCTGACCGCTGCTATGTGGGACGCACGGGGCCCTGCTCTTTGGGCTCTGTGACCTTTCACTCCATCTCCACCCCTTCGTTAGCAGCCACGGACCTCTTTCACCAGAACCCTGTCTCTTTCGGCTTCAGCTGCTTCTGATCCAGCTGGAGGCCGAGCCCCGGGGAGGGAGCATGTCCCCCGCAGGATGTGGTCAGACAGCCACCTACTGGGAGCAGACCCAGGAAAACAGATGTTCCGTTTCCATGGGAAGCAGCATCTGTACCATTTTCTTCCAGTAGACACATTAAGGCCCTTTAACTCTCTAAATGAGATTAAATAATCTCATAAATTTGGTAGGAGCTGCCTTCATTCACTCAACAGATGTGTCAGGTGCCAGCACCGTGCTGGTCATCAGCTGGTGATAAGATGTGGGAGGAAACAGAGGAGTCCGAGGCCACCACACCAGGCCAGCATGGTAGGGATGCAAACAGACAAGCCCCTACAATAGCTCCCGACCTGCCCTGCAGAGAGGGCGTGAGGCAGGGGCACTGGGGGCTTCCTGGAGGAGACATTGCCTGACCTGCTCTGCAGAGAGGGCGTGAGGCAGGGGCACTGGGGGCTTCCTGGAGGAGGCATTGCCTGACCTGCCCTGCAGAGAGGGCGTGAGGCAGGGGAGCCGGGGGCTTCCTGGAGGAGGCATTGCCTGACCTGCCCTGCAGAGAGGGCGTGAGGCAGGGGCACTGGGGGCTTCCTGGAGGAGGCATTGCCTGACCTGCTCTGCAGAGAGGGCGTGAGGCAGGGGAGCTGGGGGCTTCCTGGAGGAGACATTGCCTGACCTGCCCTGCAGAGAGGGCGTGAGGCAGGGGCACCGGGGGCTTCCTGGAGGAGGCATTGCCTGACCTGCTCTGCAGAGAGGGCGTGAGGCAGGGGAGCCGGGGGCTTCCTGGAGGAGGCATTGCCTGACCTGCTCTGCAGAGAGGGCATGAGGCAAGGACACCGGAGGCTTCCTGGAGGAGGCATTGCCTGACCTGCCCTGCAGAGAGGGCGTGAGGCAGGGACACCGGGGGCTTCCTGGAGGAGGCATTGCCTGACCTGCCCTGCAGAGAGGGCGTGAGGCAGGGACACCGGGGGCTTCCTGGAGGAGGCATTGCCTGACCTGCTCTGCAGAGAGGGCGTGAGGCAGGGACACCGGAGGCTTCCTGGAGGAGGCATTGCCTGACCTGAGTTTCATGAGATGGGGAAGTTGGGGGGAAGCAAATTTGAGGACAGTGGTGTAGGTCGGGAAGGAGGAGGCATCAGCAGCCTCAACCCGAAGCAGAGAACTGCCCCTGCGTGATCTTCACCTCAGTTTACCAATCAGGAAGTGCAAGCTCAGAGGTTAGGCAGTTTTAGCAACATGATTTTGGTGTCAAGCCCTACATCAGAACTTTGAGCTAAGAGCTCCTGAGCCAGCATCACTGCTGAGGCCCGGTGAAGGTGGGGCAGGGAGGGAGGCCGGGCAGGGGGGAGCCCTTCTTGTAAACGCAGGTGACCTGGTGCACGGCTGATGGTGGTTAAATCGGAACTCCAGGTGGTAACCGACTGTGGTCTCCTGGAGCCCGTGGGGCGGCCTCCTGCTCTGCTGCAAGGGCCCTGCTGGCTGGCGGGGGGGTCCCAGAGCCTCGACCCTTCACGCCTTCACTTCCTTTCTGTTCTAAGGAACCCACGGTGCGGAGGTATCAGGAGGAAGGTAGCAGCGTCTTGACTTTCCACCGTCTGACCCTCCCTAGAGTGCTGGGGTCTGTTAGGGGCTGGCCAGGTTCAGGCACCACAGACCTCACGCTTTTCACTTCCTGTTGGCAAATAGAGCCTTGAGGTGGGGCCACGGGAGGGCGGCGCTGCTTCGTCTCCACGGCAGAGGAGACCCTCCCTCCCTCACGGGGTGGCAGGCCCAGAGCAGGCGCAGGTGAGGGACGTTTAGGTCCCCAGAGGCCGGCACCCATCAGGAGCCGCTGGGAGAGTCCAGCCGTGGCCGTGAACAGCCTTGGGGTAGGTCTCACCTGGGTCTGCCCCTCCAGGGGCACCGTGAGTAGGAAATGCTGGCGCTCAGGAAGCCAGGCCTGAATCCCGAATCCCGCCTGGCGCCTTCCTGGTTGTGGCCCTTGAGTGGCGTGTGGCTAAGCGCAGAGGGTAGGGCAGCCGGGGGCCTAGGTCCGCATATACCCCCTCCTGGTGGCACTGCGGTCTCAGCGCTTTCTCTCTCGTCTGACTCCAGGTGACCCGGCCCTGTAGCTACAGCAAGAAGTCCCACTTTGACTTTGAGGAGGAAGACGTGGACAAGCTCGAAATCAGGTGAGAAAACCAGGCTCCGCATCCCCAACTTGGCAGTTTTCACCCAAACTCCTCAGCTCTTTTGTTCTTTGTTACTAAATATAGGGTCATAGATAGAAATGAATTTCCATTTTCTTGGTAATTTTCACAACAGGATGTTAGAAGTTGTAGTTGAATTGACAGCCTGTGGGTGGTGTTAGGGCTCACCTTGCAATACCTGCGAAGAGGCGAAGGCCAGAGGTCCGCATCCCTCTGGCCGTAAGGCTTCATCCACCTGGAGTGACGGGGGCTGCAGCCGTTCTTAAGGTCTTGTTCTAAGCCCTCCGCCTTCCATGGGTTCAGGCCTCACTCAGAGGTCGCAGGGACTGGCGGGTCAGCACGGCGCCTGGCCCTGACCGAGCAGGACCCAGCGGCACTGCTGAGACTCTCGGCTGGGTGGCCTCTGTGGAGACCCTGTCCCCTTTGACTCGAGTAAAACGCTCTCACCTGGCGTCCTGGGTGCGTGTTTCCTGCGTATGGTCATAGAAGCTGCATCTTCAGCCTTTGCCCATGGAGCCCCCACCACCCTTTCCTGGCCCCTCAATGCCTCACACGGGAAATGGGGAAATCGCTTGTGGGTTCACGCAGGTCAGGACGCGATCTCAGGCTCAGGATTTAGAGAGCTCCACGATCCCGCTGACTCAGAGTTCTGGGGAGGGCGGGCGTCAGAATGTGCCCTTCACAAACCCTGGCGGGTTCCCTCCTCCCAGTGAAAATAAGCTGGATTCCTGCTTGTTTTTGAACGTAGCCTCTGTTCCTTCTGTACCAGTGAATGCCCCCATCCCCTATGAAGAGGCAGATGAGCCTCCCCTGAAGCCCCCGAATCTTTCCATGCTGGACAGAGAAGGAAGGAAACGGCTCCCTCCTGACCCTCCCCAGCCGGCCCTGAGACCCCGAGCCTGAGATGTCCCTGATCCTGGGCTGATCCCGAGCCTGGGATGTCCCCCGAGCCTGGGATGTCCCCGAGCCTGGGCTGAATCAGAGCCTGGGATGTCCCCAAGCCTGGGCTGACCCGGAGCCTGGGATGCCCCCGAGCCTGGTATTCTCCCGAGCCTGGGATGTCCCTGAGCCTAGGATTCTTCCGAGCCTGGGCTGACCCCGAGCCTGGGATGCTCCCTGAGCCTGGGATGCCCCCGAGCCTGGGCTGATCCCAAGCCTGGGATTCTCCCGAGCGTGGGATGCTCCCTGAGCCTGGGATGCTCCCGAGCCTGGGATGCTCCCGAGCCTGGGATGTCCCCGAGCCTGGGCTGACCTGGAGCCTGCGATTCTCCCTGAGCCTGGGATGCTCCTGAGCCTGGGATGTCCCCGAGCCTGGGATGTCCCCGAGCCTGGGCTGTCCCTGAGCCTGGGATGTCCTCGAGCCTAGGATGCACCTGCTTTCTTTAGGTCATTTTGGAGAATGTGCTGGCCATCAAATCCCTGGTCACGCTCCCTCCCAGCGGCTGACACTGCCCCGGGGGGACCCTTAATGGGACACGTGGAGCCGGTGCGTGGCTCAGGCCCTACGGCTGCTGGGAGGCGTGGTTTTGTGGTTGAGAACTGTAGGAATGTCCCTGATGTTATCGGTCAGATCCGCCTCCCATAGTTGTCTCCATCCTGAACCATAGAATGTCCCTGACGTGGTCAGTCAGATCCACCTCCTGAGGGGTCAGGGTCCTGAACCATGGGAATGTCCCTGACGTGGTCGGTCAGATCCCAGCTCCTGAGGGGTCAGGGTCCTGAACCATGGGAATGTCCCTGACGTGGTCGGTCAGATCCCAGCTCCTGAGGGGTCAGGGTCCTGAACCATGGGAATGTCCCTGACGTGGTCGGTCAGATCCCAGCTCCTGAGGGGTCAGGGTCCTGAACCATGGGAATGTCCCTGACGTGGTCGGTCAGATCCCAGCTCCTGAGGGGTCAGGGTCCTGAACCATGGGAATGTCCCTGACGTGGTCGGTCAGATCCCAGCTCCTGAGGGGTCAGGGTCCTGAACCATGGGAATGTCCCTGACGTGGTCGGTCAGATCCCAGCTCCTGAGGGGTCAGGGTCCTGAACCATGGGAATGTCCCTGACGTGGTCGGTCAGATCCAGCTCCTGAGGGGTCAGGGTCCTGAACCGTAGGAATGTCCCTGATGTGATTGGTCAGATCCACCTCCTCAGGGGTCAGGGTCCTGAACCATAGGAATGTCCCTGGCGTGGTCGGTCAGATCTGCCTCCCACAGGGTCTTGGTCCTGAACCGTAGGAATGTCCCTGACGTGGTCAGTCAGATCTGCCTTCCCCAGGGACTCACGCCAGCCCCTTTTTCAAGGAAGGAAGCGCCATCATTGGTTTCTTTTTACACCAAGCTTTGAATTCAGGAGTGAAGTCCTAGTTATTAAATTTTTTAGAAGCACACAAAACATGTTTTAAATATTTCCCTTATTAAAGGCAAACGCGCCTCCCTGGCCACTCGGCACATTTTTTTAAAGTGTTCATGGGCAGATCAGCGGTCCCCTCATGTTCCTTCTGAAAGGAACGTGCTGTGGGTTCCTGTGCAGCCTGTCAGCCCTCCCCGGCCCAGACGCCAGTGCCTCTGCGGTGCCACTGCCCTGCAGGATTCGCAAGGGTAACAGAATCCCCAGCCTTCTGGAATCTTCTCCCTCCAGGGGGATGCCCCTGATGGCCACAGTGTGGTTAGGCCTGCCGAGTTTTACCCCCTGGGTAGGGCCGGCCACGTGTAACTGTGTGGTTTCAGGCCCGTGGGTAGGGCTGGCCACGTATGACTTCAGGTGTTTCAGGCCTATGGGTGGGTGCTGGCCATGAGGGACTGGGGTACCAGCCCTGTAGACTTGTTGCAGCCGGGGATTCTGTGTGTGTGTCAGAATTTCACAGCCCCAGGTCTGTGGACACGTACCGTCCCACACTAGGACAGAACATTAGTGGGAGCCGCTGCCATGTTAGACATTAGCAGAAGCTTCACAATGCTGGGCATGGGCTAGTCACGGAGATTCGTGGACCATGCTGTGGTTTATGGCCACAGTTCTCCCCCCGCTGTGGTGTGCGTGGCACCTGAATCCACTTTGTGCCCCTAGATCATGAGCAATCCATGGAGACAGGGTTCTACATTCAGGGGCAGGGCATTCACAAGAACCCAGTTTTGTTTTGAGGCACATTTTCATGTGACGAAAGCACAGAGCCCCTGGATGTTGAATCGGGCAGTCCATCCTCCACGGGCACCCTCCTCTCTACGGGCCCAAGTTCTCCATCATCCCCTGGATGTTGAATCGGGCAGCCCGACCTCCACGGACACCCTCCTCTCTACGGGCCCAAGTTCTCTATCATCGCCTGCATTGAGCCCTGCAGATGGAGGCTGTTGGGCTGCATGCTGGGGCGGTGCGAGAGGCACATGCCGCAGGGCCCGGAGGGTCTCACTTGCCCGCCATGCACAGACTGCTGGTGCTGGGCCTGTTGTGGGCAAAGGGGACAGATGGTGCTGGAGCCAAGAGCGGCAGCAGCCACATAGCTCCTGGGTGCACACAGCGACTCCTGGCTCCCTCCCGGCACAGAGCCTGGGGTCATGTAGCTCCTGGGTGCACGCAGCGACGCCTGGTTCCCTTCTGCTGCAGAGCCTGGGGTCATGTAGCTGCTGGGTGCACGCAGCGATGCCCAGGCTCCCTCCTATATAAGAGCCTGGGGTCATGTAGCTCCTGGGTGCACGCAGCGACGCCCAGGCTCCCTCCTATCTAAGAGCCTGGGTCTGAGTCTGGGCCCATGGCCTTCCGCCTTCCTCTGCCTGCCCATTACCACTGGGAGACACTCATCTTTATTCCAAAGCCACAGGCTGGTCTGACGTGTTTTAAATGTGCCCCGTGGGCTGAGCCTTGATGGAGACTCTGGGAGGCGCTGCAGGCTCCACTCTGCTCCTGGGGGAACAAAGCGTGGCCTGTAATCTCTGCTTCACCCGGGCTGCCTGCCATCAGCTAGAGCTGTACCAATGCTGTTTTTCAGAGTCGACCTTTGGAATGCCAGTAACCTGAAGTTTGGAGATGAATTCCTGGGAGAACTAAGGATCCCGTTGAAAGTCCTGCGGCAGTCCAGCTCCTACGAGGCGTGGTAAGATGATGTTGTACCTGCAGACTTCAGCATCTCTGAGAGCCACAAAAACACGTGCTGCCTCTGAGTGGAAAGGCACAGAGGCCACCTGTGCTGGTCCTCAGCTGTGCCCAGCACCCACCTGCTCTTACTTTGCATGTAGCTCTGACGAGCTCTGGCTTGATGAGTTTCTGCCCCACAGCAGGTGAGAAACGGCAGGTGAGGAGAGGCAGCAGGGATCACACTGAGCAGGGACTCACGATGGCTGGCACCTCAAAACAAGACAGGGAACGTGGGTGAAGGCAGCCCTAAGCCACGAGCAGCTCGCGGGGTCTGATCCTGGGCGAAAGCGGGACCCTGAGCCGCGAGCAGCTCGCGGGGTCTGATCCTGGGCGAAAGCGGGACCCTGAGCCGCGAGCAGCTCGCGGGGTCTGATCCTGGGCGAAAGCGGGACCCTGAGCCGCGAGCAGCTCGCGGGGTCTGATCCTGGGCGAAAGCGGGGCCCTGAGCCGCGAGCAGCTCGTGGGGTCTGACACCGGTAGGAGAGGGCATCAGCAGCCGGTGCAGGAGCCCAGAATGCGCACACAGCAGGCCCTGCCCTGCGGCTGCGCTCTGGGTCTTGTTCTGGGCCCTCGGCAGCACCTCCTGTTGAGGGCGCATTACAGGGTTCTCCACTCCCCTCTGCACGTCTAGACCTCAGTGGTCGGCTCTGACCCAGAACCCACCCCAGGACATGTGTGTTGCTGCCTCCTGCCTTTCTTTCCTGTTGTCTCCAGATGCTTGGTGTTTTGGTGGAAGGAACAGGCCATTGTTTCATTTTACCTCCAGTTCATCTGTGTCCCTTAGCCACAGGCAGCTCCTGAGAGGGCCCGGAGTCACGGGAGGTGTGCATTCCCAAGGCGTGGACTGTGTGCCGGGGCCTCACGCCCCATGTGTCCCTCTGCCATGTGTGAGGGCAGGTTTCCATCCCAGAAACTGTGAAACACGCGTGTCTTTTGATTCTATGAAGACGGCATGGGCACAGGCCCCTGAGCTGAGTTAGGCTTCCTCCTATGCTGAGCGAACCCCTGGCCCTGGTAGCCAAGGCAGCCACCACATACCCCAGAGAGCCCCAGGGGGCTAATGCCTTGCACACAGGCTCTACCCACCTGAGGCGGGGGGCTAATGCCTCAGACACAGGCTCCACCCACCTGACGGGGGCTGATGCCTCAGACACAGGCTCCACCCACCTGACGGGGGCTGATGCCTCAGACACAGGCTCCACCCACCTGACAGGGGCTAATGCCTCGGACACAGGCTCCACCCACCTGAGGGGGCTTTTAATGCCTCATACCCAGGCTCCACCTACCTGACAGGGCTGCTAATGCCTCAGACCCAGGCTCCACCTACCTGACAGGGCTGCTAATGCCTCAGACCCAGGCTCCACCTACCTGACGGGGCTGCTAATGCCTCAGACACAGGCTCCACCCACCTGGCGTGGGCTAATGCCTCAGGCACAGGCTCTACCCACCTGAGCAGGGGCTAATGCCTCAGGCTCTACCCACCTGACGGAGGCTAATGCCTCAGACACAGGCTCCACCCACCTGAGCGGGGGCTAATGCCTCAGACACAGGCTCCACCCACCTGAGCGGGGGCTAATGCCTCAGACACAGGCTCCACCCACCTGACGGGGACTAATGCCTCGGACACAGGCTCCACCCGCCTGACGGGGGCTAATGCCTCAGACACAGGCTCCACCCACCTGACAGGGGCTAATGCCTCAGGCACAGGCTCTACCCACCTGAGCAGGGGCTAATGCCTCAGACACAGGCTCCACCCACCTGACGGGGGCTAATGCGTCGGACACAGGCTCCACCCACCTGACGGGGGCTAATGCTTCGGACACAGGCTCCACCCACCTGACCAGGCTGCTAATGCCTCAGACACAGGCTCCACCCACCTGACCAGGCTGCTAATGCCTCAGACACAGGCTCCACCCACCTGACGGGGGCTAATGCCTCGGACACAGGCTCCACCCACCTGACGGGGGCTAATGCCTCGGACACAGGCTCCACCCACCTGACGGGGGCTAATGCGTCGGACACAGGCTTTACCTGACGGGTGAGGGGGGGCCTCGGACACAGGCTCCACCCACCTGAGAGCTTAGACTGCCTGGCCCACAAATGAGAGCAGAAGAGGGCTCCTGGGTGACTGCATGGGGTAGAACCAAAGATGGAAGAATGTCTGGGCCGGAAACGTCTCTTACAATGACCAGGTGCCCAGGTGGCCTGCCAGGCTCACCAGCCCAAGGCCCCCACCCAGTGACATCAGGAGCCACGGCACGCTTTGGTTGAAATAATTTTCATTTCCACCTGCTGCTGACACTGCCAGGTGTGGGTCTTAGGGCGAATCACTGACCACTTCTGCGCTGGTTCCCGGAAACCCGTTCCCTTCCACGTTGCACGCCCCTATCCCCCTCCGCGTTTCCCCCCTTGACTCCTGCGCCTTTGACTCCAACACTTGCCTCCTGGGGATCCCCGGTAGCCCTGCTGGGGGTCTTCTGTGGGGAATCCCCAGGGGCTGCACTCTAGTGGGTCCTGCAGGATTACCCTCCTGACCAGTAGGCCTCAAGCAGGCAGCTGGGCTTCCCTGAGAGCTGCTCCTTGGCAGGTGCAGCCTCATGCCTCCCCTCCATGTGTCCCTCCCACCCAGGTACTTCCTCCAGCCCCGGGACAATGGTAGCAAGAGCCTAAAGCCAGACGACCTGGGCTCCCTGCGGCTGAACGTGGTATACACGGAAGATCATGTGTTTTCTTCTGACTATTACAGCCCTCTGCGGGACCTGCTGTTGAAGTCTGCGGACGTGGAGGTGCTTGTCCACGCCGTGGCCTGTGGGTGTGGGCAGGAGGTGCCACTTGCCTGGGGCCCCACCCCACACCCGGGCCCACCCCAGAGGGCACCTTCTCCCTGAGGGGGCTTTTCCCACGCCTCTCAGCCTGGCCTGTTTCCCGTCCAGATGCCTGGACCCCTTTGCTGGGGGCACTGGTCCGTCGACAGTTAGAGCCGTAGGAGCCTGGTGATGCTGAGGACTCTCCGGGTTGTTTGAGGGGGACCCCATCATCAGAGTCCCTCTGCTAGCTCAGGGGCCCTAGAGCTGGCTGCATTTGCGGGTCGCTAGGAGGAGGTGTAGACGCCCCTCCAAGGGTCCAGCCAAGCAGCAGCAAATGGGAAGTTTGGTGCTTTTGCGAATGTGTGTGTTTCTGTCTCAGTAAAGAGCCGTATCTATTGTGGCTGGAAGTGAGACCCCAGCCAGGGTGGGGACAGGCCTCTGGGAGTCCTGCACCCCAGGCCCTGGCACTGACCTCGCCCCTACCCGCAGCCCGTGTCAGCATCTGCGGCCCACATCCTGGGTGAGGTTTGCCGGGAGAAGCAGGAGGCGGCCGTCCCACTGGTGCGGCTCTTCCTACACTATGGCAGGGTGGTGCCCTTCATCAGTGCCGTCGCCAGCGCGGAGGTGAAGCGGACCCAGTGAGTGCCCACCCTGCCCCGGGGAAGAGCGGCCTGGACCCGCTACAGGGATGGCAAGGTCGTCGCCGAGAACCGCGTCCTGGCGCAGGGCTTGAGGGAATTCGAGGGTCCCCAGAAACCATGTTGATTCAGGCTTACTTTCACAGACCCAGTTAATTATTCTTTTTTTTTTTGAAAGCCCCGTTTGCCTTTGAAATCCCGGGTGGAGTGAGTGAGTGGGGAGGGGAGACGGCTCCCAGGGCTCGAGGACAGCTCAGGTCCCCTTCCTGGGGCACTTTGGGAGCCCATGAAAATGGAGCATGGCTTCCCTCAGGACCTGCCTAGTGCTGTTTCCAGACACCCTGTTCTAGAAACATCCGGCTGCTCCTGCGGCCACTGTAGCTGGCAGGAGGGGTTTGCTTCTCTGCTGGCCCTTGGATGCTGCCAGGTCTGGTGCTCAATTCTCTGCACAGGCACAGGCTGCAGAGGGCGAGAGGACGGGAGGGCAAAGGACAGCCAGGGTCCTCCTGAGCTGGTGGCCACGCAGGCGGCCAAATGGTTCCCTCTGGCAGTGTTGACACAGGACGGTTCCATGGCCAGGGCCTCGAGCACCTGGCCTGGTTGTGCTCCTTGTAAAACATCAGGAAGCTGACTGATGGGCGTGCGCTGACCTCACAGCCTACAGGCAGGTGCTCGGGGCCAGGCTCTGCTCCGTCTGCATTTCCGCATCCCCAGGAGACAAACGCTGTCCCCATCGCCATTTCCCAGGGACCCCAACACCATCTTCCGAGGAAACTCACTGGCGTCCAAGTGCATCGATGAGACCATGAAGCTGGCGGGGATGCATTACCTGCACGTCACCCTGAAGCCGGCCATCGAGGAGGTGAGCACGGGGCCCAGAGTCCTCAGCATCATGGGGCGTGGGGAGGATTTCCCCCGACAGAGGGCACTGCACAGGGATCCAGCCAGACCACGAGCGGGGCTTGAATGTCGGCCCCTCCGGCCTCACTTCAGGGATGCTGATTCATTCACTTTTATCAAGAGGATGTTCCCTGTGTACTCCAGAACCTTCCAAATTAAAACTATACATAAGAAAATCCACCACTCCACTAAGGAAAACATGCAAGAAAAACCTGGCTCTTCCCAGGAAGACCTTCTTTCTCCACACGTCCTGCAGTCCCCTGTGTCTGGGCCCTGGCTGCGTGGCACATTTGAGCTGCACGCTCAGTCCTCACCCAACCCTCTGATGCCTGCCAAGCTGTGCCCCCCGTTTATGAGGGGCTTTGTAAACAGGTTATTTGCAAATGTGAGAAAATTTAACATAGCATTCTGGTTTGCTCTGTGGGCAAAATCATGGCAGCATTTTGAAGTAAAAATATTATTAAAGCCCTGTGAGGCCTAGTCGGTGTGGGCTGGTGCACATCACTCTCCGAGAAAGCCCGACTTGTCTGATCACGGGCACGCATCACTCCCTGGGAAAGCCCGGCTCGTCTGATCATGGGCGCGCATCACTCCTTGAGAAAGCCCGGCTCGTCTGATCATGGGCGCACGTCACTCCCTGAGAAAGCCCGGCTCGTCTGATCACGGGCGCGCATCACTCCCTGAGAAAGCCCGGCTCGTCTGATCATGGGCGCGCATCACTCCCCGAGAGAGCCCGGCTCGTCTGATCATGGGCGTGCATCACTCCCTGAGAGAGGCTGGCTCGTCTGATCGTGGGCGCACATCGCTCCCTGAGAGAGCCCGGCTCGTCTGATCACGGGCGCATTGCTCCCTGAGAAAGCCCAGCACGTCTGATCACAGGCGCATCCCTCCCTGAGAAAGCCCAGCTCGTCTGATCACAGGCGCATCGCTCCCTCAGAAAGCCCCGCTCGTCTGATCACAGGCGCATCGCTCCCCGAGAAAGCCCGGCTCGACTGATCACAGGCGCATCGCTCCCTGAGAAAGCCTGGCTCGTCTGATCACAGGCGCATCGCTCCCCGAGAAAGCCCGGCTCGTCTGATCGCTGCCATGGACTGGGCCCCGTGCCTGGTGTTTGCGCCTGACCTCTCACTTGTCCCTCGGCAGCCAGTGACACAGGCCCAGGGTTGCCCCCTTGCAGCCGAGGCTCGGGGCGACACCACCCCCACGGTGGCCACACAGTCCGGCCTCACCGTGCCCCTCCGTGCCAGTGGCCGGGTTCGGGGAGCTGTCCCGGCATTTTCTGGATGAGGCTCAGGGTCTGCATCTCAGCCAGGCCTGAGACCCCCTCCTCCCTCCTTGCCTGTGCCACTGGAACCCACTCACAGAGCCCCGTCTTAAACCTCTCCCCAGATATGCCAGAGCCACAAACCCTGTGAAATCGATCCTGTGAAGTTGAAAGACGGAGAAAACCTTGAAAACAACATGGTAAGTTTTGTTCATGAACCAACCAAAGCCAGTCACCTGCTTGGGGTTTTTCAGCCGGTGGCTGCCTGGAAGATCTGACTCACCCCGTGACCCCGGTTGGGGTGGGAGCAGGACCGGGCGTGGGGATACCTGCCTCACCTGGCTACAGTACACTGGCTGCAGTGCTGGGAGGCCTCAGCCATCACCTTTGGCCTGGCCTGTGTGCCCGGCTCTGCCCCCTCTGTGGGGTCCGGCCTGCACACCCAGCTCTGCCTCCCCTGGGGGGGTCTCGGCCAGTTCTGCCTCCCCTGGAGTGATCCGGTCTGCACACTCCAGCTCTGCCTCCCCTGGAGTGATCTGGTCTGCATGCCCCAGCTCTGCCTCCCCTGGAGGGTCTGCCCTGCACACCCGGCTCTGCCTCCCATGGAGGATCCTGACCAGCTCTGCCTTCGCCCCGGCTCTGCCTTCCCTTGGGCGATAGCTCCTGCCCCTCCCTTTTCCTAGGACAGGATGGCCTCCCCACCTCCCCACCTCCCCAGGCTGTCCCCAGAGCTGTGTCCTGCGTTTTAAAACAGCAAAACTCCCTGATGTTGAACTTGCTCCAACATTTTAGTCACTTCACATGATACTTCTTGCAGAGCGTGCTGTTTGGTCATCTCTGTATGTAAATGACAAGACAGAGTTCTTGCCTTGGGCAGGCACATTCTAGTGAGTGTCCATTCCCCACTCAGTAAACGAGGTCGGGGCCGAGTCAGGGAGCCGACGTGGTGCCCGTGTAGTGATTTTCACACGTGAATCGCCACAGCTCCCAGCACAGATTTCCAGGGAGTGGCTGTTCACACGTGTCTCGCTGCTGCAGCTGCCCTGCGCCCACCCTCAGCCCCTCCCCACGTGCCCCTCCCTGGGCGTGCCCTTGTGCTACACGCACCTGCGGACAGCCTCGGGAGTGGGTCCCAGTGCCGTGTCCCGTTGCAGGAGAACCTACGGCAGTACGTGGACCGCGTCTTCCGCGCCATCACCGAGTCTGGGGTGAGCTGCCCAACCGTCATGTGTGACATCTTCTTCTCGCTCCGGGAGGCAGCGGCCAAGCGCTTCCAGGGTGAGTGCCCCGGACATCCTTATGTTGCTGAGAAACAACCATAGCCCCATGCAGGCAGAACCCCCCGCAGCCCTCGCTGGACTAGAACTGCGGGGTCGTGAACCCCAGTTCCGATGCTGGATTTTTCTGGGGTTTGTGCCGGGCCAGTGTTCCCTAGTTCACCACCGCAGTGGTCTCCGGGGGACCCCAGCCCTGGAGTTCACGACCTCAGTGGTCTCTGGGGGACCCCAGCCCTGGAGTTCACGACCGCAGTGGTCTCCGGGGGTCCGCAGCCCTGGAGTTCACGACCGCAGTGGTCTCTGGGGGTCCCCAGCCCTGGAGTTCACGACCTCAGTGGTCTCTGGGGGACCCCAGCCCTGGAGTTCACGACCGCAGTGGTCTCTGGGGGTCCCCAGCCCTGGAGTTCACGACCACAGTGGTCTCTGGAGGGGCCCAGCCCTGGAGTTCACGACCTCAGTGGTCTCTGGGGGCGCCGGGAAGGGCGGCCAGGCTTTGTCGAGGTGGGATGTGAATTTTCCTGATGTGGCCCCCCGGGTTTTCCCAGTGGTTTCTTTTTGTGGCCGACCCTGGCAGGGCCCAGAGTGGTGTTGGCAGCTCTGCCTGCCCGTGTCTTTGAAGAGACAGGACCCCTGGGGGAGCTGCCCTTTCTTCAAACCCCCAAGCCGGAGATCCCCAGGGACCTGGGCATCCAGCACCCAAACCCCACTTCTCAACCTTGCCGACCCTCACAGAGGAGCTGGGTGCCTGCACCTGCCCATCTCCTGTGATGCTCAAGACCCCGCCGGGACTCAGGCTATGGGGCGCTGAGAGGCTCAGTGAGGGCCTTGCCACCGGCTCCTCTCTTCCTTGCGTGTCCTGCGGCCTTGGGACAGCTGCAGACACCCCAGGGTGGCCATGGCCCTGCAGAGCCATCGCGCTTCTGCGTCACCAGGAGACAAACACTGTCCCCACCCCTGTTTCCCAGGACATCAGTCAGACAGCGCCGGCCGAGGGGCCCAGGGTTCTGGGGGAGGCAGTTCCCAAGCACAACCCAGCCCCAGACCCACTTTGAACAAGGTGGAAGTGAGGAGATAAAACACATCCTCTCACCCAGATGAGCACAGACCACCGTGGAATGAGTCTGTGGCAGGCACCAAAGGGGCTGCGCTGTGTGGTGGTGATGAGAGATGGAGAGAGAGAGAGAGAGATGGAGAGAGACAGAGAGAAACAGGGAGAGAGAGACAGAGACAGGGAGAGATGGAGAGAGACAGAGAGAGAGAGAGACGGAGAGAGACAGAGATAGAGAGAAAGAGAGGGAGAGAGACACAGAGATAGGGAGAGAGACAAAGAGGGAGAAAGAGAGATGGAGAGAGAGACAGATGGAGAGAAAGGGAGAGAGAGAGAAATGGAGATAGGGAGAGAGACAGAGAGATGGAGAGAGAGAGCCAGAGACAGACGGAGAGAGAGAGAGACAGAGATAGAGAGACAGGGAGAGGGACAAAGGGGCGGGGGAGAGAGAGCCAGAGACAGATGGAGAGAGAGAGAGGGAGAGAGAGACAGAGACAGGGAGAGGGACAAAGAGAGGGAGAGAGACAGAGAGATGGAGAGAGAGAGAGACAGATGGAGAGAGACAGAGGGAGAGAGATGAGAGAGAGAGAAGGAGAGAGACAAGGGAGAGACAGAGAGATGGAGAAAGAGAGGGAGACAGAGAGAGGGAGAGAGACAGACACAGGTGGAGATAGATCCAGGACTGTGGCTGGACTTCCCTGTGGACCCTCGGGGCCGGGGCATGGTGTCCCCACGAGGCCACTGTGCCCGAGGGAAAAGGTCACCCCACCTCTGTCTCCCACAGATGACCCGGACGTCAGGTACACTGCAGTGAGCAGCTTCATCTTCCTGAGGTTCTTTGCGCCCGCCATTCTCTCCCCCAACCTCTTCCAGCTCACGCCGCACCACACAGTGAGTGACCGGCTGAGGGACCGAGGTTTTCTGAGCTGTCCTGGGACACCGGCCTGGGTCGGGGCATCTGCGTGGCTGTAGGGGGCCAACCGTGTGGAGTGTGGAATGCATGGGGAGTGTGTGTGGAATGAGGAGTGAGTGGGGAGTGTGTGGATGGTGCGTGGGGAGTATGGAGGTTGTGTGGAATGGGGAGTGTGTGGAGTGCGTGCGGAGTATGTGGATGGCGCGTAGGGAGTGTGGAGTGCGTGTGGAGTGTGTGTGGAGTGCGTGGATGGTGCGTGGGGAGTGTGGAGTGCATGTGGAGTGTGTGTGGAGTGTGTAGACGGTGCGTGGGGAGTGTGGAAGGTGTGTGGAATGGGGAGTGCATGTGGAATGTGTGTGGAGTGTGTGGATGGTGTGTGGGGAGTGTGGAAGGTGTGTGGAATGGGGAGTGCGTGTGGAGTGTGTGTGGAGTGTGTGGATGGTGCATGGGGAGTGTGGAAGGTGTGTGGAATGGGGAGTGCGTGTGGAATGTGTGTGGAGTGTGTGGATGGTGTGTGGGGAGTGTGGAAGGTGTGTGGAATGGGGAGTGCGTGTGGAATGTGTGTGGAGTGTGTGGATGGTGTGTGGGGAGTGTGGAAGGTGTGTGGAATGGGGAGTGCGTGTGGAGTGTGTGGATGGTGTGTGGGGAGTGTGGAGTGCGTGGGGAGTGTGGAAGGTGTGTGGAATGGGGAGTGCGTGTGGAGTGTGTGTGGAGTGTGTGGATGGTGTGTGGGGAGTGTGGAGTGCGTGGGGAGTGTGGAAGGTGTGTGGAATGGGGAGTGCGTGTGGAATGTGTGGGGAGTGTGTGGACGGTGCGTGGGGAGTGCTGGTGGATGCTCTGGGTCCTGGAACGTCCTCGTTGCAGGTGGTTCACCGACCTATTTAAGCTGTGTACGTTCTGGGGGAGTCGAGACAATGTCACAAAAGCAGTGGATGGTTTGGCCAGGGTTTTAGCTGCTGGTCACCGCCCTGCTCTCCTCCCCTGCCCATCACATAGGGAATATCAATCGGTGTATCATCCGTGTATTGAGTCAACAGACTCCTATTCAGCACTGATTTTCTCCAGGCCCCAATGTGGTTGCTGGGGCCGCAGCTCTCAGGGTACAGGGATCTGGGGTGACCGTGTTGCACGTGCCAGTGGCAGAGCTGGAAGGAGATGGCCAGGGCGAGGGGATGTGAGGGATGGCCCGTTCCCCAGCACTTCTTTTTTTTGTTGTTGAGACGGAGTCTTGCTCTGTCACCAGGCTGGAGTGCAGTGGTACCATCTCGGCTCACTGCAATCTCTGCCTCCTGGGTTCAAGCAATTCTCGTGCCTCAGCCACCCTGGTAGCTTGGATTACAGATGTGCGCCACCATGCCCAGCTAATTTTGTATTTTTATTAAAGATGGGGTTTTACCATGTTGGCCAGGCTGGTCTCGAACTCCTGACCTCAAGTGATCTACCTGCCTCGGCCTCCCGAAGTGCTGGGATTACAGGTGTGAGCCACCACGCCCGGCCCCCAGCACTTCTGAGTTGAACCTTCAAACCCTGTGAAGGCTGAGATGAGCCCCAGGCAGGGCCAGGAGACTCAGCACCCCAGAGCCATGACCCAACCTGATGCTTTCGACTTTGAGATGCACCCTGCACACTGGGCCAAGAGGGTGGGTCCCCGCGGTGCCGTCAGATGTTGCCTGCGGGACGGTCTCAGCAGCTCCTGAGACTGTGGGACGCCCACCCCCTCCAGTCCCATCTGCGTTGCTACCCCTGTTTCTCCGTAGCTCATGCACAAGCCACAGCAGCTCTGAGGTGACTCCTGCATTTCGTCCCCTCGATGTGGGAGTCGCAGCATTTCTGTGAAGCTGACGTAGACCTTTCTCGCTCCTGCCTCCCCAGGACCCCCAGACGTCCAGGACGCTGACGTTGATCTCCAAGACCGTTCAGACCCTCGGCAGCCTCTCCAAGTCCAAATCTGTGAGTCCCTCTTCTTCATTTTCTCTTTTTAGGGACAACTGATTCTTTTCTCTCTTCAGAAAATACACGTGAAAAGCCTCCCACATGTGACAGAGTTGTAAGATAAAGATCAAGAATCAAAGCCGGCACCACATCCCCTCCCGAAGCCCAGGACCTGAGCGTGCCCGTCCCGCCCACCTCTCCCCTCCTAAAGTGAACCCCTTGCCTTTTTCGGGAGCCTGTGGCTCGTCGCTGGCCCCGTGGCAGGAGCAGCATCTGACCTGTCAGGTGTGGGAAGTGGCCAAACCGGCCGGGCAGGTGGCCTAACCTGGGGCCTCCTGGGCATTGCGGTGCTGGAGGCTCCTCCCCACGCCTTCCCCTCCTCCCCACGCCTTCCCCTCCTCCCCACGCAGCCCCCTCCTCCCCACACCTTCCCCTCCTCCCCACACCTTCCCCTCCTCCCCACACAGCCCCCTCCTCCCCACACCTTCCCCTCCTCCCCACACCTTCCCCTCCTCCCCACGCAGCCCCCTCCTCCCCACACCTTCCCCTCCTCCCCACACAGCCCCCTCCTCCCCACACCTTCCCCTCCTCCCCACACCTTCCCCTCCTCCCCACACCTTCCCCTCCTCCCCACGCAGCCCCCTCCTCCCCACACCTTCCCCTCCTCCCCACACCTTCCCCTCCTCCCCACGCAGCCCCCTCCTCCCCACACCTTCCCCTCCTCCCCACACCTTCCCCTCCTCCCCACGCAGCCCCCTCCTCCCCACACCTTCCCCTCCTCCCCACGCAGCCCCCTCCTCCCCACGCAGCCCCCTCCTCCCCACGCCTTCCCCTCCTCCCCACACCTTCCCCTCCTCCCCACGCAGCCCCCTCCTCCCCACGCCTTCCCCTCCTCCCCACACCTTCCCCTCCTCCCCACGCCTTCCCCTCCTCCCCACACCTTCCCCTCCTCCCCACGCAGCCCCCTCCTCCCCACGCCTTCCCCTCCTCCCCACACCTTCTCCTCCTCCCCACAACTTCCCCTCCTCCCCACACCTTCTCCTCCTCCCCACACCTTTCCCTCCTCCCCACACAGCCCCCTCCTCCCTACACAGCCCCCTCCTCCCCACGCTGCGCCTCCTCCCCACACCTTCCCCTCCTCCCCACTTCCCTCCCCATGCAGCCCCCTCCTCCCAGGGCCCCTCTCTCCCTGTGGATATGACCCTCCGTCCTCCATCCTCCTCCCTTCAGACTGGATGTGGTGCCGCCAGGTTGGGAGTCCCTCAAGCGTCTGCCCCGTTTCCCCTAAGAGCACCTTGTGTGTTTGAGGGGGTCAGAGCTGACATTTGAGGGGTCCCGGGGGCAGTGCTCGTGGTGAGGCCCAAGGCTGTGTCTGCAGGGGCCCGGCCAGGGCAGGTTGATGCCTTCGGGCCCCCTCGGGGCTCCGTCTGGAGAGGGCTGGGCCATGGTGCACAGATGCCCCGGCCTCCTGGTTCCCTGTTCTTGGTGGGGCCCAGGTAGAAATGAGGGCTTTGGGGAGCAGAGGCCCCCACTGGAGGAGCAGCCCGCTTGGGGCAAACGTTGGGTTTCTCTGAGTCCGAGTGAGTAAAAGATGTGCTGCACCCGCAGGCAGGCCGAGGTGCGCTGACTGCTCTTCCCCACCAGCCAGGCCCTGCGCTGTGGGCTGGAAATTCCATAACAGGCACCTGTGCCTCCTCCGAGGTCTGCACCAAACCCACCTCATTTCACAGCCAGGGAACTGTGCAGTGACCTCAGTGTTGAAACAGCAGGAACTTGGGGTCGAGCCTCAGGAGTGGTGGCTGCAAAGGCCCCCCGAATCCCTGGGTGCCTCCACTTCCCCACATGATGGAGATCCCTGCCCCCTCTTCCCGCCTCAGAGCAGCCCTTATGCCCCACGGGCGAGAGATGGGCGTGGGGGCTCTGGGACCCTGGCCCGTGACTGCAGGTTCCCGGGCAGCCACACCTGGGCCCCAGCGTACCTCTTCGTGAGCCTGGTACCCGGGTGTGAGGGACGGCCTGGGGCCGGGACGGAGTCACTGATGCCAAAGCGTGCTTGGAGACCTCACGGACACTGGCGGGTCTGATGGTCTTCGTTGGCGCCTGGGCAATTTATGTGATTTCGTCCTCCGGGCAGCCCTGCGGGCTCTCAGTTGCCCGGTAACACCGGGTTCTTCACCTGTTTATCGTCATTTAGGCTTGAACAGTTCCTGCCTCTAGCTTTTTCAGATTTGGGCCGTGAGCCGAGGTGCTTCGGGCTGTTCTCAAGTGATCTGCATTTCCTTTTAGGCGAGTTTTAAGGAGTCCTACATGGCTACATTTTATGAATTCTTCAATGAGCAGAAATATGCTGATGCGGTGAAAAACGTAAGTATCGACTCACCATGCGACAGCCCGTGCTGTGCCCAGGAGACAGAGTTGCTCTTTTAAAATTGAGATAGAACCCACATGACACAGACTTGGCCATTCGCGATTTTAAACAATAAGGGCGTTCGGTGCATTCACAGCACTGCCCAGACAGCCCTGTCCCGAGTCCTGGGACACCTCCTTCTCCCGCAGTCGGTAAACTCTGGCGTGACTGCCTTTGGGGCCGAAAAGGGGCCCTCGCCCATCTTGTTCTGTGTCTGAGCCCCCCGGACGAGGGCGCGTCCCACCTCTGTGTGTGGTGGCCGGACTCACTCCAGGCTGCAGTCGTGGAGCCCTGGGGCCGCAGACTCAGTGTCAGGAACACTGCATGTGGGGAACGTCCAGACCGAAGGGCTCTGCTCCTCCCCACAGTCAGGGACGCGGTGCGCAGGGGGAGCGTCCAGACCTCACAGCTCTCCTTCTCCCCACAGTCAGGGACGCGGTGCATGGGGAGGAATGTCCAGGCCCCAGGGCTCTGCTCTTCCCCACAGTCAGGGACACCTGAGCCTCCTCACTGCCAGGACCCGCTTAGAGTCACCCCTGGGTGGCCTCTGGAGATGCAGGTTGATCCCCAGGTGTTGCCTGAGCCCGGCTTCTCACCTGAGATCTCCATGGCAGAGCCGGGGGTAGGATGGCACAGCGGGGAGCAGAGGCCCCACGGCCCTCAGGGAAGGACTCACTTCCCCAAATTCTGTCTCCACTAGTATTAGAAAAGAGGCAGTAGCCGCCGACGCTGTTGTTATACGGAGAGTCGTGCATGTCAGATGTGTGGCTTCCTCCCAGTGACCTGATTTCTTCCCGCTTTAGTTCTTGGATCTGATTTCGTCCTCGGGGAGAAGAGACCCGAAGAGTGTCGAGCAGCCCATCCTGCTTAAAGAAGGGTAAGGAGGGTAAGGTGGCGTCCGGCGGGGCAGGAGGGGAGAAAAGGATGGAGGCCCCCAGTCCCCGGAGCACCCAGCACATTCCGGAAGGTTCCGTAGTCGGGGGCAGCCTCCTCCCTTGCTGGCCAGCAGCCTTGTGATTTCTGTACCACTGGCTGCCTCGTCTACACCTGCACTTGGGGCCGGCCTTCCCTCCAGGCTCCCGAGGGCTCTTTGGTCAGGGAACCAGAGTCAGAGGGGACGGCCCTGGGAGACTGGCCCCTGCGCCTTCAGCCTGGGACCCCTCCGCCGCCTTCTTGGTGACCTTGGAGGGGGACGTCTGTGTCCCACAGCCACCCTGTGTTTCTGACACAGGCCCGTCCTCCCTCGACCTCCACCCAGAGGCCCCTGGAGCGTCAGAGCCCATCACCCTTCCTTACATAACTGACACGTCTGCCCATTTCCACCAACCCTGTCCTGTGGCCTGGCTCCCGCTCCCGCTCAGGGCTTTGTTCTGCCTGGTGTGGCTCATGTTCCTGTATTTTTTATGTGTTTGCCAACATGTCGGGCACAAGTGCAGTCGTATTGGATGGGGCTTCTCGTGAAACCATCACCTGAACGGGCACTTTGTGCCCACTGAGTAATTTCTCATTCCTCTCCCGCTCCCACCTCCACCCCTCAGAGGCCTCAGTCTGTGATTCCAAATACATGTCCCAGAGCGCCCCGCCCCACCCCGCCATGTTTAGCTCCTACGGACCAGTGAGAACACAGGGCGTTTGGCTTTTTGTCTCTGAGTAATCTCCCTTAAGATAACAACCTCTAGCTCCGTTCACATTGCTGGAAAACATAAGATTTCCTTCTTCTTGACGGTGGAGTAGCATGTCGTGGTGTATTTATGCCACGTTTTCTTTATCCAGTCGTCTGTTGGTGGACACGTGGATTCCGTGTCTTTGCTGTTGTGAGTGGTTCAGTGGTAAACGTAAACGTGCAGGTGTCTTTTTGGTAATTGCTCTTCCTTTGGGTGGGGCCCGGTGTGGGATTGCTGGATCGAATGGCAGCTCTGCCTTTAGCTCCTTGAGAAATCTCCGTGGGTTTCCTTAAGTGCTAATTTCCATTCCCCACAGCATGCAAGCGCTCGCATCCTCCCCAGCTCTGACAGCATCTGTCATTCTTCCGTGTTTTATTTGATCACAGGCATTCTGCCCGGCGTGAGCTGGGGTCAGGCGGCTCCATTCTGCCTGGCATGAGCTGGGGCTGCAGGCAGCTCCGTTCTACCTGGCATGAGCTGGGGCTGCAGGCAGCTCCGTTCTACCTGGCATGAGGTGGGGTCGCAGGCGGCTCCGTTCTGCCTGGCATGAGGTGGGGTTGCAGGCAGCTCCGTTCTGCCTGGCATAAGCTGGGGTCGCAGGCATCTCTGGTCCTCATTCCTCGGGTGAGGAGCCACGCTGGGCTTTATATCGTATGCTTGTTGGCCATTTGTCTTCTTCTGAAAAATGTCTATTCCCCTGTCCTTTGGCCACTTTTAAATATTTTTTTTTAATTTTTATTTTTTTTGTTAAGATGTTTGAGTTCCTTCTAAATTGTGGCTGTTAGTCCCCTGTTGGATCCGTAGTTTGCAAATACCCTCCCATTCTGCAGGTCATCTGTTTGCTCTGTTGGTTATTTATTTTGCTGTGCAGAAGCTGTTTAGTTTAATTAAGTCCCATTTGTCTATTTTTGTGGATACTCTGTTAGAGCCATCTGCTCAAACCTGGACCATCTCTCGGTCGCTGGTGGACCATACCCCAGTGGCATTACTTACGTTGCTATTTTTCTTAAAATCACCTTCATTTAACTTAATCATATATTAACCAATAACATTTGGAATACACACATTTCATGTTAGAAATGTAAAATGTTTGTTCTTCGGTGCCATAAGGAAAAATTAGCATTTAGACAAAAAGTTCTTTTCGAGGCAATTTTTACTTTCTGCAGAAAAGGTGTCCCTCGCGGAAAGAATAATGGCGAGGGCACACACAGAATAAAGAGACGCCAGAATATTTATTCCTTACGCATGAGGTTCCTATTGCTGTGTCCTGTCCCCATTGGCTGGAGCCAGACCTCACAATCTAAATTAAGACCTGATTAGCTAATAATTTAAAACTTTTTTAAATAGGTAGAAAAATAATAATATGTTTAAATAAGGAAGGGGCATAGGCTGTGGGCTGGGACATGCCTATGAGTACGTCTAACACAAATACCTTGGTTAAGGTACAAGGACACAATGTATTACGAGCCTGTGGGCACGTCCAACAGCTACACAGGATAGAGCTTAACAGAGTTATTAGCACAAAGCAAGGAGGCTTGAAGGAAGTTAGTCTTTAAAAGAAACTATTATTTCTAACACTTATGATTTATTCTTCAACAAGAAGTGAAACTTTGAGGAGGAAACTTTTTACTTTCTACATTTCATAAATTCACAACTTTCAAAGCAACAGATATTCATCCTGTAATCCCTAAAGCAACACAGGACACTCAGGGCTTGTGTGCCTGACGCCGAGAAGCTGCTGTAGATACAGGTTCAAGGACAGGCGCCTCCCAGGTGCCCTGGACGCAGCTGAGGCTCCACCAGCTCCTTCCAGCAGCTGCACCACCTGCTACTTACACCAAGGTTTTGGTCCATCAGGCCCTCGAATTTCCAGCCCCTGGATCAGCCTCTCCTCCGGGACATCAGCTCTGTCACATCCCCAAACCCAGGGCCACCCTCAGTTGTGCAAGCGTGGGCCGTCCTGGGGCCTTGGTTCTGCTGTCTCAGCCCTTGGTGCCAAGTGTGTCTTGCCATGTTCATCCATGTGTGGGGGTGGTGATGACTGTGTTTCCTGAGGGCTCACTCTGTGCTGAGAAGCTCCCATGCCTCTGCCATCTCTCGGGACTGTGTGTGTCCTCACCCACTGGGACACAGGACCGGAGACAGGGCCTCTGCAGTGCAGCAAGTGTTTGCTGAGTTGAGTTGGCCGTGGCTGCGCGGGGCCGAGCTGCTTTCAGCCTGAGGCTTCCGGCTTAGCCGTGGCTCCTGCCTCCCTGTCCCACACGCGCGATGGTCCCGGTTAGAAAACCGACTCCTGGAGAGCCAGGCGCCCAGGCCAGAGCTGTGTAGTGAGGAGCGGCTGGCTTCTCTCCACTCAGCGCTGCCTCGACCTGGAAACCTGCACATGAAATTCACATGCAGCCTCATCCACTGAAGGCCCTCAGAAAGTTGGGGTTCTTTAAAAAATCCTAAAGCCGAAAACATTTACGACAAGACTGCTGCTCAAATCTAACTGCTGCATGGTCCAGAGTCTTCTCAGAGGCGCCCTGTTGCCCTCAAGGAGGCCGGCACCTCGTGGAGCTCCCAGTGCCCCCACAACCCCCGTCTGTGTGGGCCCCGCCCTGCGCATCCCGCTGGGTCCTGCTGGTCCTCAACAGCCTCCCGGGCTGACTTCCTGCCTGTGAATCCCTGGAATGAACGGCGTTCTGCATCCACTGGTTGTGAACTGCACTGTCCTGGCGGCTCCCAGTGGCTCCGCCTTTTTCTCTCTTGAACAGCTCCCAGCGGCTTCACACCCTCCAGTGTGCATCCACAGCTCTCTGGCCACATGTGGCTGTGTTGCTGCTCAAAGCCCCTCATTCCGATTTCTGAGTGTGCTTGTCGAGGTGCGTCTCCCCCGCCTACCTCCCCACTCTGTCTCTCCAGCTTGGCTTCTCATCCTCAGCTTCCACCTCTGCCCTCCAGTCACTCTGTCCGGCCGCTTTCTTCTCCTCCAGCTCGGCTGCCGGTTCTGGTCAGGGACCCCTGCCCGGCGATGAAGGCCGAGCCTCAGAGGGCCCTGGGCTGCCAGGAGGGCGTTTGAGGACCCTGCCCAGGGCAAGACTTGAGGTCCTCCTCGCTGAGGCCTTGCATCCTCGGTGGCCGTCCTGTCTCCTGCTCCCCACGTTTCCTGAGGACGTGGCCTGGTGGCGCCTTCTACCACAGCAGGGCTGGCCCTGAGGGGGGCAGGTTTGGTCTGGCAGAAGCGCTGGGGCATGACTCCCGCACAACACAGGTGTGAGTTTTGTGGGTGTCTGCTGCCTGCCCCACCCCGAGCCCACGGCCACAGGTCCTCCGTGTTGTGTGGGCGTCTGCTGCCTGCCCTGACCCCGAGCCCGCAGCTGCAGGTCCTCCGTGGGAGCATCGCGTTGGCATTTCCGGTGGCAGCACCACTGTTGAAAGTTCAGTGTGGGAGGCGGGAGGGTTGGAGATCTCCTAAAACCTGGTGCCATCACCAACTGGTGACTCAAAGCAGTCAGCGCTCAACTTTTCAAAGGAGAGGCATTGCCTTCCAATTTTAATCTCATCACTCGGAGTAAAATGATAAGATATTGAAAATCCACCGCCTGCCTCAGGTCTCAGAACGCAGAAAGTGGGGGGTGTGGTTTTGCGCCTGTGCAGGGAGGCGGCTGAGGCCCGGACCCCGGCCCTGTGTGCTCTTCACACAGGTTCATGATCAAGAGGGCCCAGGGACGGAAGCGCTTTGGGATGAAGAATTTTAAGAAGAGATGGTTTCGCTTGACCAACCATGAATTTACCTACCACAAAAGCAAAGGTAAGGAGCAAGGCCGCTTTCCCTGGCTCCTGCCGGAGTGCGCGGGGCCCTGGGACTGAGTCTGCTTTTCAGGGGGAGAGCTGAGGGGAGGAAGGATTCAGTGCTGCGGGCACAGCCCGGGGCCGCGGTGACCCAGAGCCCTCTGCTTCCGGCTCTCCCTTCAAAGATCCCTGAAGGGGTCTTTCAGACCTGCTGCTGGAAGGTGAGGGAAATCTGCTTCCCCAGAGAACCAGTAAACGCAGAGCTGACCGCATCAGTAAGGTGCTTTTCCGTCCACGTCCCTTCCTCCTCTGGTCGCCTCGTCACGGCCAGGGTGCCACTCCCCCAAGGTAGATGGGGCTTCCCACCGCCTCCTGCCGCTCGCTGTCAGATCTGCTGGCTCAGATCTAGATTAGGAAATACCGAGCAGCTTCTCCCATGTTCATGCCCCAGAACGGGAGTGTGTTCTGGGGACAGAGCCTGAGACCACGGCAGCTGTGAGGATGCGAGGATTGGGCCCAGCCTGGGTGCGTGGCAGGTCCGGGTGGGTCCCAGGCTTCCTCAGCCCCCGCACCTGCAGCCTGTCAGTGATTGAGCCATCACGCCCAAGGAGATGAACATGGGGCACCTCCTCCTGCCCAGGGCACCCCAGCAGAGACCCCGTCCCTGGCAGAGGCCCCCCCCGGCAGAGACCTCCCAGTAGAGATCCCTCAGCCCCACCGGGACCCCAGCCGGGAGAGCAGGGGCCGTAGCCGCTGACAGCCGGTCTCTGCTGCAGGGGACCAGCCTCTCTACAGCATTCCCATCGAGAACATCCTGGCAGTGGAGAAGCTGGAGGAGGAGTCTTTCAAAATGAAAAACGTGAGTGTGGGGCCCCCAAGCCTCTCTTTCGGGTTGAGGCCTGGCCAGGTTTTCTCTGCTCTCTTCCCGTGCCTGGCCCTGGGCTCACCCTTCCCCAACCCCTGCACTCCAGGCTTCTCAGAGTCTCCGTGTTACTCGAGGTGTTCACCAGGTGCTGGTGAGTTTGTGTCGGAATCTTGTATCAAAGCAGCCACACTCTCCGTGCCTGGGGTCACCGGGGTGGGGTGGAACCTGAGCTGCTCCAGGTGGCGTCTCCCGCAGGGTCCCCAAGGTCAAGGGGCCCTCTGTCAAAGACATCCCAGAAGCAGGCTTGGGACCGTCTGGAATTCCTTTTGGAAGCTTTTTTATTTTGATATAATTTTGAATTTATAGAAGTTGCACGAGTAGAACAAGTACTTTCCACACACCCTTGACCCAGACCCACGTGTGGCCTCGTTCCCCAGTCACATTCATTCCTTCTCCCTCCACAGTCCCGCCTGTGCTTTTCCAAACGTATCAACACTTCTGAGTGTGTTTCCCCCCGCGCAGTCCCCAAAACCACAGCAGCCGCCATCGCGCGTCGCCGGCGCGGCCACATTCGAGTTTGCCGCTGTCTGGTCCCGTTCCTCCAGCTGTGGTTTCTTCCCCTCTGGATCCAGTCCACACTGCATTCTGCTGCTCCCTCGGTCTGGCCGAATGGACACTCCCGGCCTTTGTGTGTCGTGGCCTTGGCATCTTTGAGGCATGCAGGCCTTCGGTTTTCTGGACGTCCCTCCCTGTGGGTTTGTCGGATGTGCCGACGTGGCAGGTTCTGATGATGCATTTTTGGCAGGAATCCCCTAGAGGTGTCCGTGGCGTCGCCATTGTGTGGTGGCCTCCCAGAGTCGGCCGCTGGCCATGTTCTCCCTGGTGACTCGGTGCCCCTTCAGCCAGCGACCCCGCCGTGCGTGCCATCTTGAGGCTGACCCCTACGCTGACACATGCTGGCTGGGACAAGCCTTCTGTGCCCCAACTGCAGCACGAGGGTCATAGAACAGTTGCAGGGAAGGCACGGTCCCTGGGCCTCGTGCCAAAGTCGACGCACGTTCCTTACCGTTGGTGGAATTTTACTAGCATGTTATTCACAGGCAGTCCAGACAGATCCTGCAAAAGGCAGAAGTTTGTAGAGTAATTTGAAGAGGAGGGTGTGGGAAGAGGAGGGCGTGGGAAGAGGAGGGCTGGGAAGAGGAGGGCGTGGGAAGAGGAGGGCTGGGAAGAGGAGGGCTGGGAAGAGGAGGGTGTGGGAAGAGGAGGGCTGGGAAGAGGAGGGTTGGGAAGAGGGGGAGGTGGGAAGAGGAGGGTGTAGGCTCAATGCCTGCTGACTGAGGGGAATGGCCGGGACCTGGCCCTGAGACCGTTCCTCGAAGGAAGCAGTGTGGACATGTCCTGGAAGCACTTCCAGCACTTCACGTAGATTCCCAATAGTTCCCTAGTTTCAGCCGCCTGTTCCCAGCTGTTCATTCCCACTGACTTCCTCAGAGCCCGATTCCCCTGAGGCCACTACCGGGCCAGGCTCTCACCAGCTGGGGAGACCTTTCTGAAGGCTGCTCCTGGTGGCAGGGCCGAGCCTGGGATGATGGCCAGGACGCCCTCCATGGGGGATCACAGCCACGCACGGGGGCGTCCAGTCCGAGACCTGTACACATGCACCGGGTGCAAGGCAGGAGGCTCCTGGCCTCTGTAAATAAGACCTCAGCTGTTCACCAGAAACCTGGAGCCCAAATCCTCCCCAGATCAGTGCAGAAGGCCCATCCCCTAGAGAAGGCCACTGTCCCCCTGACTCCTGACTTAAGGGCAGTCCCACATGAGAGCCCTCCCAGCCTCCAGTCAGCCTCCTGCTCAGAAAACCTGTCTTCTGTGTGCAACAGAGCCGGCTCCTTCTGGGAGCTTCTGACCTCCAATACTAGGATATCTGTCCCCCCTGCCCCAGGACCCCCATCCCTCTAATCCTAAGGCCTCTGTCACTCCTGCCCCGGGACCCCTGTTCCTCCAATCACAGGATCCCCATACCTCCTGCCCTGGGACCCCCATCCCTCCAATTACAGGACCCCTGTCCCACCTGCCCCAGGACCTTTGTACCTCCCATTTCTTCTGCCTTTGACACCCTTTGCCCCCACCCCCTGCTTAACTAACTTTGAGTCAACCCCGACCACAGCACCAGAACTGCTCACTTCCAGCCGCTGCTGACACCTGCCCTCGTTGAGTCTTTCTTGGTGGTTGCAGGTTCAGTAGAAACTCTATGCCAGGCTTTGTCTCTGGGACCTAGGAGAGTGCTGGTGCTCAGTCATGTTTGTTGAATGAGTAATAAATGGCAAAGATTGTTGCTGCCCCGAGACGCTTCAAGAGGAAGCAGCCCCCTAACCCCAGCTGGGAGGAGGAGGAAGAATCCTGGGCTGGTCAGGTCGGGGAGGAGCTGAGCAGGCCGGGCCACCTGGGCTGACACAGCACGAGCGCCGCGTGGATGGGACGCCTGTGGTCGGCTGCAGGAGGGCCTCGTGGGGAGGCCATAGGGCCCCTCTTTTGTCTTTTGAATGGAGACCTCCAAGGCTCCAGCGCATAAAGGGCCTTGGCCAAGCTGTTCCTGGCCACCTGGCCACGTCTCCAGCTGCACCAGTTCTCACCTCCATTCCCCACGGCCCCAGCTGTCAGGTTTTAGGGTGGCAGAGAGCTCCGTGCACCCCCTGGCTTTGGCCTCTTCTGGGGCTTAGAGCTCCAGGACCCTTGGGCCTATGCTCCCTCAGCATCCCCTCTTACGGCTCCAGCGAGGACGGCCGGGTGCCTGGCGGACTCTTGCACGTGCTCAGCCACGAGACCTCACGTGCGCTGTCCTGAGCCCACCTGTGTCCTCAGATGTTCCAGGTCATCCAGCCGGAGCGTGCGCTGTACATCCAGGCCAACAACTGCGTGGAGGCTAAGGACTGGATCGACGTTCTCACCAAAGTGAGCCAGCGCAACCAGAAGCGCCTCGCCGTCTACCACCCGTCTGCCTACCTGGGCGGCCACTGGCTGTGCTGTAGGGCGCCCTCGGACTCGGCTCCGGGCTGCTCGCCCTGCACCGGGTAAGTCTGTGCCTCGGCACCCGGCTTGTGCGCTGTGCAGGAAATGTGGCCGAGGGGCTGAGTAGGGAGGGACCAGCAGACAGTGCGTGCCTGCCTGTAAGCTGCACATAAGCGGGGCTGCCCTCACCTCCTCCCAGGAGCCTCCCACCTGAGGGGGCCTCCCACCCGAGGGAGCATCTGGGGCCCAGCCTCTGGAAGGCTCCGGGCAGACTCAAGGGTGCCACAGGCCTTTGAGGGTCCTCCTGAGGCCCTGCCCCGGGGGAGTGGGAGGTCAGGGTGAAGGGGGACTCCCCAGGCCGCGGCCATCCTTTTTCTCTAGGAGGAGCCTGGGAGCAAGCCCCTCCCTGAAAGCTTCGTCTGGCCCAGGACACCCACCTTGATTCCACGTGACGCAGCAGCCCATTGTCTTCCAGGCCCCCTGTCAGCCAGGGCCCCTTGTCAGCTGGCCTGTTGTCAGCCGGGCCCCCTGTCAGCCAGGCTCTCCTCAGCCTGCCTCTTGTCAGCCGGGCCCCCCCTCCGCCGGGCCCCTGGCAGTTCCACAGAGGCTTGGGTCATATCTGCCGGTCCTAGGAGGAGGCCTGGGTGCCCGGCGGTCCCCCTGGTTATGCTCGGTGAGATGCACCTCGCTGTTGTCATGGCCGCGTGATGGCGTCGCATAAGGGCGCTGCAGGGGATGAGCCATGCTCCATGCTGGGCCACCGTTTAATCCTCTCACAGCCTCAGAGGTGGGACCTTAGATCCCGCTTCGTGGACACAGAGGCTGAAGCTCAGGAAGAGGGCCTGGCTGCCGCTCAGGCACGCGTGGCCACTGCCCCAGAATCCCCCAGGAGAGGCCAGCGCTCTCCTGTGTCCTCGCATCCCAGGACAGTGGGAAGCATTGCAGCCTGGGGAGGAGAGGAAACCTGGCCCGTCCCCACCTGCGGCCAACCATGCAGGAGACACAGCCCCAGGAGGCTTCCTTCCAGGCCATTTCTCTCCACGAGAACACGTCTGCCGAGTTTGCTCACTGCCTTGGCAGATCTGTGGGTCCCAAGAGGCTCCAGCCGCTGAGGCCGGACAGCTCGGGAGCCTCCCCTATCCTGCACACCCACAGCCAGCCTCAGTTCTCCCAGCTCGGGGATGCTTTTTTAGTTTTATGTTTTTGAGACGGGATCTCGTTCTGTCACCCGGGCTGGAGTACAGTGGTGCAATCTCAGCTCACTGCAGCCTCGACCTCCTAGGCTCAAGCCATCCTCCCACCTCAGCCTCCCAGGTACCTGGGACTACGGGTGTGCTCCACCATTCCAGGCTAATTGTTGTAAGGTTTTTTGTAGAAACGGGGTTTCACCACGTTGCCCAGACTGGTCTTAAACTTCTGGGCTCAAGCAGTCCTCCCACTTCACCCTCCCAAGTAGCTGGGACTACAGGCCGATGCCACACGCCCAGCTCATTAAATTTTGGTTTTTTGTAGAGACGGGGTCTCACTGTTGTCCAGATCTCACTGAGGGTCTCCCCATGTTGCCCAGGGTGGTGTTGCTCAAACTCCTGGGCTCAAGCAATCCTTCTGCCTCGGCCTCCCGGAGTGTTGGGATTACCGGCATGAACTCCCTGACTGGCCAGGGATGTGTTTTAATGTCGGTCACTTCATCTTCTTTCTTCTTTTTTTTTTTTTTTTGATGATAAGTGCATTTCATTATTTATTTAGATGTTTAAGCTCTCACTGCAAAGTTTTTACAAGCTGTTGAAGACTGACAAATTATTTCTCACACAGAACTATAACCACCCATCCCCAGACAGCATAAATATATGGTTGAACACAAATAAATGACACCATTGTATCAATTACATAATAAAACAAATGACCAAGTATCCAAATATTGAGCTACTCAGCTCAAAAGGCATATACAATATAGGACATCTGATCAGTTCATTCGCAGAAACCCACTTGTTTTTTTGCAAGAGAAGTTGGGAAGAAAAGGGAAAAACTGTCACACTTCAAACAAAAATAAGTTGGTAACAATTTCTAATCAGTATGGAAAAAATTACAGACATTTCAGAAATTTTGTGATTTAAGAATTGTTTTAGCTATAATAAGAAGCATTTCTGCCTTTTAAAAAGTATTTACTAAAGAGCATATTTCACACGTTCTGCACAAGGCAGCATTTTGCTAAAAATAACAGCCCCCTGCGTTCCTATCAGGCCCTCCCTTTTGGTTGCACCTGAGTGCAAATGTTAACCGTGAGCCCGCTTTGTCTGAAGCCATCAAAGACATGCTTCTGTACAATGTAGATTTTCTTTTCTTTTCTTTTTTTTTTTTTACACGGAGTCTCGCTCTGTTACCCAGGCTTGAGTGCAGTGGTGTGATCTCGGCTCACTGCAACCTCCACCTTCCAGGTTCAAGCGATTCTCCTGCCTCAGCCTCCCAGGTAGCTGGGATTATAGGTGTGTGCCACCACACCTGGCTAATTTTTGTATTTTTAGTAGAGACAGGGTCTCACCATATTGGCCAAGATGGTCTTGAACTGCTGACTTCAGATGATCCACCCACCTCGGCCTCCCAAAAGTGCAGGGACTACAGGTGTGAGCCACCACACCCGGCTTTGGAGGTTTTTCACAATAACACAAAGTAAGATTTATAAAAAGACATGAGGCCGGGCTCAGTGGCTCACGCCTGTAATCCCAACACTTTGGGAGGTCGAGGCGGGTGGATCACCTGAGCTCAGGAGTTCGAGACCAGCCTGGCCAACATGGTGAAACCCCATCTCTACTAAAAATACAAAAATTAGCCGGCGTGGTGGTGTGCGCCTATAATCCCAGCTACTCAGGAGGCTGAGGCAGGAGAATCGCTTAAACCCGAAAAGCGGAGGTTTCAGTGAGCTGAGATCGCGCCACCGCACTCCAGCCTGACGTGTGCTGGTGTGAACATAGGAGAAGCGGACATAGAATGAGCAGGGAAATAAGCACACAGCCTCCTTCCGTGTTTGAAATGACTGAAGGAATAAACCACATGAGGTCTGGAGTGTTCATAGTTCTTGGGAATTGAGTTCTGTGTGATACTAAAAATGTACAAGTATTACACTGGGGATTTTAGCACCTAGTCTTCCTAAATTTCTTATGTAGTGATAAGATTCTGGAGTAGGAATAGATTTAAACAAGACATAACTCAGTACTGCATGATTTCAGGAAAGGTCAGTTTAGTACAAATGAGAAGCACATTTTAAATACTGAACAGCAAGGATCTTTTGCCACGTGTCCAAATAGGCCGATGGTAACTGAAGCAGAGGTTGCCAGTTAGTTCCGGCCTGCGGCCTGGTGACACTGCTGTGTGTGCTGCTGTGGGCACCATCAGCCTTGCTCAGCCAACACACTGGCTGTGTACAGACGGACAGCAAGTCGGTCCTGTCGAGTTTCACTTCCAACACAATCGTCGTCTTTCTTCAGTGACATTTTTAAAATGAATGTCATTATTAAAAGCATCGTTTAAATAAGTGTTTTTACTTTTCTGTTCTTGCTGTGTCTGGACAGCGGCCTCCCAGCCAACATCCAGCTGGACATTGATGGGGACCGTGAGACGGAGCGTATCTACTCCCTCTTCAACTTGTACATGAGCAAGCTGGAGAAGATGCAGGGTGAGTCCACCTGGCACACAGATCCGTGCAGTGAGGGGATGCCTGGCGAGGCCCCGGCCGCAGGAGCATGCTGCGGGGTGAAAACCTGTGGTCTGAGCCTCTGGTGTAGTGTGGGCTACATGTAGTTGTCTTTGTAGCACGGATGGATGCGAAAAGCTTTTTGCAGGGTAGGCAGCTATTTGGGGGACAATTACCTTGATAATAGGTTCTACAGATAATTTTTAGATGGAATTTAACTTGTAACCTCTGTACTGCCAAATTTCTTTAGAGGACCCTATTTTTTCATTCCTTTGTGTTTTCCAGGGGGATAAGTGCATGTGTGGGGACACGTATGTGAGTGTGCATGCATGTGTGTGGACACACATATGAGATGTGTGCATGTGTGTAGGCATGTATGAGCATGTGAATGTGTGGACGTGTGTGAGCGTGCATGAATGTGGGCACGACATGTAAGTGTGTGAATGTGTGGGTACATGTGTGAGCATGTGTGTGAATGGACACGTGAGCGTTCATGAATTTGTGCATGTGTGGAAACATGAGGACACGTGTGAGTATGCATGCATGTCTTTGGGCACGTGTGTGAGCATGCATGTATGTGGGTGCACACATGCCATATAATTCTGTAAAGCAATTCAATGTCACAGATAATGATACTGCATATAGATTTGAAACAGTGCCAGGCACACTGTGTGTTTCAAATCTATATGCAGTATCATTATCTGTGACATTGAATTGCTTTACAGAATTGAAATAGCAATCCAGGTAAGCCCAATTAGACCACATGGGGACAGTGGTTTGAGGTCTGTGATTCAGGAGAGGCAGAGACAAGAAGAGCCCACGGGGGCAAAGCAGCTGCATTTGTTTCTATGCCAGGGCCTGGTAGAACTCAGATCTGCTTTTGGAGATCATATGACAGGGCCCTTAAGTCCCATTCAGAATGGAAATAGAGCGGAATGTGCCTGGAGTTATGCCTGTTAGATTTTCTTTTCATTGCCCTGATTTAACCCAGAAGTGTCAAGTGTGCCTTGGCCTGGAAACACATGAGTCCTGCCTGAGTGTCCGCTCAGCTGCCCATCTGTGAGCTTGGCCACACCTGTTCTTCAGCCCCATATGCCCTGGGTGTACGTGGGTTCCAGGCCTACACTAACACACAGGCACGTACACATGTATGCATAGCCATGTACACACACGTTCCCAGCAATACATGCGTGAAATGAACACACAGGTACATGTGTGTGCAGACAGGCAAGGCAACAATACCTACACACATGTGCAGTTGAACACAACACGCTCACATGTGCAGGCATGCACACACATGCACAGACAACCACACATGTACGCACTCATGGGCCACCACCCACCACAGCGTCTTCTCCCCCAGCAAGTGTGCCAGGTGCTGTCCCTGGGTCTGAGGTCCCTGGATACTGTGCAGATAGCACAAGGCCACAGGGTGGCCAAGACAGTGGGTCTGGCATCAGCCAGCCTCTTCCCAGCCCTCTCATAACAGGAACCAACACAGCAGAGGCCAGAGTCAGGGAGCCTCGGAGACAGTGAGGTCATCACACACAAGACCCAGGTTCTGAAAGATGCTGACCAGGCCCTCCATGATCAGCTTGCTCCATGCACCACCGTCCAACTTTGCTCAGCTCTTCCCAGGCTGTGCACCCCGCACCACAGCCCCAGCTCTTCCTCTGCTGGGAGCACCCTTGCGCATCAGTCTGGCAGACCCTGTTTACCTTGGAAGTGTCTTCCTCCAGGCGCTTCCCAACCTCCCCATCCCCATAGCCTGGTGTATTAGTTCTCATGTTGCTATAAAGGGCTACCTGAGCCTGGGTAATTTATAAAGAAAAGAAGATTGATTGACTCACAGTTCTGCAGGCTGTACAGGAAGCATGGTTGGGGGGGCCTCAGGAAACTTTCGATCATGGTGGGAGGGCAAAGAGGAAGGAAGGAAGGAGGCACCTCCTACATGCAGGAGCAAGAGAGAGAGATGGGGGAGATGCCACACACATCCAAACAACCAGACCTCCTGAGAACTCACTATCACGAGAACAGCAATGGGGAAGTCTGCCCCCATGATCCCCTCACCTTCCTCCAGGCCCCTCCTCCAACACTAGGGATTACAGTCTGACCTGAGATTTGGGTGGGGACACAAATCCAAACCACATCACCTGGACTCACCTGTGTCACCAAAGTCACAACCATCTCCCATCTCCTCAGCTTCCATATGCAGTGACCTTCCTGGGCCTGGCACAGAGGAAGTGCCTAGAACCTGGATGGGTGCGCTGGACAGATGGCCGGGCAGGCAGCTGAGTGGGTGGGTAGATGGGTGGATGGACCAATGGATGAGTGATGGGTGGATGGACGGTTGGGTGAGTGATGGGTGGATGGACGGTTGGGTGAGTGATGGGTGGATGGACGGATGGATGGGTAGATGGGTGAGTGATGGATGGATGGACAGGGTGAGTGATGAGAGGATGGACCGAGGGGTGAGTGATGGGTGGATAGACAGATGGATGAGTGATGGGTGGATGGAAGGATGGGTGAGTGATGGTGGATGGACGGATGGGTGAGTGACAGGTGGATGGACGGGTGGTGAGAGATGGGTGGATGGACGGATGGGTGAGTGACAGGTGGATGGACAGGTGGTGAGAGATGGGTGGATGGACGGATGGGTGAGTGATGGGTGGACGGACCGATGGGTGAGTGATGGGTGGATGGACCGATGGGTAAGTGATGGGTGGATGGCTAGATCGGCGAGTGATGGGTAGATTGACGGATGGGTAGATGGGTGGATGGACAGATGGGTGAGTAATGGGTGGATGGACAGGGTGAGTGATGGGTGGATTGACAGATGGGTTAGTCATGGGTGGATGGACGGATGGGTGAGTGATGGGTGGGTGGACCGATGGATGAGTGATGGGTGGATGGATAGATGGGCGAGTGATGGGTGGATTGACAGATGGGTGAGTGATGGGTGGATTGACGGATGAGTGATGGCTGGATTGACAGATGGGTGAGTGATGGGTGGATGGACAGATGGGTGAGTGATGAGTGGGTGGACAGATGGGTGAGTGATGGGTGGATGGACAGATAGGTGAGTGATGAGTGGGTGGACAGATGGGTGAGTGATGGGTGGATGGACCAAGGGATGAGTGATGGATGGATGGACCAAGGGATGAGTGATGGGTGGATGGACAGATGGATGAGTAATGGATGGATGGACGGATGGGTGAGTGATGGGTGGATGGATAGATGGGTGAGTGATGGGTGGATGGACCGAGGAGTGAGTGATGATGGGTGGATCGACAGATGGGTGAGTCATGGGTGGATGGATGGATGGGTGAGTGATGGCTGGGTGGACGGATTCCTTATTGTGATTTTTTTTCTAGTTATTGCCAGTTTTATTTTTTAATCAATATTCCAGCTGAGAATTTTGCATCTGATACATGGTCCATGGACTCCTTCTGGGTGAGAGTGGTACTCTGATGGCCCTGCCCACTTCAGGGTCCTTCTTCCCTCGTCTTGAAGAGTGGCACATGTTCACAGCTGAATAGCTCTATGGCCTGGCTTGTAGGGCTTAAGACACTGCAGTCTGCCTTCATTTCATCCTGTTTTCTCTGTTTCCTGGTTTCATCTGGCAGTGCCTCTGCTGGCACGGTTCCTTCTCTACTCCCAGCTGTTGCTGAGATGGTTGGTCAAGTCCAAGGCTCAGCCCCACACTGTCTCCTTATCAGATGGCCACACAGCCACTTGCGTAATGATCTCTTCCAAACATGCTCTCTCATTTTTTTGAGATATGGGTAGGGTGGAATTTTAATTCTCAAATCTTTTAACTTAACCAACTCTTTGAGTTCTGGTTCCTTTTTGCTCAACAATTCCACCTTCAAATCATCTCTCTTCCCCCATTTTGCTGTCAGTGGTCAGGAGGGACCAAGCCGCTCCCCCAGCATTTTGCTTAGAAATCTCCTCAGTTACGTGTCTGATGTCATCACTCGCAAGTTCCACCCTCCCAGAACACGGGGGCGTGAACACAGGTCCACTTTGTCACGAGGATGGCTTTTTCTCCGCGGTGCAGTAGCATGGCCGTCCTTTCTGTCTGAGATGTTGTTAGAACAGCCTTGCCACCCATGCTCATGCCACCTTCTGTTCAGGGTTACTTAGATATCCCCTAAGACAGGACTTCTCTGCAGCTCTCCTCTCCCAAGCCCCCAGCATTGTCCTTCAAGGGCATTCACGGCAGCCATGCCTTTTCCACTCTGCACCCCCAAACCCCTTCAGCCTTCACCCAGCACCCAGTTCCAAAGCCAGTCCACATTTGAAGGTACTTGTTAAAGCAGCAGCCACTTCTCAGTACCAAGTTCTTGGTGAGTTTGGGCTGCCGTAAAAATTGTACTATAGGCTGGGTGGTTACAGATAGCAGGAATTCACTCCCAGAGTGAAGGCTGAGAAGCTCGAGATCAGGGCGTAGCAGCACTGGTTTCGCTGCAGGCCCTCTTCTGGGCTACAGCCCGCCAGTGTCTCATTGTGTCCTCACATGTGGAAGGGGCAAGCCAGCTTCCTTGGTGTCTTCTGTAGGGATGCCCATCCCCTGCACAAGGGTTCCACCCTCACGCCTTGTCACCTCCCAAAGGCCTCACCTCCTGATGCCATCCCTTGAGAGTTAGGATTTCAACCCATGGATTTGGGGGCACAAACATTCCATCCAGATGGGCACAGCTGCAGGGCATCGGTGCTGGCTCCGGGGGTGCGTGCCCAGGCGCTGTGAGCAGTGAGGCAGAGACGTGTGCCTGGTTCGGGTGTTTGGACTCAAGGTGGCGCAGGGCCCTGCCCTGGCTCAAGGGTTCCATGGCTGTCCGCTGGGGGCGAGGCCCCAGAATGGCCTTCAGCAGGAGTGATGTGGTCTGATTAGGAAGGTGGCCCCGGTGCACAGGTGGGGTCTGGGGCAGCGGTCTTTGGAAGCTGTGGCACAGACTGGTGTCCGCCCTGTGCTTGGCCAGCCCCGGGCTGGGCCTGTCCTGGCTGGACATGCTCAGTGGCAGCTGGGTGTGAGATGTGCTGAGCCCCATCGTGCTCACCCCCTAGGCTGACTCTTCAGGGCTGCCCCAGGGCCCATGAGCCAGCCCAGCGTCCAGCTGCAGGTGTCTTCCCTCCTGGTTCTGGCTGGGCGGGCTGGTGGGGTGTGCAGGGATGTGCACGTCCCCCTGTGAGAATGGCTGGTTGGAGACAAGGCTGGGAGCTGGGGGCAGCAGAACCCTCAGAGGTGATTGAGGTTGCTCAGCGTCCAGCTCCCAGTGGGCTTTCCCTGGGCTCAGTGTGGGCGCAACCCGCCTACCCGCGGGAGTGGTTTCTATCTCCGTCTGCATTTACGAGTGATGGTCAGCCCTTTCTGGAGGAGCTTGCGTTGGAAGGACGTGTACCGTGGGTGGGGCCTACAGCGATGCAGCTGTGTGGAGACGGGGCGGGTGGCCACTGGGCCCTGGGCTCCTTCCCTGCGCTGACCCCTCCGCCCTCCACAGAGGCCTGTGGGAGCAAATCCGTGTACGATGGCCCGGAGCAGGAGGAGTATTCGACGTTCGTCATTGATGACCCCCAGGAGACCTACAAGACGCTAAAGCAAGTCATCGCTGGGGTTGGGGCTTTGGAGCAGGAGCACGCCCAGTATAAGAGGGACAAGTTCAAGAAGACGAAATATGGAAGCCAGTGAGTACCACTCCTGTGCCTGCCCTGGACGGCCAGCGTAGCAGGCGGGAGGTTGCAGTGGGGGTGGGGCTGCAGGGAACTCCCAAATGGGGCCGCCTGTGCACAGGTGTCTGCCTGGGGAGGAGAGTCCCACTTGCACTGGGCTGGCACCTGGCAGTGGTCAGTGGACGTGGCCCGGCGCTGCTGGTCCTTCCTTCGGAGCAGGTGCTGCCTTTGCTCTCCAGGCCTCCAGCCAGTGTCCGGGGTGCCTCCCTGGCCTGCTGCCTCCCAGACTCTCTGCTATGCTGGTGTCACGTGCTCTGGCAGTCTCTAGGCCCAGGTCTTGTTCTGCCTTGGTTGAGTGGCACACCCTCTGCCATCTCTCCAGGCCACCCATGGTGCTGGGGAGCAGGGCCAGCTCTGGACGAAACCCACTCTTGTCTCATGAGGCAGGTGCGGCAAGGTTGAGTACATTGAACCTAGTCACCAGCTGCAGGCTAGGTGGCGCTTAGCTAAGCTCCACTGTCCTTCACTCCATGGAACAGAGGGTTGTAAGACCCTCATGCGTTGCTGGAAGATTGACTTAAACTATGTAAAGTGCTAGGCTGGCTCTCAGCCTGGAGTGAGCAGGTGTGTGTGTCACTCTCTCCATCCAGTGGGTACCCAGGTCCACCATGGCAGAAGCCACCACACGGGCTTGTTCAGGGGCGGGTAAGCCCTAGAGCCCTGTGGAGCTGTACAACCTCCTCCTCACTTCCATCCTCCTGCTCGCTCCTCTCTTTGGTCCTCCCTCCCTTCGATCCTCCCTTTCTCCCTCTCCACCCTTCTCCTTCTCCCTCCCTCCCTCCCTTCCTTCTTAACCCCTTCTCCCTTCTACCATGTGGGTCTGGTCTGGGAAGGGCAGTGGTGAGGCTCCAGGAGAGTGACAGGTCCCTGTGGCCCGGACTTGGACTGAGTTGCTCAGGGGACTGAGCCTGCAACACCTCCTGAGTGCTGTGACTTCACCTCTGACATCATCATATCAGATCCCTCTCGACACCCTTCTGGGGAGACAGCCCCATTTGCCTTCCAAATATGTTGCCTCGTTGATATCAGCAGGTCCATCAACCTCATGGCCAAAAGCCAGAAGGTTGAAAATGCGCGAAGCATGATGCTGTTTGTTGTAGTAGAAGGCACACATGAGGCACACGTGGTACGAGATGCACACACATGGCAGGTGCACACACGTGAGAGGAGGTGCACACATGGCAGGAGGTGCACACACGTGGGAGGAGGTGCACACACGTGGGAGGAGGTGCACACACGTGGGAGGTGCACACACGTGGGAGGAGGCACACACACGGAGGTGCACACACATGGTATGAGGGAGGTGTGCATGTGGGGAGGAGGTGCCCACGCCTGCTGAGTGTCCCAGCACTCGGACAGATCTGTGTCCCTAGAGCTCATGCTCCCCACACATGAGCACACTCTTTGCAGTGCAGATGTGCACATTCTGCACACGTGCCATACAGTCTACATATTCCGCATCTGCACATGTATATGCGCTACACACATGCCGCAGGGAGAGCACACATGCACATGTATTTGCATGCCTGACCCACCTGTGCACACACATCAGAGTCACCGTGGGTGCTTCCGGGGGCACTGTGGTTCCTTTGGCTCCTCTATTTTTTGTGTGGCTTGCAGTGCGAGTGTGTCACATTTAGGAACAGGAAAAGCTCCCGCAGCCACGGGTGAGCACCAGGCGATGAGGTCTGTGCCTCATTCCCTCCCCTGTCCCCCTTTTCAGGGAGCACCCCATCGGAGACAAGAGCTTCCAGAACTACATCCGGCAGCAGTCCGAGACCTCCACTCATTCCATTTAAAGTCTGCGGGACGTGCCCAGTGGTGCCAGCGAGCTGCCCACGCAAAGCCGCAGCCTTTGGGAGGGAGAAGAGAAGGAAGAGCACAGAGCCAGCAAAGTGAGATGCATGCCGTCCCGGCCCACGGACAAGTGGCGCTGGGGTTTCCCGCTCCCAGAACCGCCGCCACCACCACCACGCCCTCTGCAGAAAGCCCACCTGGCCTTGTGGAACGTGTCGTCATTTGATTCTGTGCTTTTTGCTCCTTGTCTTTGGGGATCCGGGGATCAGCTGAAGGATCAGGAAGTGTGGGCTGTGCCCTAGCCACACCACAGCCGGCCTCAGGGAGCCACGGCCCGTCCAGTCGACTGTGACGTGCACTTCCGGCTGTGTGTGCATCAGTCTTGTGTGCACGTCTGTCTTGCGTGCACGGTGTGTGTGACGCTGGGCTCTGTGGCTCTGTGCCTGGGAGGCCTGCTGGCCCCGCCTTGGCTTTCGGCTTCATCACATTGGGAGGTTCAGAGCATCACTCTCCCACTGTGCCTGCCGTCCAGGCGCCATGGGAGACGGCCTCCCTGTTCCACTTTTGAGGTTCATTTGATTCCTGGCTGAGGGGCCAGTTTTATGGCTGGGAGGTGCAGAACTACACAGAAATCCCAGTCTGAGGATGTCCTTGGTGCTTGGGGGATACGGGTTCTGTCCACAGAGTCCCTTGGAGGGAAAGGTATGGGCTCCAGCTTCTCCAGGCGTCTGCGGAGCCCGCAGTTGAAGCCCACATCGTTTTGCTGTTGAATGGGGTTTAAAATCAGAATTAACATTTGCCACCCCCCGTGGAAGTTTGAAGATTTTTCAAATAGAAATGTACATTTTTCAAGCTGTTTTTCTTTATGTTTTTAAAGGACCATTTTTAATTAGCTCTTTGATACAAAGTAACCCAGAACGTCAAAACCTATACCCACTAAAGGGAAGGCTGCTGGGAAGGCAAATGGAACAGGAATGGAGCCTGTCTCAGGAAGGCCAGCTGCAGGTCCTCCAGAAAATCAAAGAAGGGAAGAAACTCTGAGTTTGAGGTACAGGAGCTTCGGGATGCAGACGTCCCTCCAGGGCCCATGGTCAGTATTGCACCTGTGTTATGAACCCCTAGATGCTGTGCAGGGCAGGGGCGGGGGCTGCTGTTTTACTGGGGAGGGGAGCATCCTAAAAATGGGGTTCAGGCAGACCCCTCCAGACCTCACACTGCCGAGGAGGCCTTTCCCAAAGGGCGTCCTCCCGGGATGCAGATGGCAGGTGTATGGGAAGCGCCGTTTAAATACACAGCACAACGTATCCTTGTACCAACTTCTCCTGGTTCTTGTTTGAAAATACTGTAGTTCAGGCTCTTGATCTAGATGGCAGATAGGAACTTTGTTGTCACAAAAATAGTGGAGGAAAATGTTGTAAAAATAGACTTTTGGACACACAGCTGTTGGGGCTGTACTGAGCTACAATTTTTAACATGGATTTATAACTTAATGTTTCTGTTTATAAAATACTAATGATTTGCAATGTATTTTACTGGCCAATTAAAACAGATGTTTTATTCTTTCTGAGGACTGGCTTGGTTTTCCAGTGGTACCCACTGGGCATTGCACATGTGGGCATTGGGGGTGGGGGTACAGGGAGGAGGGTGGCACCTGGGGAGCAGGATGACATTGCTGATGCCAAGTGATGTCCCTGGTGATGGGTGATGCTGCTCTGACAGGTGGCACTGCCCTGATGACAGGTCACATTGCTGATGCCAAGTGACATCTCTGGTGACAGGCAGTGCTGCTCTGACAGGTCACAGGTGACATTGCTGGTGACAGTTGATGCCTCGTGATGGGCAGCGCTGCTCTCACAGGTGACATCACTGGTGACAGTTGATGTCTTTGGTGATGGGCAGTGCTGCTCTGACAGTGGCATTCACCTGTGGTGCCTCGGGTGAGAGTCCGGCGCCGTGATACCCTCAGGAAAGGTGTGGGGTCACACAGTGCTGAGGGCTGAGGGCTGAGTGCTGCCAAGGGCCATGAGGTGCAGCTGGAGATGGTGTCCACTCAGGAGGTGCTGGGCAGACGGACTCCACTACGTGCTGCCATCTCCAGGAACACAGAGGGCGAGGCCACTTGGAGGCCCTAGGAGAAGAGAATGGACCTGCCCCTCCAGGCAGGAGAGGGTTAAAGGGGGCTCTGGGTGAAGACTCCATGATACATTTCCGCATTTCTTTATTCCTTTCCTTGCTCCATTTGAATTCCTCTTTTTTGGTACTTCTATTGTGAGTCAGCTCTGGTATGAGAATAATGAGGTGTGGCTTTGGGGATACCAACCCAGGCCTTTCTCCCAGGGAAGGGTGAGGCTTGGTTCAGCCTGGCCAGCCTCCTCAGTCCGTGCTGAGGTGTGGGGTCTGCCCCAGTCCGGGAGTGGCTGTGGGTGGTGGACAAACCCTTGCAGGTGGGGGCATCCTCCCCGGGAGGCCAGCCGGTCCTGGAGCCACACTTCCCAGCAGGGCTTCAGGCAGTGTCGGGAGCCAGGGGGGCTCCATTCACACTCTGGGCACAGCTGTGCTGGGGTCAGCCCAGAAAGGGCCCAGGAGGGCCAAGGTCAGCCCCTCCAAGAGGAAGTAGAAGGGCAAGGAGGACGAGGCCCCAGGGAACATGGAGAATGGAAGCCCCTCCTGGAACAGCCAGGAGGGTCCTGCAGGGCAGTGGGAGGTGGGAGTGTATGGGGGCCAGAAGCCCCTCTGCGTTTCCCACTGATATGGTTTGGCTGTGTCCCCACCCAAACCTCATCTTCAATTGCAGCTCCCATAATTCCCATGTGTGGTGGGTGGGACCCAGTGGGAGGTGATTGAATCTGTGTGGTGGGAGGTGATTGATTGAATCTGTGTGGTGGGAGGTGATTGAATCTGTGTGGTGGGAGGTGATTGATTGAATCTGTGTGGTGGGAGGTGATTGAATCTGTGTGGTGGGAGGTGATTGAATCTGTGTGGTGGGAGGTGATTGATTGAATCTGTGTGGTGGGAGGTGATTGAATCTGTGTGGTGGGAGGTGATTGATTGAATCTGTGTGGTGGGAGGTGATTGAATCTGTGTGGTGAGAGGTGATTGAATCTGTGTGGTGGGAGGTGATTGATTGAATCTGTGTGGTGGGAGGTGATTGAATCTGTGTGGTGGGAGGTGATTGAATCTGTGTGGTGGGAGGTGATTGAATCTGTGTGGTGGGAGGTGATTGAATCTGTGGTGGGCAGGACTCTCATTCTCTCCCGCTGCTGCCATGTAAGACGTGCCTTTCACCTTCCACCATGATCGCGGGGCCTCCCCAGCCATGTGGAACTGAATCCATTCAACCTCTTCTTCTTTATAAATTACCCAGTCTCAGGTACGTCTTTATCAACAGCATGAAAGCTGTCTAATACACCCACCAAGAGACTGCAGGTGGCTTTGTGGAGACCCCAGTGACGCCCATTTGCTCTCGTTGCTCCAGACAACCCAGCACTTGTTGGAGAGAGACTGCAGCCTCCTCTCCCATCCTGGCAGCATCTGCGGGGCTCCCAACATCAGAGCGTCCAGAACAGGTGCTCTGAGGAACCGTCCCAGGAGGGCAGGCAGTGCCACAGCGTGTGTGAGGCCAAGGCCCCCACCCTGCACCCACCACTTGCCCAGAGAGCTGAGGCCTCCTGGGTGCTGAGAGGCCATGGGCTCTTCAAAAGAAGAGATCAGAAGGAGGGGAGCCTGCAGCCTGGGGGTCACACCTGCTTCCCCCTGGCTGAGGAGGCTTGGGCACAGGAAGCGGGTCCTGGGGGTGGGGGGGGCGCGCAGGCTCGCGATGTGCCCGTGAAGGGGCAGAAGGGGCCGCCCAAATAAGCCACACTGTTATAAGGGTTATTTTGAGCTGAAACAGCCATCCACAAGGATAAGAATGCTGTTTTCTTCTGGCTCTGGAGAGCGTCTTCCCCGTGGGGTGTTACCTCCTCTTTCGGGAAGGAAAGGCCATTCCCGGCCACACAGACCGTGCTGGAGTGCGTGTGCCTTTCTCCAGCTCATCTGCTGATTTTAATTATCAGGCCCGACCAAAAAACCCCAAGAGGTAAAATGTTGCCTCCCCACCCACTGTGGTCTGGAGGCTGGAGGAGACGGTGAGCTGGGGGTTTTCTGTTCGGCTCAGTACAGGCTGAACTCTGTCCCGGCAAATCCTCATGCTGGAGCTGTGACCCCGTGACCCTCAGGACCTCAGGGTGTGGCTGCACTTGGGCATGGAGCTGTGGAGATTGTCAAGGTAAAGCGAGGCCGTACGAGTGGCCCTGACCCAGTGTGAGCGGCGTCCTCATGAGAAGGGGAGATGAGGACGCAGCACACAGGACGACCGCGTGAGAACACAGAATACGTCATCTTCGCACCAAGGAGAGAGGCCTGGGGTAACCAGTGCTGCGAGACACCTTGCCCCCAGCACCGGAGGGAATGAGCTCCCGCTGTTTAAGCCGCCTGCCTGGGAATGCCAGCAAACCCACGCTGACCTATGCAGTTCACACCGTCGGCCCGGAAAGGCCTCGCCGGAGCCCCGGCCACAGCAGGGTTTCGTCCTGGCGCCATGTGGGTGAGGAGAGGCACTGGGCCGGCAGCATTTGCACCCACCACTGCCTGTAGGGGCTGCCTTTGTCTTCCTGAGTTGATCTGTGTCCCATTTGCCCTGATAGGGAGAGAAAGACTCAAATACCCTATCACAGAGGGAGACCAGCGTCTCATCTGCAGGCCCTGTTAGGGCCTGGTGCCAGTTCCCCGCCCTCCGTGGTGGAGAGACCAGAGATGTGAAAACGCTGAACCCGCCCCAACCCCAGCCTGCGGGAAAGCTGCACTGTGCTGCCAGGGACCAGCCGATCTTTGGCCTCTGACCTTACAGTGATGTCACAGCAGACCCATGGCAACGGCACTCCCAGCACCTCCTGACTACTCCCTGCGGGACGGCTGGGTGTGAGGGTGACAGTCTTGTGCTCAGGCCAAGGCTGGGCTGGAGGATGGAGAAGGACACGGGGACCACACACAGGAGGCACCAGCCCGGCCCCAGGGCCCTGCCCTCAGGAGTGGCCCTTTGGCACCTCAAGGCAGCCAGCGAGCCCTCTGAACTTCAGCGAAGCAGGAGTCTGGGAGGCCTGCAGCCCAAGAGGGACCCTCCCAGCCGCCCTAGGAAGCCTCGCAAGGAGCTGGGTAGGGGCTGTGGGGCTGCGGGGAGCAGGTGGACGGCGTGGCTGCCTCACCAGGCACTGAACCCAAAGTACCTGCGTCAGAGCCCAGCCCAGTTAGAAAGTTCTAGAAAGTTCCCAAGGTTAGGGACGCGCCGAGACAGCCCTAGGAGGTCCAACGACGTGTGTCCAAGGTGGGGCACAGCCTGGTGTCATACATTTTAGGGGGACGTGGGGCATCAATCAGTACCTGTGAGGGGTACGCTGGTTCTGTCTGGAAAGGGACAGCCCGAAGCAGGAGGGGCTTCCAGGTTGTAGGTAGAGGAGACACAGGGCTGCATTCTTTTGGGTCTCGATCAGCCTTTCACTGAACACACAATTTACACGTGAGGGGACTAGAGGGAGAATCACTTGTATCCTAGTCCAGCTCAGTGACTGCAGTTTTTCATAAGCAGCCTGGAGGGAGCTGTCAGACACACTTGTCTCAGGTGAGCAGAGGGAGGACCGTGACCTCTGTCCCCGTCCTGCACCTGTGACGGTCAGCTGTCCATCTGCATTCCCAGCGTGAAACTCCACAAAACTGCTTAGGGCAGAGATCTTGAGGCTCACAGGGAATTTCCTTGTGGGTGAATGATGAGGGAGGCCTGTGGCCGTTTATCTCTGCAGCTCTTATTTAGGAAGAGGTTGGGAGGCAGGTTTGCCTGACACATTCCCAGCCTGACTCCTCCCCTTAGCTCAGTGACTCGGGGCCCAAGATTCATTTTCCTTCCACAGGCAGCAGGGACGGGGCCGGGCCTCCTGCCTCCCACTGCCCTGTGCTCAGAACGCTAAGGGTGGAAGTGGGGACCACTGCAGGTCCACACCTGTAACCCCCCCGGGGCTGCCAGGAAGGCCTTGCGCTGCTGGGGCGGAGCTGTGGGGTCTCCAGCCAGGCACAGCCAAGGGCGGGAGGGGTGAGAGGAGGGCAGGCCCGGGACCCTCGTGGGCCTCCGAAGCCAGCCGATGCCTGAAGGGAGGACCATGGCCAGGCGCCCCGTTTGCAAGGAGGGTCCCTGCCAGGAGCCTCGGGCCTCGCCCACCAGCAAGGAACCTGTGTAGCTGGTGTTTGACATGGATGGCTTCTAAACCACGAAACGTGTAGGCCGCCGCTGTGTCAGTCCACACTCGCCACTCTGAGATGTTTCCAGGTGTGCCGAACGGACGGTGGTGTGGGCCTGGGGATGGTGCTACAGTCGCCTCCTCACACCTTGAATACTGGCCCAGAGCACAGGGCTGAGGGGCTGACACAGAGCTGTGCGCTGGCCCTCCCCTCCCCTCCCGCGGCCTCGGCAGCTCCGCCTCCCCTTCGCAAAGGTGTCCACGGGGCCGTGGAAGTGAAACAGCCCAGTAGGACTCGGGGTTTGCTTGCTCAAGCCCTGGGGACAGTTTTAAGAGGTAATGATGTAAAAATGTGTGTTCTTCTCTGAGTTTAAAAATCTAAATATGTGCTGTTTGGGGGGGCGTGAGCAGTTAGAAGGCTGCACCCTACCTCCCCATGGGGTTCCCTCAAGACATGCAAAGTTCTCAAAAGAATAAGTTACGCCCAGGCTGCTTATCGGGAATTTAAGTCGGGGCAGGGAGCGGGTCTCGAATAATGCCGCCCGGTGCCACTGCAGTGTGGACCTAGAGGCCGGGGTCTGATGGAGGGAGGGATTGAGCCCCATCGTGGCTGACATTTCCCTCAACACCTGCTGGATTTGCCCAAAACTGCACGATGGGAGGAGCCGCAACAGGGAGGCCGGGCTTCTGTGTGGCTCCCTGTCCTGTCTGGCAAAGACGTCCACCCTGCACAGCCTCCCCCAGGCACCAGCACCCTCAGGGTCCGAGACCACGGCCCAGGAGCACATCCTCCCGGGAGCTTTGTGGCTGCCTCCAGGCAACTGAGATTCTGCCGGAGAAGAGCAGGAGGCATTTCCAGCCCTGTGACCCGAGGAGAAGGGCCAGGCCTTGCTGACCGCTGGTAGAGTCCGACGTGGCCTTGGTTTCTGCAGGGACTCAGCTCCTCGCCCCTCGCAACATGACATGCCCAGTGCCACGTGCACCCACAGGTGCCTGGATGTGTGAGACGCCACGTCCACAACACCGGGAGGCCTCCGGGATGCGGGAGACGTGGGGTGGCCGACTTCACGGGGGGACCAGTGGGGGCAGAGGGTGTGTCTGGGCCTGGCCCATGCGGAGCACAGGAGACCGGTGCTCACGGAGGGCAGCCCAAAGAGGCCAGCAAGAGCAGAGTGAAAATCCACTGGGTTCCAGACCCACTGAGGCCCTGCCTTGAGCCCACATGCACCCTGGACACCTGTTGATTCCGCAAAGGCTCTGCGCTCCACCTCTGGGCCCCACTCGTGGCTTCTCTGTTGGGGGCAGCCCCTCGTGGTCGGCCGTTGGTCTCATTTCCCTGGAAAAGCCCCATTCCCCAGCTGCCCCTTGGGCCTGTGGGCTGAGCTGAGTGACCTGCCTGGAGTGGCCTGTGTGACTCTGCCGAGCTCTGGGAGGAGGTCTGGTCTCTTCCATCACAAGCATGATTTAAAGCTTTGGAATCATCCCTGTTGTATTTGAATCCCTGGCCAAGGGGGTGTTGTGGGAAGAGGGAGTAGCTACGGGAAGCCAGGGTCTCCGCAACCATTCCTGGCTCTGACGCGGCTGGAGGCCCTGTGGGATCTGGAATCCGCTCACTCCAGGGCTCTCCTGAGTACCTAGGGTTTGGAGAATCCCCTGCCACGTGGCTCCCTCACAAGGCTGTGCTGGTTTGCAAGCTCCTGGGAACAGAGAACTCAGTGTTTCACTAGAAGAGTGTTTCACGTTGGCCAAGTCAGTCAACACCTTTAGCCAAGTGTGCCAGGGAGCAGTGTGTGCTCGGTGCAAGCCAGTGGCCAACAGCCAGGCTTGGGTTCCTGCCGGGAGCACCAGACGCGGCTCACCCGAGTTGATGTTCCCGGGCCCCTGTCCTCTCTCACATCAAGGTAAAGATCCTCACGAGACATAAAGTGGTCCCGAAGAAAGACTACTAGAAACATCCCGCGATGCCTCTCGGGGAGCCTGGAGACCCTGGGGATTGGTGGATTTTCCTGGACAAGCCAAGTGGGGTTTCAAGTCCCACCTATCCATGAGAGGAAGCCTGGGTTGGGGGTGGTAGCCGGCATGGGCAGGGCTTGTGGGCTTCTCCCACTCTCCTGCTCAGATACCTCCAGCCAGCTGTGCTAGGACAAAGAGGAATTTCAAGAGGTCCCGGAGCCTCATGCGTTTACTGTAAGGCGGCTGTAGGGAGAAGGTGGAGCCCGAGTGTGGGCGGAGCTGCTGGGGCTGAGCCAGGCTCAAGGCCCTGGCACCAGGCTGTGGAAAGTGCCGATAGCAAATACAGGAGGGGCCGGGCATGGGCATGGGTTGGGGAGAAACTCAGGTTAGCCGTACCCATGGCTGAGAGTTGAGCTCTGCCATGGGTGGCTGTGGGCGGCTCAGGGCAGGTCCTGAGCTCCGGTAGCTGCAGTGTGATGGTGCTGATGGCTCTGTCCTTCCTCCCCAGAGTCCAAAGATCAAGGGAAAGACCCAAGCAGTAACGCGGAAGATGCCAGCTGGTAAGCGGCCTGTCCGGCGCTGGCCTGGGTGAAGGTGGAGCTGGGAAAAGTGAGGCGGACACAAGAGAGGGTGGGGTGTGGGGGTGGCACCTGGGCATCAAGGTAGACACTTAGAAGGGGACCAAGGGAGCCCTGGGTCCTGAGAAGACCCCACCCAGGGCCTGGATGGGAGGGCTGGGAAATCCTCCTTATTTTGAGAGGAATTCAACGTGGGAACAGGGCCCACCTGTAGCGGGGTGGTGTCCTCAGGACTCGGGCCCTGGCCTGAGGGTCACAGCTGCATCCCTCTCAGTAGACACCCCATGGCCCTCTGGGGAGGGAGGCATCATCTCACTAGTGGACTGCTGGGCCCACCTTAGATATAAACAACTCAACTGACCCTTTAGGGAGGGGGTGTGGGGCCCTGGACGGCACATCCCCACTTCGTACCGCCGAGTTCTTGCCTCCCTGCACCTTGCGTCCCGTTCTAACCCAGCTCTGGTTCTCCCACCCACTCACCCTCCTGCCATCAAAGAAGACTTAAAAGTCATTGAATTCCTCAAAAATTTGTCTCAGATCTAACAAAGTCAATTTGCCAGCACCATGGACAAGGCCCGGGCCAAGTCCCTCTTATTTACAAATGGCTCCCGTTGAGTGGAGACCGAGGAAGGCGTCCGGCCGCTGAAGTGGCCAAAGGTGCAATCAGTTGGTGAGAGTAAGTGTTCATGTGTTAGAGAGGATGTGTGAGGCATTTGGAGCCTCCCGCTCTGTAGAGCTCAGGGAAACTGATGGCCTTGGTGAGGGCAGCTGAGCTGGGAAGACCACACACCTTTAGGGTGGCACAGCTGAAAGTGTCTGCTCACGTTGGCCAAGTCAGTCAACACCCTTGGCCAAGTCAACACCATTGCAGATGGTGGCGGAGCCCGTGTCATCCTCACTGCCTGTTGCATTCCTCTTGCCCCTGGCCACACACCATAGCAGACCACAGGAGGGATCACCAGGTTGGTGTGAGTAACAGCAGGGCCAGCCACAGACCCCCCAGCCTGCTGGCCGGCATGGCCCATTTGGTATCCACATGGAGTGAGCTGTGGATCTGCCACAGAGTGGCTGCATTTTCTCATCAGATTTTGGTTCTTTGAGCAAGGTTAGACCCTGCTTTCTGAAATAAGCCCAGGTTGGCTGTAGTCCCACTCCAGACCCTGGCAGTACAGGGTAAGTTTTCCAGCCAAGATGGGCCAGCAGAGGGAGCCAGGAGGGCCAGGCTGGGGGGCCCTTCAGAGCCAGAACTCTGTGCTGGGTCAGGGCCCCTCATAGGCGCCCACCAGACCCCAGGGGCACCAGCCTCGAGCCCAGGGAGACAGCCCCGGAGGAGACCAGGAGCTGCCTGCAGCTGTCTGCCGTGACACCTCTTCCAAACCACTTTCCCTGCTCCTCCCGCAGTCAGGAAAACCTAGCACAAGACAAGAAGAAAAGCTTCGGCACCCTTGGGAAGCTGGGTCATGAGAATGGAAAACGAGACCCAGAGAGGGAGAAGAGCGACTCAGAGTCCAGCATGCAGGAGGCGCAGGAAGGCGAGCACGCAGACGGAGGCTCGCAGGAGGCCAAGGTTGGGCCACGCTGAAGAGCAGTCCATCTTTTTCCTCTTGCTTTGGAGCCCGGCCTTCACTCAACATCTTTGGTCTTACAGGAACAGGAGGCAGAGTCCACAAAGCTAAATGACCTTCAGGAAAAAGAGGCAAGAGCTTTTCCCTTTAGTAACAGAAGTGAGAAGGGAGGCCTGTCCAGGCAGGTGTTCTGCTGGAGCCCGGACCTGCCCGGGACAGTGGCCTGGGGGTCAGCTCAGCAGGCGCCAGGCTGTGAAGCTGGACTGGGCCCCCGCTACCCTAGAGAGGCTTGGGGCCAAGCTCTGAGACTTTTTTCCCAATCCCAGGGCAGCCTGACCCCCACTTGCCAAACGTGCAGTCACTAAAGGTATATGAGGCCCTGAGAGGAGGTGCCCTCAGCTTGACCTTGGCCCAGAAAAAACCCAGAGCCCCAGGCTTGATGTGTTGTCCAGGGACACGTTGTGCTGTGGGGGTTCTCACATGGCACCGTATGAAGGAAAATGGCTTTTGTTCTCGCTCCAAGCTGTGTGGTGGGGACGGTAACACAGCTGGACACGCTGCTTGCCAGGCAGGCCTTGGTTTCATTCCAGGGCTCTTGGGAAGTCCTTCACCCACCCCCAAACACTGCCCTTGGAGTTGACTCAAGTGCTCCCATCAGCCACACATTCTGAGCTGGCCCAGGTGCCCAGTTAGAGACCTTGGGACAGCAAAACCCGGAGCCACTGAAGCCATTCGCATCCCGGGGAGAGTCTCCTGCTCCTTGGTGTGGAGTGTGTCCCACAGGCAGTCTGTGGGGGCGGGAGTGCTGCCTTGTCGAGCAGGGCTGGGGTGGGAGCAGCTGGGCTCCCCAAGATCTGGGCATTGCCCCATCTCCTGGAGGCCCCAGTTCTCAGAGGGTGAGGTTGGAGGAGACCCTCTGGGGTCTCAGGGCCCTGATGGGAGGTTAGTAGGGAGGGATGAGAAAGCCATATCCCTCCTCCATCTCTACTGCCAGAGCTGGCCATGGATACCTCACAGTCCATACTGCCATCAGCTCTGCCCAGCGTCCCAAGAGCCCTTGTTCAGCATTGCCAGGATCTGGGGGCCTGATGGTCATCATCAGGGTCTGCCCCGGCTGCCCCAAGAACCAGGAGCCACTGTTTCTCCCAGGGAATCAACATTCCTCTCCAGCTCACCCAAGCCTGCCATCCACACCTCTGTGGTTTCCATTCGCAGAAA